>NC_140081.1:34015495-34598361 GCF_964194135.1 Talpa europaea | reverse complement strand
ATTGAAGGTCTAAAACAATTAAAAGTAACAAAGCTAAGGAAAGTGTTGAAGATCTAAAAAAGGAATTTTACAAAAAGAAATTTTGTATACTCAAATGATTTATATTATTTTAGTGTTTTGGGAACACATTAACTGAAATAATTTTTGGTTAATAATAACTGAGTTATAATCTAATGGGTTGTTTCAAAACATGTACTTATACACGAACACTGGGTATAATCTTGGCCCTTGTCTAGGTTAATGATGTTGAGCACATAATGTCTTTTAGTGTCTGAAAAACTAAGGTTTTTTGAGATGACAATTAAAGGTTATGATTTGATTGTCAATATTATACTCAGGGTTAGAATTTTTATAGAAATTAAATATGGTTGTTTTTGCTGTTTTCTAAGTATTTATGACACAGCTTCCCAAAAATCTAAATTAAAGTAAAATTTGGTAGCCTGTCATTTAATCGATTAAAGGAAATTTTGTGGAACCTCAGCAGAGCTTTAAAGACACTCCACAAACTTTCTCCTTTTCCTCTTGGGAAGGACATTAGATAAATTTATCCTATTTGGTCTACCTAGTGAAATAAAACTGGAAGGGAAGCATTGTCACTTGGGAAAATGGTAAAACTTTGGCATGTACAGAAATGTTAACACTGGTTTTCTAAAATGTGCGTAAAACCTCTCAGTACCTGATATGTATGTAAATTGTCAATGATTATTGTTGCCTTGCAATATTATATACTTCAATGGTTTAATGTCTGCAGGACTTGTTTCTACACAAAATAAGAAGAAAAGGCCTCAATTAATTCAAAATGATAAACTTTTGAGAGTAAAAATTTTTCTACAAAGGACTGTATAAACTGTTGAAAATACACCTTATTTTTACTGTTTTGTTTGGCATAACATTGAAAATGTTTTTACATTTTGCCTTGATTCAACAAAGTTTTCTTGTTTTGACTACCAGACTCTACAACAATGTTATATATTATATATATTTTTCTTTTTCTAGCAGAGCTAACCTTTTGTGTGGCTTTGAGTACAATTCTTCCAGGGAGTTGACATAGAGCTAAACTAAAATGTGGAGAAACTGCTACTTTGTTTGTAGGGTTCCAGAGACCTTTGAAAATGATGAGGAAGCTTGCCTTCATTGGCAGAACTAAATAACCTGGTTCCCTGGACAGAAAGCTCTGTCATAAAGCTAAACTCTTTCGTCTTTTCACTGCCTTTGATGATGTACACTTCAAACAACCTGGACAGGACACCACTAAGATCCCAGTGCGTGCCTACATTGGATACCTCTTCGTTATACTTCTGGGGACCACCTCAGCTACACGCATTCAATTGCGTGGGACTTCTTACTCCATTCATTGTTCCGGTTGTGTGGTTACTAATTGTATCACCCCCTCTCTTGCTCGTCTATATCCTATGGTGGTCTTACCCCCCTATGTTATGTTACCTGTTGATTTACATGATATGCCTTGGTATGATAATACTGCTATGCAAATTTTGGATGAGGTACATGCTCTTCTTCGCCCTAAATTGTTGCTCTTATTCTTGGTATTGCTGCATTAATTTCCTTAGTTACCTCTTTAGCTGCTTCCTCTGTTGCTTTAATTCAGGAAGCTAAGACAGCTTCTTTTGTGAATGACCTTACCAAAAATGTGTCCATGGCGCTCTCTACACAGCGGGACATTGACTACAAGTTGGAAAGAAAGTTAAATGCTCTGGAAGAAATCGTTATTGCTATTGGCGATGAGGTTCAACCCCTCAAACAACAACTGTTTACTCGATGCCATGCTCAGTTTCGTTTCATTTGCGTTACGCCTCTGTGTTATAATTCTTCCTTACATTGGAATCTTACCAAACATCACCTATTGGGTATCTGGCATAACAATGACCTTTCTCATGACCTCTCTTGTCTCTCCAATCTGAAATTTCTGCTGTCAGTAAATCTCATCTGGATACTTCAGTCTCTTCCTTTGCCCATTCTCTAGCTTCTACTCTCCCCTTTGTCTTTTAACTCCCCTCTGTGTCCGCTCACTTCACAGGTCGATCTACCGCCTTCAACGTGACATGTACGCCTACCAACTCCGTTTTAAAAAAAACAAAGGAGGACCTGCTGCACCTCCCCCTGCAGTGACCCTTAGGGCTAATGGCTTGCGCCACGGTCCCTAGGTCCGGCTGGGCAACCAGCGCGCAGGGGGAGAACAGCAAAACCCCCTGACTTGCTGCACCTCCTCCTGCAGTGACCTCTAGGAATCCCTAGGTCCGGCTGGGTAACCAGCGCGCAGGAGGAGAACAGCAAAAAACCGCCTGAAGACATAGATAAGAGGGAAGCCTGTTGAAAGATAACGACCACCAGAAGCCACTACAGGAATGCTGTCCGCTCGGAAACTTATCTCACCTTCTTTAGACCCACAAACTTTATTCTAATACAACTGTCTCTCTAAAATCTTTTCTCTTTCTCTGTTTAAAAGGTCATTGGTTTGCCGATTAAAAAAGAACATACGAAATCTAATAACTAGGCTGATTCAAATGAAACGTTACTAAACTCTGTGTATTAATAGAACTGCTAGCTTAATAATTTCTCTGTTGTATACTTAGCCTAGTTTGTATTAATTTAAATGATAAAAATATTACATTGTGAAAAGTAAAATTCACCCGTGTTAATTAATAGTAATAGTGAGTAGTTAAAACAAAAAGTAATCATATAAAACAAAAAGAAAAATTAATAGCCTAACTACTTAGGAATGCGCCTGGGTCCAGATGTAAATCACTGCCCTGTCAATGATAAGCTAAACCTATAAGCAAGCTGATTTCTTCACTGACGTTCGCCATTCCTATGCTTTTAGAAAACATATAAATACTGGTCACCAACTCAAATAAAATTACACTCAGATTTTCACTCTTGAAGTGTGTCTGTTTGTCATTTCTTTAACCGAATCCCTGACCACCCTGCACAGTCTCTCAACCCTGAGACGGCCTCATCGTTCACTGCTGTGCTGGTCCGCGGCAGTTGTTGCACTGTGTCAAAAGCTTTCTCAGCATCTATTGATATTATCATATGGTTTTTATATTTCTTTTTGTTGATGTGTTGGATAACAGTGATTGATTTTAGGATGTTGAACAATCCTTGTGTCCCTGGCATGAATCCTACTTGGTTGTGGTGGATTATCTTATGATACTTTGTTGGATTCTGGTAGCTAAAATTTTATTCAGGATTTTTGCATCAGTGTTCATAAGGGAGTTTGGCCTGTAGTTTTCCCTTTTTGTGTTGTCCTTGTTTGGTTTTGGTATTAGTGTAATGTTGGCTTCATAGAACGTGTTTGGTATTGTCCCTTCCTTCTCAATTTTTTGGAAGAGTTTGTGAAGGATAGGCACTAATTCGTCTCTGAATGTTTGGTAGATTTCATTTGTAAATCCATCAGGTCCTGGACTTTTGTTTTTGGGGAGGTTTTTGATTACCATTTCAATTTCGTCTGTTTAGGTGTTGTATTTCTTCTTTCTCTAGCTTTGGGTGATTGTAGAGTTGTAGGAATTTGTCCATCTCCTCTAGATTGTTGAACTTGTTTCCATATAACTGTTCATAGTAGTTACTGATTATTCTTTTGATTTCTGCTGTGTCCGTTGTGATTTCTCCTCTTTCATTTATGATCCTGTTTATTTGTGCTTTCTCCCTTTTTTCCTTTGTAAGCCTGGCTAAGTGTTTGTCTATTTTATTGGTTTTTTCGAAGAACCAGCTCTTGGTTTCATTGATCTTTTGTATTGTTTTTTTAGCTTTGATTTCATTTATTTCTGGTTTGGTTTTTATTATTTCTTTTCTTCTACAGGTTTTGGGGGTTTTTTGTTGTTTGTTTTCTAGATCTTTGAGCTTCAAGATTAGGTTGTTTCTTTGAGTTCTTTCTTATTTCTTGATGTGAGCCTCTATTGCTATATATTTTCCTCTTATTACTGCTTTTGCTGCATCCCATACATGTAGGAAATCGGTGTCCTCATTGTCATTAAATTCAAAGAATTTTTTAATTTCTTCTTTGATCTCCTCATTAGTCTAGTGGTCTTCCAGTAGTGTGGTTTTCAATCTCCATGAGATAGGAGAGTTCCTTGCCTTCTTTTTATGGTTTATTTCTAGGTTGATGCCTTCATGGTCATAAAAGATGGTTGGTATGATTTCAATCTTGTTGTATCTGTTGATGTTTGTCTTGTGTCCCAGTATTTGTTCGATCCTGGAGAATGATCCGTGTGTGCTTTAGAAAAATGTGTACTGCATTTTTTGGGGGTTTAGTGTTCTTTAGATGTCTATTAAGCCCAAGCGCTCTAGATCCTTATTTAGAGCTTTAGTGTCTTTACTTACTTTTTGTCTCGTTGATCTATCCATTTTTGATAGTGGTGTGTTGAAGTCTCCCACTACATATGTGTTTTCAATGATGTCTGTTTTCAGAGTTGACAATAGCTGTCTGATATATTTTGGTGCTCCTTCGTTTGGTGAATACATGTTAATGAGTGTTATTTCTTCTTCTTCTTTTTTTTTTTTTAATAGAGGCATGTTTTTATTTATTTGTTTGTTTGTTTGTTTTGTTTATACATGCACTGGGTACAGTCAGAAGCGCGGGAGGGTGAGAGAATTCACCAGAGCCAGAGCGGGGAGCAGAGCAGGCAGAAGGACCGAAGTACACTGCTGAGGGGAGCAGCGGGCGGCAGGAGAGGTCTGCGCGCCATGTGGGACCCTCCTCCGGTGGCCAGGGAGCAGCCGGGGATCGAACCGGCACCGCAGAGGCCGCGGGCAGCTTCGCAACCCAGCGCTTAACCGCTGCGCCACCGGGGAGGCCCTGTTATTTCTTCTTGAAGTATTGTCCCCTTGATCATAATGTAGTGACCGTTGGGGTCTCTTTTCATCTTTTTGAGTTTGAAGTCTGTTTTATCTGATATAATTATAGCTGTTCCTGCTTTCTTTTTTGGTCCATTTGCTTGTAGGATTGTTTTCCATCCTTTAACTTTGAGCCTATTTTTATCTTTTGTAGCGAAATGTGTTTCCTGGAGACAGCAAAAGTTTGGGTTTTTTTTCTTAATCCAGACTGTGACTCTGTGTGTTTTTATTTATTTTTAATTTTTTTATTTTTTTTAGAAAAATAGCTAATTTATTTAACTTTAGAAAAGGCCACCACATAATGTTGGTGATATTGATAGTTGAGAGGCTTACAATATTTATTTATTTATTTATTTATTTTACATTTTTCTGTAATTCAGTTTATTTATTTGATAGACACAATCATATTCTTACATGTTCTTTTTTTCATTTTAATTATATATTAATATTACTTTGCCTTTTTTTTAATAATAAATTTTATTTTTATATTCCCCATACAATTGCAACCCCCCCATTCTGACCCCAATCCCTCCCCTCCCACCCCCACCCCCCAAAAAGTGTCTCTGGTTCATTGTTTTTTGTTGATTTTGATTTTGTGTGTTTTTATTGAAGAGTTTAGTCCATTTACATTTAGAGTTAATATTGATATTTTACCATCTGTATTTGCCATTGTGTTTGTCTTTCCGTTGATTTTATTTATTTCTTCTTTTAATAACTTTTTTTTTTGGCCTTCTTTCGTTGTTATTCGTCCCTATGAGGTTCTGGCTTGAGGACTCCTTGTAATATTTTTTGGAGTGGACGTTTAGTTGTAATGAATTTCCAGAGTTTCTGTTTGTCTGGGAACGTCCTTATTCTTTCTTCATAGAGGAAGGAGAGCTTTGCAGGATAGAGTATTGTTGGTTGGCATGTGTTTTCTTGGAGTCTGTTGACTATGTTCCTCCACTCTCTTCTTGCCCGTAGTGTTTCTTCAGAGAAGTCTGATGTCAGTTTGATTGGTTTTCCTTTGAATGTTATCTGTTTCTTCCCTCTTGTCAGCTTCATTTTTTTTCCCTTGTCCTGGATTCTTGGGAGCTTTACCATTATGTGTCTTGCTGTATTTTTCCTTTTGTCGTGGAAGTTTGGTGTTCTTCTTGCTTCTTGTATATCAATTTTCAGCTCCTTCGTCACGTTTTGGAAGTTCTCTTCAATTATCTCCTTGAATATTTTCTCTGTTCCTACATCTCTCTCCTCTCCTTCTGGTATTCCTATAACTCTTATATTTCCTTTCCTCATGGAGTCAGATAGTTCCCGATGTCTTTCTTTGGTCTTTTTCCTTCGTACTTCTCTTTCCTTTTTTTGTCTTGGTTCTTTTTATTTCTGTGTCTTCAAGAGTACTTATTCGTTCTTCCATTTCATCTATTCTGCTTTCTTTGCTTTTCCCAGAGTTCTTTAGTGCCTCCATTAATTCTTTGATCCCCTGCATTTCTTTTACTTCCCTCTTTAGTGACTCAATTTCATTCTTCTGATCATTATTTTCCCCTTATGATTGTTTTCCTTCATGACTTCTGTCAGTTTTTTAATCATGGCAATTTTAAATTCTCTTTCTGGAAGGCCCAGAAGTTTTTCCCAGGTACTGTCGTTGCAATCTGCGGGGTCGTTTTCTTTTTGTGGTATGCTTTTTTCCTGAGGAGTTGTTAGGTTGTGTGTGGTTCTTCTACTCCCTACTGTGTTTTCTAATTTGCCATATTCATTGGGACACTGTGTTGCTGGGACTGGCCGGCATCTTGGGTGAACTTCTCCGCTCCCCTCTGCCTCCTCTGGGAGCCATCTTTTGGTTTCAAGCAGTCTTTGCTGAAGAATGGTCCCTGTTCTAAAATGCCGATGCTGGGAAACACTCTCCTGCACACCTGGTCTGCCCCAGCAGTGGGTTCCCGCACGCCCTCTGGGCTGGGACTGCAGGCCAGAAGGGGTCTGGCGTGGGCGAACTTTCCAGCTCATCTCTAGCTCCTCTGGGAGCCTTCTGCTGGTTTCAGGCATTCTTTACTGAAGAAATGTCCCTGTTCTAAATTGGCGATGCGGGACGCACTCCCTGCACGGCTGGTCTGCCCCCGTGATGGGTTCCCGCACCCCCTCTGGGCTGGGACTGCAGTCCAGAAGGGGTCTGGCGTGGGCGAACTTTCCAGCTCATCTCTGGCTCCTCGGGGAGCCTTCCGCTAGTTTCAGGCAGTCTTTACTGAAGAAATGTCCCTGTTCTAAAATGGCTATGCGGGACGCCCTCCCTGTGCGCCCTGTCTCAGGCACACTCTTCTGCGCACCCGGTCTGCCCCAGCCAAGAGTGCCCGCTCCCCCTCTGGGCTCGGACTGCTGGCCAGAAGGGGCCTGGCATGGATGAACTTCCCAGCTTACCACTGGCTCCTCCGGGGGCCTTCTTCTGGTTTCAAGCAGTCTTTATTGAAGAAAGGTCCGTTTTCTATGGGGTGTTGGTGATTTTTTTTCTGGTCGCTAGGTGGCGTCAGAGATCTCTTCTAGTGTCCTTGGGGAGCTGTTTTTTTCACCCCGTGGGACGGGGAACAGAGTGGGAGTGGTGGGGAATGCCTCAATGGCTTTGGGGTGCTTTGTCTGCTCTGTGCCCCACCGTCGTCGGGAACCCACACCCCGAATCTCCTGCTGCGGGTCTCAGTTGCAAAGCCCTCAGGTCCAGGACGTGGGCAGTAGCCTAGTTTAGTGTCCGCAGAAATGGCACCTTTTGCACCCTGCTCTCGTGTCCAGGCGCCTGGTTTCTGATTACTCAGTGAGGGGCATTCACCTCAGTGACAGCCCCCGTGCGTCTCCCCACAAGCCTAGGTCGCAGGTGTGGGGATCTGGGCAGCCGAGATCTGCGTTTGTTTTTCAAGCACACCACTTTTCCGCACAAGCTTACCGGCTGGCCTGGGGCTGTTTGTAGTTCTCTGGGAGTCTTTTTTTTTTTTAATATTTTGAATAATTTGGGATGAATTATCCATATCCTGGTTTCTGTGACACTGGGATGCTTTCCAATCCTTTCTCTTACCAAATACTCACATTTATATTTTTAATTTATTAGATAAAAATAAATTTACTACATTGGGAACTTATAGACAATGACCATGAAAATGTTAGTTCTCTGGTACATGTAAATATTATCAACTATGACTATAAAACACCAAGGTATTCTTGGTGCAAAGATGTAGGACAGTGTTATGTTTCTCAAGTTATATATTGTATTATATAATTCACTAAGAGTCTATATTGTTAACACAGGATTGGGCCTCCCCTGAGGTGCAGTGGGTTGAGCTCAGAGCTGTGGAGCTGTCCACAACCTCTGCAGTTTGGGTTTGATTCCTGGTCGGCCAGGGAGATACCCACATGGCCCGGCAGACCTCTCCTGTCTCGCCCACTGCTCCCCTCAGCAGTGTTTTCAGTCTGTCTGTCTGTCCTTCTTCCCACTCTGTCTCTGGCAAATTCTCTCACCCTCCCACGCCTCTGGTCTGTACCCTCATTCTTGCAAAAATAAATCTTAAAAAAAAATTCCCACTATAGCAGGAATTTAGAAAACCTAAATAAGGGACCAGGAAAAAGACTAATTATAATAAAGAAAAAATCAAAATCAACAAGCAACTATAAACCAGAGACACACAGTGGAGCGGGGGAGGAAAGGAGGGATTTGGGTCAAAATAAGGGAATTATATGGGGAATATAACCAAAATAAAAATGCATACATTGTGTAAAAATGAAAAATGATGTAAGAATTACATAAAATTATATATATATAAACAATTCCCAATCTTAAAAGAAAAAAAGAACACAGCATGATAAGGAATATTTTCATTAAAAAGCAGCTCCCATTCTGAAACCACTGTACTTTACCGTTCATAACCTTTCTCACCATATCCTCCATTCCCCTTTCCTGAGCATGTATTAAAGAGTAATTCTTATATGAGCATTCCATTAGACTCAATTTGAGTGATGGCACCATGTGATATGGTTTTGATCTCACCAGTGGATTTATTTCAGGATAGCAAAGGAATGTAACTTCACCAGAGTCTATGGGAACAGAGAATTTATTTTCTGGCAATGCAGAAAGTGTTGTGGAACAGGGCATTTATGACAGATTATAGGGATGATATAACTGACTACAGCTGTTCATGTGGAGGCATATTTGGCAACTGATGACCAAGGAACTTTATCTGAGCCCATTTTGAATACGCTTATAATGATAGTTGATATGAGCCTCTAAGTGTGAGCTCTTGTACCATGTATATGAAAGTGGTATGGCAAAATTTAAAATATATGTCTTAGTGATAGCAGGAAAGCATTTCTCAATATGTGTTATTTATTTCAAAGTAACTGTAAAATATGAGGTACATAAAATACCACATACAAATATAGACTATAATTATATATATGGACAAATTAATTAAAATGAACTAAAGTCCAATCCAATTTAACTATAATTTAAATAATTGAGGAAAGTAGAAAACAGTAGTTTGGCCTGGTATATGCATATAGGTTTGGATAATCTCAATGTCAATTCAAACTACTGAGGGATATAAATAATATGTAAATGAGAAAATCTACTTATTGTGAGAACAGATTAAAGACCCAGAATTCAGGAGGCTCTACCAGCATTTCCATCAACCACTCCTACAATTGAGGTAATCAGTAGATTTATTTTTGCATTGATATGAATGCTAGGATGGCAGAAAAGCACTGATGACATACTGATATGAACCCACAAAATGAAAACTGGTGCCAAAAAAGCCCAAATGAGATAGAATTCCCCAAGTAATTAGTAAGTCAGAAGCAGAAAGGAGAACAAGGAGGGAACAATGACTCTGAAAATTGCTGAAACAATTAAAATCTGCGGAAACTTACTTTTTTTTTTATAATTGCTGTCTATGAAGCATGCCTATAAACACCAGTCCTGACCTCTGGATGAAAACATGGCAACATCTGAGGGCATATTCATTGGAATAGGTACATGTGACATTTCAGTGCATATTGGTATATGAAAGAACCCAGCTAGGAAAAGCACCTCTGATTAAAAAGGAACAAGAATGAAGTCACCACGCTCTCTAAATTCAACTACATTACAAAGTGATATAATTAAAATAGAAGGTATTGAAACAAAAAGACACACACATCATAAATACTAAATTGATAGCCCAGAAATAAAATCACACATATATGGTCAAAAAATTTATGACACTAAATATGGACACTAATTTATGACAAAAAATTCAAGACTTTACAATGGAGCAAGGGTAGTACCCTCAAATAAAATTAGCCTACAATATAACACCATAAGTAAAAATTAATTTAAAATATAATAAAGACTTAGATGAAATAACTGAAACCATAAAATATATAGAAGAAAATGCAGGTGATAGAGTCCTTGACATCAGTTTTAAAGATGTATTTAAAAGAAATATTTAATAAGCAAATGGGGCAACATCAAACTGAAAAATTTCTGTATGGTGAAAGAAACTTATATAATAATGAAAAGACATTCTACAGAACTGGAGAAGATATTTATACATCATATTTCCAACAAAGGATTAATATCCAAAGTATAAAAAGAACCCATAAAATTGAACAATAAAAACCAAACAATCCAATTAATAAATGGACATATTATTTGAATAGATACTGCTCCAAAGAAGACAAATAGATGGCAAATAGGCACAGATGAAATGATGTTCATCATCTTTTATTATTAGAAAAATGGAAATCAAAATAATGATATATTATCTCACACCTGTGAGAATGGTTATTATGCAAAAGACAAGAAACAATGTTAGCAAGGATGTGTAATAAAGTGAAGCCCTATATACCATCAGTGGGATAGTAAATTGAAACAGTCATATGGAAATTCCTCCAAAAATTAAAAATAGAAATTCCATACAATTCAGTTTCCCTCTTCTCGATATTTATCTGAAAAATATGAAAGCAGTAATTCATGTTTATTGCAGCATTGCTTACAATAACCAAAATCTGAAAACCACTGAAATTCCCATTGACTAAATAAAGCAAATGTGATATATATATAAATATACACAAATACTATTCAAGGTCCTCCCTGGTGCCACAAGGGGTTAAGACGCAGACTATTAAGCTATCTGCAGCCACTGCAGCATTTGTTTGACCCCTGACCAGGGAGGTTACCCACATGGCACAGCAGACCTTTCCTGTCTCATCCACTGCTTTCCTCATCAGTGTATTTTAGTCTATCTGCCTGTTCTGCTCCCCACTCTGTCTCTGGTGAATCCTATCACACCCTGCATCTCTGGTCTGTACCCCAGTTCTTGTATGCATAAATAAATCTTAAAAAAAAAAACAAATACTATTCACCTATAAAAAGATGAAATCCTATCTTTTGCAACAAAATGGATGGACCTGAGTGTATTATGAAATATGCCAGATGCAGAAAGACAAGCAACATATCATTTCACTCATATTGTATATGTAAAAAATAAACAAAAATGATGAACGAAATGAAACAAACATTAACTTTTAGATTAAAAGAACAATTAGTAGTTTCCATAGCCTAGCAATTGTAAATAGTGTTGCTTTAAACATAGGGGTGCAAGTGCCTTTTTGAATTAATGTTTCTGTGTCCTTTGGGTAAATACCTAGGAGTGGAATTGCTGTATCATATAGAAACTCTATCTTTAGCAGGTTGAGGAACCTCCACACAGCTTTCCATAATGGTTAGACCAGCTTGCACTCCCACCAGCAGTGAAGGATAGTTCCTTTTTCTCCACATCCTTGCCAACATTTTTTGTTGCTAGTTTTTTTAATGTGCCATTCTCACTGGTGTAAGATGGTATCTCATTGTAGTTTTGATTTGCATTTCCCTGATTACAAGTGATGCTGAACATTTTTTCATATGCCTGTTAGCTATTTGCATTTCCTCTTTGGAGCAGTTTCTTTTTAGTTCTTCTGCCCATTTTTCACTGGATTATTTACGTTGTTTTTGTTGAGTCCCATAGCTTTTTGTAGATTTTTGTGATCAGTCCTTTATCATTAGTGTTGTGTGAAAAAAAACTTTCTCCCAATCGGTGGGGTGTCTGCTTTGGTTACTGTCTCTTTTGCTGTGCAGAAGCTCTTTAATTTGATGTAGTCCCAGCTGTTTATCTTTGCCTTCACTATCACTGCTTTGGGTTATTTGTCTTTAAAGATGTTACTGAGGTGTATGTCATGTAGTCTTTTCCCGATATTTCCTTCTATATATTTTATGGTTTCAGGTCTTATGTCTAGTTCCCTAATCCATTTTGAGTTGGTTTTTGTGCATGGTTTTCTTTTGCATGTAGTGACCCAGTTTTCCCAGCACCATATATTGAACAAACTTTCTTTGCTCCAGTGCATATTCTTTGCTCCTTTATCAAAGATTAGTTGACTGTAAATCTGTGGGTTTATTTCTGAATTTTCTATTCAGTTCTATTGGTCCGTGTGTCTGTTCTTGTTCCAGTTCCATGCAGTTTTTATTATTATGGCTTTGTAGTATAGTTTGAAGTCTAGGAGTGTGATACCTCCATTCCCTTCTTTTTTTTTCAAGGAGAGCTTTGGATATTTGGGGATTTTGGTGGCTCCATATGCTCCATATGCATTTCATCAATATTAGTTCTATTTCTTTGAAGAAAGACATTGAAATTTTTATTGGAATAGTATTGAATCTGTAAATTGCTTTTGGTAGGATGGCCATTTTGATAATGTTTATTCTTCCGATCCATGACCAGGGGATGTCTTTCCATTTATTTGTGCCTTCTTCTATTTATTTTCTTTTATTTTTTAAAAGATTTTCTTATTTATACATACTAGAACTGGGGTACAGGCTAGTGGCTTGGGGGTGAGATGATTCACCAGAGACAGTGGGGAACATAACAGGCAGACTGACTGAAATACACTGTTGAGGGGAGCAGTGGGCAAGACAGGAGAGGTCTGCTGTGCCATGTGGGTCACCTCCCTGGCCTGGGATTGAACTCATGCTGCGGTGGCTGTGGATAGCTTCATATGTTGCATCTTAACCCCTTGAGCCCCCAGCGAGGCCCCAATTCTTCTATTTCTCTTAACAGTGTTTTATAGCTTTCTTTGTATAGGTCCTTTACCTCTTTTGTTAGGTTTATTCCCGAGTATTTTTTTTTTTGCTTCAATAGTAAAAGTGATGGATTTCTTTTTTTTTTAAATAATAAATTATATTTTTATATTCCCCCATACAATTGCAAATGCCCCATTCTGACCCCAATCCTTCCCCTCCCACCCCCACCCCCAAAAAACTGTCTCTGGTTCATAGTTTTCTGTTGATTTTGATTTTCACTTTCTTATATTCATTTTCCTGGTCCCTTATTTAAGTTTTCTAGATTCCTGCTATGAGTGAGACCATCCGGTATTTTTCTTTTTCTTTTTGGCTTATTTCGCTGAGCATGATCCCTTCCAGCGCCATCCATGTTGCTGCAAATTGCATGTGTTTATCTTTTTTGAATGCTGAGTAATATTCCATGGTATATATGTACCACATCTTCTTGATCCAGTCATCTATTTTTGGGCATTTGGGCTGTTTCCAAAGCTTAGCTATTGTAAATAGTGCTGCTATAAACATAGGGGTGCAGGTGCTCTTTGGAATTGATGTTTCTGTGTCCTTTGGGTAAATACCTAGGAGTGGAATTGCTGGATCATATGGAAGCTCTATGTTTAGTAGGTCCAGAAATCTCCACACAGCTCTCCATAGTGGTTGGACCAGTTTGCACTCCCACCAACAGTGCAGAAGAGTTCCTTTTTCTCCACACCCTCGCCAACATTTGTTGTTGCTAGTTTTTTTAATATGTGCCATTCTCACTGGTGTGAGATGGTATCTCATGGTAGTTTTGATTTGCATTTCCCTGATTACAAGTGATGTTGAACATTTTTTCATATGTCTGTTGGCCATTTGCATTTCCTCTTCAGAGAAGTTTCTTTTTAGCTCTTCTGCCCATTTTTTTGACTGGATTATTTTCTTTGTTGTTGCTGAGTCTCATCAGCTCTTTGCAGATTTTTGTGATCAGTCCTTTATCATTAGTGTTGGGTGCAAAAATGTTCTCCCAGTCGGTGGGGTTTCTCTTTGTTTTTGTTATTGTCTCTTTTGCTGTGCAGAAGCTCTTTAATTTGATGTAGTCCCAGCTGTTTATCTTTGTCTTCACTATCACTGCTTTGGGTGATGTGTCTGTAAAGATGTCTTTGATGTGCAAATCCCGTAGTGTTTCGCCTATATTTCCTTCTATGTATTTTATGGTTTCAGGTCTTATGTCTAGTTCTTTAATCCATTTTGAGTTGATTTTTGTGTATGGTGTGAGGTAGTGGTCAAGCTTCATTCTTTTGCATGTAGCGACCCAGTTTTCCCAGCACCATTTATTGAACAAACTTTCTTTGCTCCAATGCATAGTCTTTGCTCCTTTGTCAAAGATTAGTTGACCATAAATCTGTGGGTTTATTTCTGGATTTTCTATTCGATTCCATTGGTCTGTATGTCTGTTCTTGTTCCAATACCATGCAGTTTTGATGATTATGGCTTTGTAGTATAGTTTGAAGTCTGGGAGTGTGATGCCTCCATTTCCTTCTTTTTTTTTCAGTAGAGATTTGGCTATTCGGGGTTTTTGGTGATTCCATATGAATTTCATCAATAATTGTTCTATATCTTTGAAGAATGCCATGGAGATTTTGATTGGAATAGCATTGAATCTGTATATTGCTTTTGGTAGGATGGCCATTTTAATAATGTTTATTCTTCCAATCCATGAGCAGGGGATGTCTTTCCATTTCTTTGTGTCTTCTTCTATTTTTTTAACAGTGTTTTATAATTTTCTTTGTATAGGTCCTTTACCTCTTTTGTTAGATTTATTCCCAAATATTTGATTTTTTTTTGTTTCGATAATAAAAGGGATGGTTTTTTTGATTTCTTCTTCAGATTTATTGTTTGTGTATAGGAAGGCTACTGACTTTTGCGTGTTGATTTTGTATCCTGCCACTTTACTGAATTGATTGATGAGTTGAATTAGTTTTTCTGTGGAGATTTTGGAGTTCTCTATGTATATTATCATATCATCTGCAAATAGTGATAGTTTGACTTCTTCTTTTCCTATTTGGATTCCTTGGATGTCTTTCTCTTGTCTTATTGCTCTGTCTAGGACTTCCAGTATTATATTGAAAAGCAGTGGTGAGAGTGGACATCCTTGTCTTGTTCCAGATCTTAATGGAATTGCTTTCAGCTTTTCACCATTTAGAATGATACTGGCTGTTGGCTTGTTATAGATGGCCTTTATGATGTTGAGGTATGTTCCTTGTATTCCAAGGATTTCAAGGGCTTTTATCATGAATGGGTGCTGCACTTTGTCGAAAGCTTTCTCAGCAACTATTGATATTATCATATGGTTTTTATATTTCTTTTTGTTGATGTGTTGGATAACGTTGATTGATTTTCGGATGTTAAACCATCCTTGTGCCCCTGGAATTAATCCAACTTGGTCGTGGTGAATTATCTTATGGATACATTGTTGGATTCTGATAGCTAAAATTTTATTGAGGATTTTTGCATCAGTGTTCATTAGGGAGATTGGCCTATAGTTTTCCTTTTTTGTGTGGTACTTATTCGGTTTTGGTATTAGTGTAATATTGGCTTCATAGAACGTGTTTGGTATTGTCCCTTCCTTCTCAATTTTTTGGAAGAGTTTGTGAAGGATAGACACTAATTCGTCTCTGAATGTTTGGTAGAATTCATTTGTAAATCCATCAGGTCCTGGGCTTTTGTTTTTGGGGAGGTTTTTGATTACCATTTCAATTTCGCTGTTTGTAATTGGTCTGTTTAGGTGTTCTATTTCTTCTTTATCTAGCTTTGGGTGATTGTAGAGTTGTAGGAATTTGTCCATCTCCTCTAGATTGTTGAACTTGTTTCCATATAACTGTTCATAGTAGTTACTGATTATTCTTTTGATTTCTGCTGTGTCCGTTGTGATTTCTCCTCTTTCATTTATGATCCTGTGTATTTGTGCTTTCTCCCTTTTTTCCTTTGTGAGCCTGGCTAGGGGTTTGTCTATTTTATTGATTTTTTCAAAGAACCAGCTCTTGGTTTCATTGATCTTTTGGATTGTTTTTTTAGTTTCAATTTCATTTATTTCTGCTTTGGTTTTTATTATTTCTTTTCTTCTACTGGTTTTGGGGTTTTTTTGTTGTTCTTTTTCTAGATCTTTGAGCTTCGAGATTAGGTTGTTTCTTTGCGTTCTTTCTTGTGTTTTGATGTGAGCTTCTATTGCTATATATTTTCCTCTTATTACTGCTTTTGCTGCATCCCATACATTTAGGATATTGGTGTCCTCCTTGTCATTCAATTCAAAGAATTTTTTAATTTCTTCTTTGATCTCCTCGTTAGTCCAGTGGTCTTCCAGTAGTGTGGCTTTTAATCTCCATGAGGTAGGAATGTTCCTTGCCTTCTTTTTATGGTTTATTTCTAGTTTGATGCCTTCATGGTCAGAAAAGATGGTTGGTATGATTTCAATCTTGGTGTATCTGTTGATGTTTTTCTTGTGCCCCAGTATGTGATCGATCCTGGAGAATGATCCGTGTGCGCTTGAGAAAAATGTGCACTCCGTTTTTTTGGGGTTTAGTGTTCTATAGATGTCTGTTAAGCCCAAATGCTCTAGGTCCTTATTTAGAGCTTTAGTTTCTTTAGTTATTTTTTGTCTTGTTGATCTATCCATTGTTGATAGTGGTGTGTTGAAGTCTCCCACTACGTATGTGTTTTCTCTGATGTCTGTTTTCAGAGAGGATAACAGTTGTCTGATATATTTTGGTGCTCTTTCGTTTGGTGAGTATATGTTAATGAGTGTTATTTCTTCTTGAAGTATTGTCCCATTAATCATAATGTAGTGACCATTGGGGTCTCTTTTTATTTTTTTGAGTTTGAAGTCTGTTTTATCTGATATAAGTATAGCTGTTCCTGCTTTCTTTTTTGGCCCATTTGCTTGTAGGATTGTTTTCCATCCTTTGACTTTGAGCCTATTTTTATCTTTTGTAGCTAAATGTGTTTCCTGGAGACAGCAAAAGGTTGGGTTTTGTTTCTTAATCCAGGCTGCAACTCTTTGTCTTTTTATTGAAGTGTTTAGTCCATTTACATTTAGAGTTAATATTGATATGTTAGCATCTGTATATGCCATTATGTTTGTCTTTCCTTTGATTTTATTTATTTATTCTTTTAATAATTTTTTTTTGGTCTTCTTTCGTTGTTATTCGTCCCTCGGAGGTTCTGGCTTTAGGATTCCTTGTAGTATTTTTTGGACGGGGGTTTAGTCACAATGAAATTCCAGAGTTTCTCTTTGTCTGGGAAGGTCCATATTCTTTCTTCATGGAGGAAAGAGAGCTTTGCGGGATAGAGTATTCTTGGTTGGCATCTGTTTTCTTGGAGTCTGTTGACTATGTCCCTCCACTCTCTCCTTGCCTGTAGTGTTTCTTCAGAGAAGTCTGATGTCAGCCTGATTGGTTTTCCTTTGAATGTTATCTGTTTCTTCCCTCTTGTCAGCTTCATTATTTTTTCCTTGTCCTGGAACCTTGGGAGCTTTACTATTATGTGTCTTGCTGTGTTTTTCCTTTCGTCGTGGAAGTTTGGTGTTCTTCTTGCTTCTTGTATATCAAATTTCAGCTCCTTCTTCGCATTTGGGAAGTTCTCTTCAATTATATCCATGAATATTTTCTCTGTTCCTACATCTCTCTCCTCTCCTTCTGGAATTCCTATAACTCTTATATTTCCTTTCCTCATGGAGTCAGATATTTCCCGAAGTCTTTCTTCATTCTTTTTCCTTCGTACTTCTCTTTCCTTTTCTGTTTTGGTTCCTTTTATTTCTGTATCTTCAAGATTACTTATTCGTTCTTCCATTTCATCTATTCTGCTTTCATTGCTTTTCCCAGAGTTCTTTATTTCCTCCATTAATTCTTTGATCTCCTGCATTTCTCTTACTTCCCTCTTTAGGGACTCAATTTCCTTCTTCTGATCTATCACTTTTTTAATCATGGCAATTTTAAATTCTCTTTCTGGAAGGCTCAGAAGTTCTTCCAAGTTGCTGTCGTTGCAATCTGGGGAGTGGTTTTCTTTTTGTGGTGTGCTTCTTTCCTGAGGAGTTGTTAGGTTGCGTGTGGTTCTTCTACTCCCTACTGTCTGTTTTCTAATTTGTCGTATGCGTTGGGACACTGTGTTGCTCGGACTGACTGGCATCTTGGGTGAACTTCTCCGCTCCCCTCTGGCTCTTCCAGGAGCCATCTCTGTCTTCTGGGGGAGCTTTCTGCTGGTTTTAGGCAGTTTTTACTGAAGAAATGTCCCTGTTCTCAAATGGCGAAGTGGGATGCAGTCCCTGCGCCTCCGGTTTCAGGCACACTCTTCTGCGCGCCCGGTCTGCCCCGGACGTGGGTGCCTGCTCCCTCTGTGGGCTCAGACTGTTGTTCGGAAGGGGCCTGGCGTGGAATAACTTCCCAGCTGGCCACTGGGTCCTCCAGAAGCCTTCTGCCCTTTTCAAGCAGTCTTAAGAAATTTCCTGATCTATGGGGTGTTAGTGACTTTTTTTTCCTGGTCGCTAAGTGGCGCCAGAGATCTCTCCTATTGTCCTTGGGGGGCTGTTTTTCGCCTCCCCCCACCCCGTGGGACAGGGAACAGAGCGGGAATGGTAGGGTACACCTCAACAGCTTTGGGGTGCTGTGTCTGCCTTGTGCCCCACCGTCGTGGAGAACCCACGCCCCGAATTTTCGTGCCCCGGGTCTCAGTTCAAAGCCCTCAGTTCCAGGACGCGGGCTGTAGCCCAGTTCAGTGGCGCGGGAATGGCGCCTTTTGCACCGCTCCCGTGCCTGGGCGCCTGGTTCCTGCTTACTCAGGGAGGGACCTTCACCTCAGTGAGGACCTCTGCGTGTCTCCCCGCAAGCCTAGGTCGCAGGCGCGGGGACCTGGGCAGCCGAGATCTAGGTCTGCATTTGCTTTTCAAGGGAGCCGAGCGCGCTGCTTTTCCCCGCAAGCTTACCGGCAGCCCGGGCTGTGTGCGCGTCTCCAAGGGTCTTTGTTCTTCTCTAATGGCGCCCGGAGCTGTTCGCTCACCGTCGCGGCGAATCCTGCAGGGTTCGCCTCAGCTCCCGTTCACGGGGTGTGGTGGCTGCAATAGTTCCTTTCCACTCACAGTCCCGCTTGCTGCGTCGTTTGTTCTTGTTGGCCGTTTTGGTTTGTTGTTTTCCTCCTCTCTGCTGGTTGGAGAGTGCCGCCTCTGTGGGCGGGGGAGGGGAGCAGGGTTCTGCGCTTCCCTCCCTTCTAGTCCTCTTTTATGGCCACTTTCTTCTTAGGGTAGTTTGCTGGAGTCACCCGTTTATCTTCCGTGTCCCAGTTCTCACTGGGACCTGCCGCTTTTCCTCCCTATTAACTTTTTTTTAATGGGAGATCTTACTCGCAGAGTCTCCTCGCCGCCATGTTGCTCCGCCTCCCTCCTAAAAGTGATGGTTTTCTTGATTTCTTCTTCTTCAGATTTGTTTGTTTAAAGGAAGGTTACTGATTTTTGTGTGTTGCTTTTGTATCCAGCTAGTTTACTAAACTGATTGATGTATGTTCCTTGTATCCCAAGAATTTCAAGGGCTTTTATCATAAATTGGTGTTGTACTTTGTCGAAAGCTTTCTCAGCATCTATCAATATTATCATGTGGTTTTTATATTTCTTTTTGTTGATGTGTTGGATTACATTGGTTGATTTTTGGAGATTGAGCCATCCTTGTGTCACTGGAATAAATCCTGCTTGGTCGTGGTGAATTATCTCATCAATACATTGTTGGATTCTGTTAGCTAAAATTTGTTGAAGATTTTTGCATCAGTATTCATTAGAGAGAGTGGCCTATAGTTTTCTTTTTGTGTATTGTCCTTGTTCGGTTTTGGTATTAGTGTAATGTTGGCTTCATAGAACTTGTTTGGTATTATCCTTTCCTTCCCAATTTTTTGAAAGAGTTTATGAAGCATAGGCACTAGTTCAAGAAACATTATGTTTTTGATGCCATTGGGTATGAATTGTATGCTAGTGCTCAATGTTTCTTATTGTGCATACAAATGTTAAACTTGGGTTGTAGAACATTGTACATACTTTCTAACCATTCCGTATCCTCTGAATTACCCCCCATCACTGTTATTATGTATTTAGACCAGTATTGAGTCATTCCCATATGTTTTTATTTTGGGATCCATCCCAGGTAGCATAATTTTTTCATTTATTTTATTTAAAAATCATCATAGTTTGAAATCTATTTTCTCCTTGGTTCTATGAATTTTAACATTGGCACTCATTTATGCAGACACCACACCATCAGGATAGAGAATAGTCCAGCACTCCTAGAACTCCCTTGTGCTGTCTCTTTATAGCAGGATTACTCAAATTTGATACTATTGAGATATTGGGCTGGATAAAATGTTGTTGAAGGCTCTTCTGTACATTGTAAGAGGCCTAAAAACATCCCTGGCCTCTGCCTATGAGGTGACAGCAGCAGTCCCCCTCCAGTTGTAATAACCAAACTTGTGTGGAGTCATTGCCCACGCTCCCTGAGAGGAGCTGAAAGCTCTCCCTAGTTAGGAACCACTACTTTATAGTTATACCCACTTCCCAGGCCTTATCTTAACAATGATCACTATGTGTTTTACATCACTGTCCTTGTATTTTTGAGAATATCATGCAAATAGACTAATATACTTTAACTCCTTGATACTACCTTCTTTGAATAAACATGGTTTTGATATTCATCTAAATTATCAGATTAATCAATAATTCACTTCTTTTTATTGCTGAAGTATATTCCATTTATTGGCAAAGAGTTTTAATCTGTTAATCATTAATCCATTTACCTCTTGAAAGACATTTTACCGGTTTCCAGATTTTGAAGATTTTGAATAGCAGGTGGAAACATTCATATATAGGTTTCTATTTAATTATTAGTTCTTTTCCATAAGAGCAAATGCCCAGAAAATTGATTGTTGAGTTATATGGTAAATATATGTGTGTTCAACTTAGAAGAAAATTCCAAACTTTTTTCCAAATGGCTTAGACTATTTTGTATTCTTCTCAGCAATGTGTGAGATTTCCAGTTGCTCCATGTCTCTTCAACACCTGTTTTTATATGAACATCTTTTCTAGATTTTTGATACCTTTTATTTATTTATTTTTATTGAGGTAACATTGATTTGAAACACTGCATGTGATTCAGAGGTATAGCTTCACACCTCTTCAGACATATGTTACCACACCACCACCAAGGCACCCATATCCTTCACCATAGTCCATTGGGTTCTCTTTGTTCTCTTTGCGTTCCATCTTTCGCCTCCCCTCTGTTACCATCAATTTTACAGTCATATTTCTAGCGTTTGATTTTGTTTTGGTTGGCCCGGCCATTTACTTTGTTTCTCCCCACTCCTCGTATGAATGAAACCATCTAGTATTTGTCTTTCTATTTCTGTCTTATTGAATTTAGCATAATCCCCTCCAGGTCCATCCATGCATAAATGACAACAGTTGATCTTTTCTATAGGTGAGTAGTATTCCATTATATATATACTGCATCTTTATTATGCAATTATTACAGAGTTGGAAGTTACTGCAGAGTGATTTCATAATATCTGTGCAACACATTAAAATAGCACTAAGTTATCACCCAGGACAGATGCTTCCAGAAGTCACCATCATTAAGTCAAAACAGAAAGTAACATTTTTTTGTTGTTGTCAAAATTACTGTCTGAAAGGAAGAAAAAGGCCTGGGTATTTAGAGAGAGTGTGTGTATGTATGAGTGTGTGTACATGTATGTGTTATGTGTGTGTGTTTATGTGTGATGTGTATAGTGTGTATGAATGAGGGTGTGTATGTATGTGTATATGTGTGAGTTTGTGTGTATATATGTGTGAATGTACTGAATGTATATGTGTGAGAGTGTGTATATGTGTTATATGTGCATATGTGTATGTTATGTGTATGAGTATAAATATGTAAGTGTGTGCATGTGTGTGTCTTGCTGTGCAGAAAGTATGCGAAATTAAATTACTAGAGAGGAAGACTGATGGAAATATTCTTTATCCATATCAACATTTCATCAGGGATTATAGAAGTAAATTAGAAAGTAAAGAAAGTTAGATAAAAAAGCAACAAGCAGGGCCTCCCTGGAGGCACAAGAGGTTAGGACGCAACCTATGAAGCTATCTGCAGCCACTGCAGCATGAGTTCGATCCCCAGCCAGGGAGCTACCCACATGGTGTAGAAGACCTTTCCTGACATGCCTGCTGCTCCTCTCAGCAGTGTCTTTCAGTCAATCTGCCTGTTCTGTTCCCCACTCTGTCTCTGGTGAATCCTCTCATCCCCCTACACCTCTGGCCTGTACCCCAGTTCTTGTATGTATAAATAAGTAAACCTTTAAAAAAAAAAGCAACAAGCAGTTTTGAGTCCTTAGGATGTGGAACTGTCTTCCAAGTACTCTCTATGGATTGACTCTTTAATCCTTTATAAAAATCTGTGTTGACATTCATCTCCTTTAGCAAATCAGTTACCTAAGGTTTAAAGAGTTATGAGAAATAACACAAATAATAAATGATAGAGTTGGGATTTGAATTTACACTTGAGTAATCATGAAGAGATTCTCACTATAGTCAACCAGATGCTTTCAGTATATTGTATTAAATTTATTTATTCATTCATCCATTTATTTATCTATTTATCTATTTATTTATTTATTAAAGCTTTATTTATTTATACAAGCACTGGGTACAGTCAGAAGTGTGGGAGGGTGAGAGAATTCACCAGAGCCAGAGCAGGGAGCAGAGCAGGCAGAAGGACCGAAGTACACTGCTGAGGGGAGCAGCGGGCAGCAGGAGAGGTCTGTGCGCCATGTGGGACGCTCACCTGGTGGCCAGGGAGCAGCTGGGGATAGAACTGGCGCTGCCGAGGCTGCGGGCATTTGCAACCCAGCGCTCAACTGCTGCGCCACGGGGTAGGCCCTATTGCATTGAATTTATCCAGGATTTTTTTTCACCAAAAATCCATTAAAAGTTTGAGAAATTCCCTTAAGCTATTGATTAATTGAAAGGAGATTTCTTGCACAAAACTTTGTATTTCCCAACTACTCTGAACTTGAAGTTATTTTGAAATACAAATATGCTAGAAACCCAGTTAACACCTTTTAATTTATGCCACAAATCCATACAACACCATTTTTTCCCACTCTAGGAAATAATCATAAATTGTTACTTGGTCAACTATGGAAAGCTGTGTGGAGGTACCTCAAACTACCAAAAATTGAGCTACCATATGACCCAGCAAATACACTGCTAAGAATCTACCCAAAGAATACAAAAACATTAATTCAAAAGGATTCCTGGACCACTATGTTTACTGCAGCACTATTAACAATACAATAGGTAACAAATGGAAATGGCCCAAATGCCCAAAAATATAATAATAATGATATTAATAAATAAAAATGATAATAATATTAAATAAATAAAATTAACAGGCAACTATAAATCAAAGACATTCTGTAGGGGAGGGGGAGGGAAAAGGATCAAAACAGGGGTGGGAAGAGCACAAGGGACTATGGTGATGGTGCATTGGCGACTTGGTGGTGGGAATTTTACAGGGACTACATCTGAGAGGAGAAAGCAAACATTGTACCAAAATGAACAATGATGTAAAATATAAATAAGTACATAAATGTTCTTAAAAGTACACGTAAATGGCCATATAAAAATAATCACTCTGCAGCACTGGTTGGATCCCCGGCCGCAGGCGAGGGTCTCACATGGCATGCAGACCTCTCCTGCTGTGCCAGCTGCTCCCCTCAGCAATGTATTTCATTGGTCTGCCTGTTCTGCTCCGGGCTCTGGCTCTGGTGAATTCTCTCACCCTCCCACACTTCTGACTGTACCCAGTGCTTGTATAAATAAATAAATCTTAAAAAAAAAAAACACTATGAAGAATAGGCAATAGGACATAGAAATGCTTAAGATAGTGTTAAACGAAAAAAAGAAAAAACAAAATTATGTCTAGGTTATGTTTATTATTGTATATATTACATACACATATGGATAAAAAGTGAAAGGTAAAACAAAAGGAAAATAATTTGCTATATTTGAAGATGGAATTATTGGCTTCTGTGAATGTGCTTATTTTTATACAATAAATATTGTAAAGTGTAAAAAAATGTTATTTGGTCAACTTTATCCTATGTATTTTTTCAGAGCTCTCTCTGGGAAATTTATTAGTACTGTATCTATTTGTACAATATTCCTCTGAGAACAACAATAAAAGCACATCACCTGGCCCTGAAATCTTAGCATATTTTTCTTTTTTTTTCAAGTTTTATTTTGTTTACAATTCTTCTACAATCACCCTTCTCTTTCACATCTATATTTTTCTACCCTCTGAAGGAAGAAATAGAGTTGAGCCATGAGGAAACAGCACATTTGTCTATTTTAGAAATTCCTCAAAATATTTAAGTCAGAAGATTCTTCTTTCAAAACTTTTTGTTTGAACATGGGGCTTTATCATTTGGGGCCACTCACTTGATGAAGTCATTTGCTTCATGAAGATATATTAGATGCCCCTTAAAAAAAAAAGTAGAGAATATAGAAGTATCCACCCCCCCACACACCTAGCCACCCACCCAGAGCTGTGCAGTATCTATTTTGCTCTCCAACATCAAGTGCACTCGTGTCTATGTGTTCTCTTTTTATAATGAATGGACAGGCATTTCTTCTATAGTATGATACATTTTCTTTGTGTTGGTTCAAAGACTTTGCTCCTGAAATTTGGTCTTTTTCTCCACATCATCATTGTCTTTTATTTTTAAATCTTGTCTACAGAGGCAATTCAGTAACAATCCAGGCTTGTAAATAGATGGTCACTTTTTAATTATCCACATTATTTTTTTTAATTATTTCCAATAAGTTTTTGTTTGATCCCCTCACCACCATCCCTGTGTCCCTTTGTCCCTCTCCATCCCCCCTCTATCTTAACTTCAGAGCCCTCAAGGTGTTTGTTGATGTCCAGCAGTTTTTAAAAGTGTTTTACGTTGTTGAATTGTCCATTATATGAATGTCTAATATTGGTTTTTATATCCTTACTTGTTTTGTTGCATATGATTTTTTTTTTAATTTCCTCCACCTTGTTGAAAATGGCTGCATTTCATCGTTTTTGTGGCTATGTAATGTTCCATGATATGGATGTACCCCATATTTTTTATCTATTTGTCTGTTGATGGAGATTTAGGATGCTTCCATGTCCTAGCTATTGTAAATAATGCTTCTGAAAATATTGTAGAACAAGGACTTTTTTGTTGGTGTGGATAAATAGTGGGATTTCCAGGTGATACAATATTTCTATTTTTAATTTTTAAAAGTAAATCCAGATTGCATTCCATAATAGTTTCACCAGTTCACATAATAGGGTTCCTTTCTCACCACATCCTCTTCAACATGTGTTGTTGGGGGTATTTTTTGATATGAGCCATTCTCAGGAGTGTGAAGTAATATCTCATTGTAGTTTTAATCTGCATTTCTCTTAAGAGTGATGATAAACATTTTTTCAAATGTCTTTTGGCTTTCTGATTTCCTCTTTAGTGAATTGTTCATATCTGCTGCCCATTTATTAATTGGGTTATTCGGTTTTTATTGTTGTTTTTGTGAGTTTTTTATATATCTTGGATATTAATCCTGTATCGGTTACATATTGTGTAAATATTTTTCACATTCAGTAGGGTGTCTAATCACCTTGTAATGTATTTTTGCTATATACAATTTTTTTAATTTTCTCCCCATTGTATATTTGTTTTTGATTCTCTTCCCATAGAGGTTGAGTCACCACAAATATCTCATATATATATATATATATATATATATATATATATATATACATTACATCATTTTTCATTTTTGCACAATGTATGCATTTTCATCTTGGTTATATTCCCCATACAATTCCCACCTCCCCTCCTTATTTTGACCCTAATCCCTCCTTCCCTCCCCCCTAGTGTGTTTCTGGTTTATAGTTGCTTGTTGATTTTGATTTTTACTTTATTATAATTAGTCTTTTTCCTGGTCCCTTATTTAGGTTTTCTAAATTCCTGCTATGAGTGAGACCATCCGGTATTTTTCTTTTTCTTTCTGGCTTATTTCACTGAGCATGATCCCTTCTAGCTCCATCCATGTTGCTGCAAATTGCATGAGTTTATCTTTATTATTGATTCCATATAAGACATCTTCTTAATTTACTCAATTGTCATTGGACACTTAGGTTGTTTCCATAATTTTGCTATTGTAAATAGTAGTTTGAAATAATTCTGTATTCATAGGAAGTCGCAAAAAAAGTAGTCAGGTACTGCATTACCCTCATCTAATTTCCCCCAGTGACTACATTTTACACAACTATGGTATAGTATGAAAACCAGAAACAATTGTGTATAGTCGTTTTATTACATGTATAGCTATAGATTCCTGTAACCACTATGGCAATCAATGTACAAAACTATTCTGTCACGGAGATCTCCATCATGCATTATATAAGAGATCTGGTTTCTTTGCATCCTTGGTATTTTATTAGTGAATAGTAGCTTTAATTTGCATTTGCCTTATGACTAACAATGTTGCATATCTTTTCATGTTCTTATTTTCCCTAAGTGTACTGTCTTTATTTAATTGTCTGTTCATGCCTCTTGCCCATTTTTAAATGGTTCTTTGTACTTATTGAATCCTTGAGCATTTTAAATATGTATTCTGGATACAAGCCCTTTGTTAAATACATGATTTGTATATTTTCTCCCAGTCTATGTCTGTCTTTTAATTCTCTTAACAGTGTCTTTTACAAAGCAGTATTTTTTTTTATTTTAATGCTGTCTAATTTATTAAATTTTCTTTTATAAATGTTTCTTTTTCTGTTATATCTGAGAACTCCTTGTTTAATCCATGTAGCAAATAATTTGTCCTCTACTTTTTTACAATTTCTACTTCATTTTTATATTTAGATTTATGATCCATATTCAGTTCAATGTTTTATAAGATGATTAGTTTAGTTCAAGGTTAAGGTTTTTAAAATTTATTCATTGATATATATTTTACATCATTGTACAATGTTTGCTTTCCTTTCTCAGGTGTAGTCCCTATAGAATTTCCACCATCACTATAGTTACTTGTGCTCTTCCAACCCATGTTTTTATCCCTCTCCCTCCCCCTCCCTTGCAGAATGTCTCTGAATTATAGTTGCCTGTTTCTTTTTGTTTTTTATTGCTATTATTTTTTTCTCTGATCCCTTATTTGGTTCCCCTATATTCCTCCTATAAGTGAAACAATCTGATATTTTTCTTTTTCCTTCTGACTTATTTCACTGAGTATAATCTCTTCTAGTTCCATTCATGTTGCTGTGGATGGCATGAGTTTATCTTTTTGATCCCTGAGTAGTACTCCATTGTGTATATATACCATATCTTCTTGATCTAGTGATCTGTTTTGGGGCATTTGGGTTGTTTCCAAATCTTACCTATTATAAATAGTGCTGCAATAAACATAGGGTTCCAGGTATCTTTTTGAATTGCTGTTTTTGTGTTCTTTGTGTAGATCCCTAGGAGTAGAATTGCTGGGTCATATGGTAGCTCCATTTTTGGTAGTCTTCGGGGTATTTTTATGTTAATGTATAATTATTCCAATACCATTTGCTGAAACTGTTGTCCTTTCCTTATTGAATTGTTCGGAATGGACATCCTTGCACTGTTGTTAGATGCTTATATTTGTGTGGATATATTTCCCAAAATCTATTCTATTCCATTGATCTATGTGTCCATATATTTTCAAACACCATACTGCTTTGATTACTATAACCAAGTGGTTCTCAATGGGAGATATTGTTTTCAGGGGACATTTAGAAATAACTGGAGACACTTAGGTTGTTAGAGTTGGAGGACATGGGGAGTTGTTACTGATATCTAATATGTACAATAGAGGGATGGTGATAAAAATCCTACAATACACAGGATAGCTTCTGGACAATAGGATTATCTGGCCTAAATGTCATTGATGCTGAGACTGAAAAAACCTGCTCAAAGATTGTCTTATTCCTGTAAATTTATTGTTCAAAATTATATCAGATATTGTATCCCTTTTCCACATTTAGAATTAGCTTATCTATAAATACAAAATATCCCACTAAAATTTTGATAGGAATTATGTTAAACCTATAGACCAATTTGAGAAAAAAATATCTTTATTATGTTGAGTCTTCCAAATTATTAATTTAGGTCTTCTTTAATTTCATTCATCAGTGTTTTGTTGTTCTCAGCACACAGATCCTGCACATGGTTTGCTGGATTTATGTTTGTGTGTATCAGTTGGGCACCATCAGAGAAACAGAACCAGCAAGAGATTTATTGCCAGGAATAGGCTTATGTGATTGTGGGCCTAACTAGGGAAAGTCCAAATCTGCAGGGCAGGTGGTCAGGAGTGGCAGGCTGGAACGCTCAACACAAGTTAAAACTGCAGTCTACAGGCAAAATTTCTTCTCAGCCTCAGTTCTGCTCTTAAAGTCTCTTAACTAATTGCATCAGAACCATCAATATTGTCTAGGATAAATTCCGTTACTTAAATAAACTGACTTTATCACATATACAAAGTGTCTTCACCGAGAAATTTATATTAGTGTTACTTTGAATAACTAGGGACTTTAATGTAGTCATTTGATACATAAAACTGACCATTGCATTGTGCATTTTTTTCTTTTATTTTTGGAGCTAATATCTAAGATCATTTTAACATTTCCAGATATATTATCAACATAAATAGAATTGATTTTTGTGTGTTGACCTTATAACACAATCTTAATCAACTCATGTATTAGTTATAGGTTTTTATTTGCTTTTATTTTTATATATTTATTACATCATTCTTCATATTTGTACAATGTATGATTTCCCCGTGAAATTCCCACCACCAATTCACCCGCACACCATCACCATAGTCCCTTGTTCTCTTCCCACTCTGCCCCCATCCTACTCCCTCCTCCTCCCCTACAGAAAATCTCTGATCTATAATTGCCTGTTGATTTTGATTTTTACTTTATTATAGTTACTTTTCTTTCCCCTGATCCCTTATTTGGTTCCTCTACATGCCTCCTATAAGAATTAATTGATATATTCTACAAAGAACAGTGAGAGTTTTGTTATTTTCTTTATACTTTGTATGACCTTTATTTATTTTATTGCCTTATTGCACTGGTTTAGGATTTATAGTAAGATGTTGGAAAGGCATGCTGAGAATGGACATCCTTGCTGGAATCTGACCTTAGAGGGAAAGCATGAAGTCTTATATCATTAAATAATAAACATTTTTTGCAGATTTCCTTTACCCAGGAATTTGAGGGAGTTGTATTCTATTCTTTTGCAGAGTGTTTTTAACATAAATGGATGTTGAATTTTGTCAAGTGTTATCTTGTGGATTATTAACATGATAACATTTTCTTTTTCAACATAGTTTTGATGGAGTACATTGATTGATTTTTCTAATATGGATCCAAATTTTATGCTAGTAGTAAACCCTGCTTGGTCATAGTATACTATTCATTTATATTTAATAAAGATTTTCATTTGCTAATATTTTGTTGAGGCTATTGGCATCTATGTTTATGATGAATATGGGTGAGCTGTTTCTTAATGTTTTTGAATGGTCATTTTCTGTCTCTTTTTAAGTCAGGGTAATAATGACCTCATAAAATGAGTTATATTTTTTTTTTTTGGTATTTTTTTTTAATTTTTTTTTTAATTTTCTAGAGGCATATCTTATTTATTTATCTATTTGTTTGTTTGTTTGTTTGGTTTATACATGCACTGGGTACAGTCAGAAGCCGGGAGGGTGAGAGAATTCACCAGAGCCAGAGCGGGGAGCAGAGCAGGCAGAAGGACCGAAGTACACTGCTGAGGGGAGCAGCGGGCGGCAGGAGAGGTCTACACGCCATGTGGGACCCTCCTCCGGTGGCCGGGGAGCAGCCGGGGAACGAACGGGCGCCGCAGAGGCCGCGGGCAGCTTCGCAACCCAGCGCTCAACCGCTGCGCCACCTGGGAGGCCCATAAAATGAGTTATAAAGGGCTACTTCATCTTTTCTCTTTTTGCTATAGATCATATAGAATTGGTGTTCTTTCTTTTATAACTGTCTAGCAGAATCTTCCTGTGAAACAATTTTGGTGTGGTGATTTATTTTTCCGAAGGTTTCTAACTATGATTCCAATTCCTTTAGCAGTTATAGAACTGTTCAAGACTTTTAGATTACCTTGGATTGGTTTTGACAACTGGTGGCTTTAAAGGAATTTCTCCATTTCATTTAAGTTTTTCAATTTTTGTTTGCAGAGTTGTTTGCAGTATATATTATCCCATTATTTTGCAATTATTTAATTAGCTAATTATATAATTGAGGTAATATTACTATCCCAACATCAGGTATCACCATCAAAACGTCCCCACCACCAAATCACGCATAGTCACCACCATTGCCGTTTTTTTGTTTTTTAAAATAAATTTTACTTTTATATTCCCCATACAATTGCAACCCCCTTATTTTGACCCCAATCCCTCCCCTCCCTGTCCCTCACCCTCCACAGAGTGTCTCTGGTTCATAGTTTTTTGTTGATTTTGATTTTTACTTTCTTATAGTTATTCATTTTCCTGGTCCCTTATTTAAGTTTTCTAGATTCCTGCTATGAGTGTGACCATCTGGTATTTTTCTTTTTCTTTCTGGCTTATTTCGCTGAGCATGATCCCTTCCAGCTCCATCAATGTTGCTGCAAATTGCATGTGTTTATCTTTTTTGAATGCTGAGTAATATTCCATGGTGTATATGTACCACATCTTCTTCATCCAGTCATTTACTTTTGGGCATTTGCGTTGTTTCCAAAGCTTAGCTATTGTAAACAGTGCTGCTATAAACATAGGGGGGCAGATGCTCTTTGGAATTGATGTTTCTGTGTCCTTTGGGTAAGTACCTAGGAGTGCAATTGCTGGATCATATGGAAGCTCTATGTTTAGTGGGTCCAGAAATCTCCACACAGCTCTCCATAGTGGTTGGACCAGTTTGCACTCCCACCAACAGTGCAGAAGAGTTCCTTTTTCTCCACACCCTCGCCAACATTTGTTGTTGCTAGTTTTTATAATATGTGCCATTCTCACTGGTGTAAGATGGTATCTCATGGTAGTTTTGATTTGCATTTCCCTGATTACAAGTGATGTTGAACATTTTCTCACATGCCTGTTGGCCATTTGCAATTCCTCTTCAGAGAAGTTTCTTTTTAGCTCTTCTGCCCATTTTTGGACAGGATTATTTTCTTTGTTGTTGTTGAGACTCATCAGCTCTTTGCAGATTTTTGTGATCAGTCCTTTATCATTAGTGTTGTGTGCAAAAATGTTCTCCCAGTCGGTGGGGTTTCTCTTTGTTTTGGTTATTGTCTCTTTTGCTGTGCAGAAGCTCTTTAATTTGATGTAGTCCCAGCTGTTGATCTTTGCCTTCACTATCACTGCTTTGGGTGATGCGTCTGTAAAGATGTCTTTGAGGTGTATATCATGTAGTGTTTCACCTATATTTCCTTCTATGTATTTTATGATTCAGGTCTTATGTCTAGTTCTTTAATCCATTTTGAGTTGATTTTTGTGTATGGTGTGAGGTAGTGTTCAAGCTTCATTCTTTTGCATGTAGTGACCCAATTTTTCCAGCACCATTTATTGAACAAACTTTCTTTGCTCCAATGCAGAGTCTTTGCTCCTTTGTCAAAGATTAGTTGACCATAAATCTGTGGGTTTATTTCTGGATTTTCTATTCGATTCCTTTGGTCTGTATGTATGTTCTTGTTGCAATACCATGCAGTTTTGATGATTATGGCTTTGTAGTACAGTTTGAAGTCTGGGAGTGTGATGCCTCCATTCCCTTCTTTTTTTTCTTTCAGGAGAGCTTTGGCTATTTGGGTTTTTGGTGATTCCATATGAATTTCATCAATAATTGTTCTATTTCTTTGAAGAATGACATTGAGATTTTTTTTGGAATAGCATTGAATCTGTATATTTCTTTTGGAAGGATGGCCATTTTAATAATGTTTATTCTTCCAATCCATGAGCAGGGGATGTCTTTCCATTTCTTTGTGTCTTCTTCTATTTCTTTTAACAGTGTTTTATAGTTTTCTTTGTATAGGTCCTTTACCTCTTTTGTTAGATTTATTCCCAAGTATTTGATTTTTTTTTTTGCTTCGAAAATAAAAGGGATGATTTTTTTTGATTTCTTCTTCTTCAAATTTATAGTTTGTGTATAGGAAGGCTACTGACTTTTGCGTGTTGATTTTGTATCCTGCCACTTTACAAAACTGATTGATGAGTTGAATTAGTTTTTCTGTGGCGTTTTTGGGGTTCTCTATGTATATTATCATGTCATCTGCAAATAGTGTAGTTTGACTTCTTCTTTTCCTATTTGGATTCCTTGTATGTCTTTCTCTTGTCTTATTCTGGCTAGGACTTCCAGTATTATATTGAAAAGCAGTGGTGAGAATAGACATCCTTGTCTTGTTCCAGATCTTAATGGAAATGCTTTCAGCTTTTTACCATTGAGAATGATACTGGCTGTTGGCTTGTCATATATGGCCTTTATGATGTTGAGGTATGTTCCTTGTATCCCATGAATTTCCAGGGCTTTTATCATGAATGGGTGTTGCACTTTGTCGAAAGCTTTCTCAGCATCTATTGATATTATCATATGGTTTTTATATTTCTTTTTGTTGATCTGTTGGATAACGTTGATTGATTTTAGGATGTTGAACCATCCTTGTTTCCCTTGAATCCTACTTGGTCGTGGTGAATTATCTTATGGATACATTGTTGGATTCTGGTAGCTAAAATTTTATTGAGGATTTTTGCATCAGTGTTCATTAGGGAGATTGGCCTGCAGTTTTCCTTTTTTTATGTTGTCCTTGTTCGGTTTTCTTATTAGTGTAATGATGGCTTCATAGAACGTGTTTGGTATTGTCCCTTCCTTCTCAAATTTTTGGAAGAGTTTGTGAAGGATAGGCTCTAATTCATCTCTGAATATTTGGTAGAATTCATTTGTAAATCCATCATGTCTTGGGCTTTTGTTTATGTGGAGATTTTTGATTACCATTTCAATTTTGCTGCTTGTAATTGGTCTGTTTAGGTGTTCTATTTCTTCTTTCTCTAGGTTTGGGTAACTGTAGAATTGTAGGAATTTGTCCATCTCCTCTATATTGTTGAACTTGTCTTTTTGTTTTTACCCCTCCCAACCCCCACCTGAGTGCTTCACTTCTATAGTCACTTTTCCAGGGTTAGTTTTTAAGTTTGTCTTTGTGTGATCCATTACTTGCTTTCTCTGTATTCTACATATCAGTGACACTGTCAAATTTTTATCTTTCTCCTTCTATCTTATTTCACCTGGCATTAGCCCTTCCCGCTCCATCCATGTTAATGCAAATAGCATGAGTTTCCTTTTTGAATGCTGAGTAGTATTCCAGTGTGTATATGCATTCCATTGTGTGTCTGTCTGTCTGTCTATCTATCTATCTATCTATCTATCTATCTATCTATCTATCTATCTATCTATCACATAGTTGTTCATTTGTTTTCTTTTTCATTTTTTTTTTATTTTAACATTTATCATATTTTACATTTTTAGACAATATTTACTTCCCCTCACCCCCTCAGATTGAGTCCCCATAGAATCTCCTTCCCCAAGGCACCCATGCACCATCACCACAGTCTCCTCCCTCCATGCCTCTCACCCCTCTCCCTCCTCCCCTACAGTATGTCTCTGGTTTATAATTGTGTGTTTTTGCTTTGTTGTGTTTTGTACTGTTATCATTATTATTTTTTTACACTGATGTCTTATTTGTTTCCCCTATATTCCTGCTATAAGTGAAACCATCCGAAATTTTTCTTTTTCCTTCTGGCTTATTTCACTGAGCATAAATCCTTCGAGCTCCATCCATGTTGCTGCAAATGACATGAGTTTATCTTTTCTGAATGCTGAATAATATTCCATTGTGTATATATACCACATCTTCCTGATCCAGTCATCTATTCTTGGGCATTTGGGTTGTTTCCAGGTTATACCTATTGTAAATAGTGCTGCAATAAACATAGGTGTACAGGTGCTCTTTTGAATCACTGTTTTTGTGTCTTTTAGCTAGATCCCTAGTAGTGGAATTGCCAGGTCATATGGTAGCTCCATTGAAATAACATTCATCAACATATACACACCAAATGAAGGAGCATCAAAATATATTAGACAATTATTATCAGCTCTGAAAACAGACATTAAAGAAAATATATATATAGTGAGAGACTTCAAGACCCCACTCTTGGGTCTCCCAGGTGGCGCAGCGGTTGAGCGCTGGGCTGCAAAGTTTCCCACAACCTCTGCAGCACTGGTTCCATCCCCAGCCACCAGCGAGGGTCCTACATGGCACGCAGACCTCTCCTGCTGCCCACTGCTCCCCTCAGCAGTGTACTTCGGTACTTCTGCCTGCTCTGCTCCTCGCTCTGGCTCTGGTGAATTCTCTCACCTTCCTGCACTCTGACTGTACCCAATGCTTATATAAATAAACAAACAAACAAACAAACAAACAAATAAATAAATAAATCTTAAAAAAAAAGACCCCACTCTCACCAATGGAGAGATCAACAAGACAAAAAATGAAACAAAGACACTAGAGCCCTAAATAAAAACATAGAACTCATGGACTTAACAGACATGTATAGGACACTACCCCCCCAAAATCCAAGTACACACTTTTCTCAAGCACATGCATCATTCTCCAAAATTGATCACATACTGGGCCACAAGACAAACATCAACAGATATATGAAGGTCAAAATCATTGCAACTATCTTTTCCAATGATAAAGGCATTGAACTAGAAATAAATGATGAAAAGAAAACAAGGAACCCTCCCATTTCATGGAGATTGAAATCCACACTACTGGAAGGCCACTGGACTAATAAGGAGATCAAAGAAGAAATTAAAAAATACTTTGAGTTGAACGACAAGGAGGACACTGCTTTCCAGAATGTATGTATAGATTTTATAACCTATCGTTTTGCTAAACTGATTCATTGTTTTGATGATAAGTTTTTCCCAATTGTTTTAAGGATTCTCTAAGTATATAATGTTGTCATTAGCAAATAAAAATATTTTATTTCTTCTTTCCAATTAAATTCCTTTTATGTTTATCTTGTCTAATTAATCTAGCTAGAACTTTCAACTCTATATTCATTAGTAACGTCATAATAGACATCATTCTTTTACCAAATCTTAGTACAAAAGCATTCAGTTTTTCACCATTGAGAATATTAGCTGTAGGTTTTTTGTAGATGCCTTTTTAAAATTTTTTTATTATTATTTTTTAAACAATATTTGCTTCCCACCCCTTCAGGTTGAGTCCCCATAGAATTTCCTTCTGAAAGGCACCCGTGCACCATCACCACAGTCCCCTGTGTTCCTCCCTCACTCACTCTCACTCCTCTCCCTCCTCTTCCCCTGAAGGATGTCTCTGGTTTATAATTGTCCGTTTTTGCTTTGTTGTGTTTTGTACTGGTATTATTTTTTTACACTCATGTCTTATTTGTTTCCCCTATATTCCTGCTATAAGTGAAACCATCCGAAATTTTTCTTTTTCCTTCTGGCTTATTTCACTGAGCATAAATCCTTCGAGCTCCATCCATGTTGCTACAAATGACATGAGTTTATCTTTTTTGAATGCTGAATAATATTCCAATGTGTATATGTACCACATCTTCCTGATCCAGTCATCTATTCTTGGGCATTTGGGTTGTTTCCAGGTTTCACCCATTGTAAATAGGGCTGCAATAAACATAGGTGTACAGGTGCTCTTTTGAATCACTGTTTTTGTGTCCTTTAGGTAGATCCCTAGTAGTGGAATTGCCGTGTTGTATGGTAGCTCCATTTTTAGTAGACTGAGGAACCTCTAGACAACTTTCCATAGTGGCTGGACCAGTTTGCACTCCCACCAACAATGTAGGTGCGTTGATTTTCACCACATCCTCGCCAACATTTTTTTGCTTGTTTTTTTGATATGTGCCATTCTTACTGGTGTAAGGTGGTATCTCAGTGTGGTTTTGATTTGCATTTCCCTGATTATAAGGGATGTTGAACATTTTTTCATATGCCTGTTGGCAATTTGCATTTCCTCCTTGGAGAAATGTCTTTTAAGTCCTTCTGCCCATTTCTTGACTGGATTGTTTATTTTTTTTTTTGTTTAGCTTTGTGAGTTGTTTGTATATCTTTGTGATGAGTCCCTTATCAGTTGAATGGAGTGGAAAGATTTTTTCCCAATCAGTGGGTGTCTCTGCTTTGGTTAATGTCTTTTTTGCTGTACAGAAACTTTTCAGTTTGATGTAATCCTGGGTGTTTATCTTTGCCTTCACTATCACTGCTTTGGGTGATGAGTCTTTAAAGATGTTTCTGAGATGTATGTTTTGTAGTGTTTTACCTATATTTTCTTCTATTATTTTATGGTTTCAGGTCTTATACCCAGTTCTTTTATCCATTTTGAGTTGATTATTGTGCACGGTGAGAGGTAGTGGTCTAGTTTCATTTTCTTGCATGTGGAGATCCAGTTTTCCTAGCGCCATTTATTGAACAAACTGTCCATGTTCCATTGCATATTCTTTGCTGCTTTGTCAAAGATTAGTTGTTCATAAAAGTGTGGCTTTATTTCTGGGCTCTCAGATTTGCGGGAGGATGAGAGGATTCACCAGAGACAGAGCGGGGAACAAAATAGGCAGACTGATGAAATACACTGCTGAGGGGAGCTGTGGGCAAGAAAGCAGAGGTCTGCCATGCCTTGTAGGGTTCTCTATGTATAATCTCATATCGTCTGCAAATAGTGATAGTTTTTCTTCTGCTTTCCCTATGTGGATTACTTGTATGTTTTTCTCTTGTCTTATTGCCCTGGCTAGGACCGCCAATATTATCTTGAAGAACAGTGGTGAGAGAGGGCATCCTTTTCTTGTTCCTGATCTTAAAGGAAAGGCTTCCATCTTTTCGCCATTGATAACAATATTGGTAGTGGGTTTGTCACTTATTGCTTTTATCATGTCAAGATATGTTCCTTCTATCCCGAGAATTTCAAGGGCCTTCATCATAGATGGATGTTGGACTTTGTCGAATGCTTTCTCAGCATCTATTGATATGATCATATGGTTTTTATTTTTCATTTTGTTGATGTGTTGGATTACACTGATCAATTTTCTTATGTTGAACCATCCTTGTGTCCCACATTATCATGGTGTACTATCCCTTTGATGCATTGTTATGTTCTGTTGGCAAGCATTTTGTTGAGGGTTTTTGCCTGAGTGTTCATTAGGGAGATTGGCCTGTAATTTTCTTTTTTTGTGCTGTCTTGTTTGGTTTTGGTATTAGTGTAATGCTGGCTTCGTAGAACGTATTTGGTGGTATTCCTTCTTTTTCATTTTTTGAAAGAGTTTGTGTAGGATAGGCACTAATTCACTGCTGAACATTTGATCAAATTCATTTGTGAAGCCGTCTGGGCCTGGGTTTTTGTTTTTGGGGAGTGCTTTGACTACTGCCTCAATTTTGCTTCTTGTAATTGGTCTGTTTATTTGTTCTATTTCTTCTTTGTCCAGCTTTGGATGATTATATCATTCTAGGAATTTGTCCATCTCTTCTAGGTTGTTATTTGTTTTTATATAAGTGTTCATAGTAATCTCTGATTATTCTTTTGATTTTTACTGAGTATTTTGTGATTTCTCCTCTTTCATTTATAATCCTATTTATATGTGTTTTCTCCCATTTTTTCTTTGTGAGCCTGGCTAGGGGTTTGTCTAATTTGCTTATATTTTCAAAGAACCAACTTTTGGTTTCATTGATCTTTTGGATTTTTTTTTTAATTTCCATTTTGTTTATTTCTACTTTGATTTTTTATTATTTCCTTTCTTCTACTGGCTTTAGAGTTTTTTTTGTTATTCTTTTTCTAGCTCTTTGACATGTGAGATTAAGTTGTATCTTTGAGTTCTTTCTTGTTTATTGATGTGAGCCTGTATTGCTACATATTTTCTTCTTATAACTGCTTTTACTGCATCACATACATTCTGGAAAGTGGTGTCCTCCTTGTCATTCAACTCAAAGTATTTTTTAATTTCTTCTTTGATCTCCTCATTAGTCCAATGGTCTTCAAATAGTGTGGATTTTAATATCCATGAAGTGGGAGTGTTCCTTGTTTTTTTTTTCCATGATTTAATTCCAGCTTGATACCTTTGTGATCAGGGAAGATAAGTGGAATGATTTTGATCTTCATGTATCTGTTGATGTTTGACTTGTGTCCCAGTATGTGATCGATTCTGGAGAATGATCTTTGTGCACTGGAGAAAAATGTGTATTTGGATTTTTTTGGGTGCAGTGTCCTATAGATGTCTGTTAAGTCCCTGAGTTCTATGTCTTTATTTAGGGCTCTAATGTCTTTGTTTATATTTTGTCTTGTTGATCTGTCCATTGGTGAGAGTGCAGTGTTGATGTCTCCACTATATATGTATTTTCTTTAATGTCTATTTTCAGAGCTGAAAATAATTGTCTAATATATTTTGGTGTCCCTTCATTTGGTGTGCATATGTTGATGAGTGTTATATCTTCCTGATGTATTGTCCCTTTGATCATAATGTAGTGTTCTGGGTGCTGTGTCTGCACTGTGTTCATCCAGTGCTGTGCCTGCAGTTGTATGGATCCTGCACCCTGAATTCTGCGTTCTAGGTCTCAGTTTCAGGTCTAACAGATCCAAAACACAGGCTGTCACCCTGTGCACTGCCTGCTGCTATGGTGCGCCCCATGCCCCAGATCCTGTGCCTGGCTCTCAGTTCCAAAATGGGGTCTTGCTCCATGCCTTATTTCCTTTCTTACCCCATTTGTGTGGCCCACTCTCTCTCAGTGCCTGAGGGTGTTTTTGGGACCCCTGGTTTCCAACTACCAGAATGTTGGTGATTTTGTTCTGGTTACTAGGTGGCACCAGAGATCTTTCTTAGTATCCTTTCAGAACTGGTTTTTTCCCCAGTGGGTCTGGGGAAACAGAGTGGGAGTGGCGTGGAGTGCCTCAACGGCATAGCGGTGCTGTGTCTGCCTGTGCCCCTGAGTCGTGGGGTTCCCACACCCCAAATTTCATGCCCCGGATCTCAGTTCTGAAACCATCAGATACAGGACACAGGATGTAGCCCAGTTCCATGTCCTCAGAAATGTGGGCATGGGGATCTGGGCAGCTGAGATCTGTGTATGCTTTTCAAGTGCACTGCTTTTCCATACAAGCTTACTGGCTGGCCTTGGGCTATTTGTAGGTGCCCATAGAGTCCTTGTTTTCCTCACATCTGTGAGCGTTTACTCACATCTGTGGCGATTCCTGCAAGGTTCTCCACAGTTCCCGTTTACAGGGTGTGGTGCCTGAAATAGTTCCTTTCTACTCAGTGTCCCACTTGATCTGTAGTTTGTTCTTGTTGGTTTTTTTTTTTCCCTCCTTTCTGTTGGTTGGAGAGTGCCATCTTTGTGGGTGGAGAAGGGTTGCATGGTTCTGAGCTTTTCTCTCTTCTCATCCTCTTTCATGGTAACTTTCCTCTTTGGGCAGTTTGCCAGAGTCACTCATTTATCTTCCGTGTCTCAGTTCTCGCAGGGACCTGCCGCTTTTCCTCCATATTAACTTTTTTTTAAAGCTTTATTTATTTTATTTATTTATACAAGCACTGGGATGGTGAGAGAATTCACCAGAACCAGAGTGGGGAGCAGAACAGGCAGACTGACGAAACACACTGCTGAGGGTTGCAGCGGGTGGCAGGAGATGTCTGCGTGCCACATGGGATCCTCACCAGTGCCGGCGATCGAACTGGCACTGCAGAGGCTGCGGGCAGCTTTGCAGCCCAGCGCTCAACTGCTCCGCCACGAGGGGAGGCCCCCTATTAACTGTTTTTTAAGGAAGGACTTACTCGCAGCATTTCCCTGCTGCCATGTTGATCTTCAGCCCAGGTTAATCTCTGTTGTAGATGCCTTTTACAATGTTAAGATATGTTCCACTTATCCCCAATTTTTCAAGGGTTTTCATTATAAATGAATGTTGAATCTTACCAAAAATTTTATCAGCATCTATTGATGTGCTGATATGATTTTTATCTTTATTTTTGTGATATGGTGAATTACATTGGTTGATTTTCAGATTCTCGTGTTCCTACTGTGAATCTCACTTGGTCATGTTGCGTGACCTTTTTTATGCATTTCAGGATTTTTGCACGTGTGTTCACTTGGGGTATTGGTCTGTAATTTCCTTTCTTTGTGTGGTCTTTGTTTGGTTTTGGAATTATAGTAATGTTGCCCTCATAGAAGGAATTTGGAAGTATTCCCTCTTTTTTTTTTTTTTTTTTTTTTTGAAGTTTGAGGAAGCTATCAAGTCCTGGACTCTTGTTTTTTTGGGAGAGTTTTGATTACTGCTTCCATTTCCTTGCTTATGATTGGTTTATTCAAGATGTCTATTTCTTTCCTATTCAGTCTTGGATGATTGCATAATTCTAAGAATTTGTCCATTTCTTCTAGGTCACTGATTTTTTTAAGCTATAGATATTCATAGTAGTCTCTAATTATCCTCTGAATTTCTGTTAGTGATTTTTCCACTTTAGTTTTTATTCTATTTATATGCGATCTCTCCCTTATTTTCTTGGTGAAAGTTGCTAAAGATTTGTCTATTTTGTTGTTTGTTTTTTCTTTTCAACGAACCAGCTTTTTGTTTCATTAATGATTTTGGCTTTCTTTTAAATTTCCATTTCATTTATTTTTGCTTTGATTTTTATTATTTCTGTTCTTCTGGCTTTTAGATTTTTGTTCTTATTTTACTAATTCTTCAGGTTGAGGGAGAAGGTTGTTTATTTGAGCACTTGTTTCTTAATGTGGGCCTTTATTGCTATATATTCCTCTGGTAGCACTGTTTTTGCTGCATTCCATAAGTTTTAGATAGTGTGTATTTTCATTTGTCTAAAGGTATTTTTTAATTTTTTCTTTGACTTCTTCATTAATGCACTGGTCTTTCAGTAGTGTGTTGTTCAGTTACCATGTTTTAAATTTCTCTGCTTTCTTTTGGTAGTTGATTTCTTTGGTAGTTTGATACTTTTATGGTCTGAGGAGATGCTAGGTATGATTTCAATTTTCATGAAAGTATTATTATTTGTTTTGGGTCCCAGAATGTGGTCAATTGTGGAGAATGTCCCATGTGCATTTGAGAAAATGTGCATTTTTCTTTTTGGTGTGCAGTGCCTTGTATATGTTTATGAGGTTCTCTATAAGGCTATTGTATCCTTGTTTATATTCTGTCTAGTTGATTTGTCCATTGGTGAGAGTAGGGTGCTGAAATCTAACACAAATATGTTTTTTCCAGTGTTTGTTAACAGAGTTTGTAACAGTGGTCTAATGTATTTCGGTGCTCCTTCATTTGCTGCATATGCCCTGATGACTGTTATGTCTTCTTGATGTATTGTCCCCTTTATCATTATATAGCGTCCCTCCCTGTCTCTCACTACATATTTTTAGCTTGAAATCTGTATTGTCTGATATAAGTATGACTGTCTTTGCCTTCTTTAGAGTCTCATTTGCTTGTAGGATTGTTTTCCAATCCTTAATTTTAAGCCTATGTTTGTCTTTGGAGTTTAGATGTGTCTCCTGTAGACAGGAGAAGGTTGGATTCTGTTTCCTAACTAACTGCATACTCTGTCTTTTAATAGGTGCATTCTATCCATTCATGTTCAAAATGAGTATTGAATGTGATAGCCCATTGCTGCCATTTTCTTCTTAATTTTTGTGGGTCAATCTATTTCTTTATTGAGTTCTTTGTGTAGGTTCTTATTTTTGGTTTCAGTGTGTAAGCCCCTTTCAATATTTCTTGGTGGAGTGCTTTAGTGTTTGCAAATTCCTTGTGCTTCTGTATGTCTGAAAGGCCTTTACTCTTCCTTCAGAAACCTTCCTTTCTGAAGGAAAGTCTTACAGGATAAGAGTATTCTTGGCTGGCAGTTTTTCTCATGTTTGGAACACACCATTTTATTCTTTCCTGGCTCATAATGTTTCTTCAGAGAAGTCAAATGTTAACGTGATTAGGGTACCTTTACATGTTACCTTCTTTCTCCCCTGTCCAGCTTCATTATTCTTTGTCCTGAATTTCTAGAAATATCACTATCATAAATTTTGCTGATGATCTGATTTTATCTAGGTGTGCTGGGGTTCTTTTAGCTTCCTGCATTTACACATTTATTCCTTTCTCTAGATTTGTGAGGTTTTCCTATTATTTCTATTTTTTTTACTATTATTTTAATTCAACTCAGTTTTTTTTAAATAATAAATATTATTTTTATATTCCCCATACAATTGAAACCCCCCCATTCTGACCCCAATCCCTCCCCTCCCGCCCCCCAACCCTCAAAAAGTGTCTGTGGTTCATAGTTTTTTGTTGATTTTGATTTTCACTTTCTTATAGTTATTCATTTTCCTGGTCCCTTATTTAAGTTTTCTAGATTCCTGCTATGAGTGAGACCATCCGGTATTTTTCTTTTTCTTTCTGGCTTATTTCGCTGAGCATGATCCCTTCCAGCGCCATCCATGTTGCTGCAAATTGCATGTGTTTATCTTTTTTGAATGCTGAGTAATATTCCATGGTATATATGTACCACATCTTCTTGATCCAGTCATCTATTTTTGGGCATTTGGGCTGTTTCCAAAGCCTAGCTATTGTAAATAGTGCTGCTATAAACATAGGGGTGCAGGTGTTCTTTGGAACTGATGTTTCTGTGTCCTCTGGGTAAATACCTAGGAGTGGAATTGCTGGATCCTGTGGAAGCTCTATGTTTAGTAGGTCCAGAAATCTCCACACAGCTCTCCATAGTGATTGGAGCAGATTGCACTCCCACCAACAGTGCAGAAGAGTTCCTTTTTCTCCACACCCTCGCCAACATCTGTTGTTGCTAGTTTTTTTAATATGTGCCATTCTCACTGGTGTAAGATGGTATCTCATGGTAGTTTTGATTTGCATTTCCCTGATTACAAGTGATGTTGAACATTTTCTCACATGCCTGTTGGCCATTTGCAATTCCTCTTCAGAGAAGTTTATTTTTAGCTCTTCTGCCCATTTTTGGACTGGATTATTTTATTTGTTGTTGTTGAGTCTCATCAGCTCTTTGCAGATTTTTGTGATCAGTCCTTTATCATTAGTGTTGGGTGCAAAAATGTTCTCCCAGTTGGTGGGGTTTCTCTTTGTTTTTGTTATTGTCTCTTTTGCTGTGCAGAAGCTCTTTAATTTGATGTAGTCCCAGCTGTTTATCTTTGCCTTCACTATCACTGCTTGGGTGATGTGTCTGTAACAATGCCTTTGATGTGCATATCACGTAGTGTTTCGCCTATATTTCCTTCTATGTATTTCATGGTTTCAGGTCTTATGTCTAGTTCTTTAATCCATTTTAAGTTGATTTTTGTGTGTGTGTGAGGTAGTGGTCAAGCTTCATTCTTTTGCATGTAGCGACCCAGTTTTCCCAGCACCATTTATTGAACAAACTTTCTTTGCTCCAATGCAGAGTCTTTGCTCCTTTGTCAAAGATTAGTTGACCATAAATCTGTGGGTTTATTTCTGGATTTTCTATTCGATTCCATTGGTCTGTATGTCTGTTTTTGTTCCAGTACCATGCAGTTTTGATGATTATGGTTTTGTAGTATAGGTTGAAGTCTGGGAGTGTGATTCCTCCATTCCCTTCTTTTTTTTTCAGGAGAGCTTTGGCTATTCGGGGTTTTTTTGTGATTCCATATGAATTTCATCAATAATTGTTCTATTTTTGACAAATGACATTGCAATTTTGATTGGAATAGCATTGAATCTGTATATTGCTTTTGGTAGGATGGCCATTTTAATAATGTTTATTCTTCCAATCCATGAGCAGGGGATGTCTTTCCATTTCTTTGTGTCTTCTTCTATTTCTTTTAACAGTGTTTTATAGTTTTCTATGTATAGGTCTTTTACCTCTTTTGTTAGTTTTATTCCAAAATATTTGACTTTTTTTGTTTAGACAATAAAAGGGATTTTTTTTATTTCTTCTTCAGATTTATTGTTTGTGTATAGGAAGGCTACTGACTTTTGCATGTTGATTTTGTATCCTGCCACTTTACTGAACTGATTGATGAGTTGAATTAGTTTTTCTGCGGAGTTTTTGGGGTTCTCTATGTATATTATGATATCATCTGCAAATAGTGATAGTTTGACTTCTTCTTTTCCTATTTGGATTCCTTGTATGTCTTTCTCTTGTCTTATTGCTCTGGCTAGGACTTCCAGTATCATATTGAAATGCAGTGGTGAGAGTGGACATCCTTGTCTTGTTCCAGATCTTAATGGAATTGCTTTCAGCTTTTCACCATTGAGAATGATACTGGCTGTTGGCTTGTCATAGATGGCCTTCATGATGTTGAGGTATGTTCCTTGTATCCCAAGAATTTCAAGGGCTTTTATCATGAATGGGTGTTGCACTTTGTTGAAAGCTTTCTCAGCATCTATTGATATTATCATATGGTTTTTATATTTCTTTTTGTTGATGTGTTGGATAACGTTGATTGCTTTTTGGATGTTAAACCATCCTTGTGTCCCTGGAATGAATCCTACTTGGTTGTGGTGAATTATCTTATGGATACATTGTTGGATTCTGATAGCTAAAATTTTGAGGATATTTGCATCAGTGTTCATTAGGGAGATTGTCCTGTAGTTTTCCTTTTTTTTGCTGTCCTTGTTCGGTTTTGGTATTAGTGTAATGTTGGCTTCATAGAACGTGTTTGCTATTGTCCCTTCCTTCTCAATTTTTTGGAAGATTTTGTGAAGGATAGGCACTAATTCGTCTCTGAATGTTTGGTAGAATTCATTTGTAAATCCATCATGTCCTGGGCTTTTGTTTTTGGGGAGGTTTTTGATTACCATTTCAATTTCGCTAATTGTAATTGGTCTGTTTAGGTGTTCTATTTCTACTTTATCTAGCTTTGGGTGATTGTAGAGTTGTAGAAATTTGTCCATCTCCTTTTGATTGTTGAACTTGTTTCCATATAACTGTTCATAGTAATTACTGATTATTCTTTTGATTTCTGCTGTGTCCGTTGTGATTTCTCCTCTTTCATTTATGATCTTGTTTATTTGTGCTTTCTCCCTTTTTTTCTTTTGTGAGCCTGGCTAGGCGTTTATCTATTTTATTGATTTTTTCAAAGAACCAGCTCTTGGTTTCATTGATCCTTTGGATTGTTTTTTAAGTTTCAATTTCATTTATTTCTGCTTTGGTTTTTATTATTTCTTTTCTTCTACTGGTTTTGGGTTTTTTGGTTGTTCTTTTTCTAGATCTTGGAGCTTTGAGATTAGGTTGTTTCTTTGAGTTCTTTCTTGTTTCTTGATGTGAGCTTCTATTGCTATATATTTTCCTCTTATTACTGCTTTTGCTGCATCCCATACATTTAGGATATTGGTGTCCTCCTTGTCATTCAATTCAAAGAATTTTTTAATTTCTCTTTGATCTCCTCATTAGTCCAGTGGTCTTCCAGTAGTGTGGTTTTCAATCTCCATGAGGTAGGAATGTTCCTTGCCTTATTTTTATGGTTTATTTCTATCTTGATGCCTTCATGGTCAGAAAAGATTGTTAGTATGATTTCAGTCTTGTTGTATCTGTTGATGTTTGTCTTGTGCCCCAGTACGTGATCGATCCTGGAGAATGATCCGTGTGTGCTTGAGAAAAATGTGTACTCCGTTTTTTTGGGGTTTAGTGTTCTATAGGTGTCTGTTAAGCCCAAATTCTCTAGGTCCTTATTTAGAGCTTTGTTTTCTTTACTTATTTTTCGTCTTGTTGATCTATCCATTGTTGATAGTGGTGTGTTGAAATCTCCCACTACGTATGTGTTTTCTCTGATGTCTGTTTTCAAAGATGACAATAGTTGTCTGATATATTTTTGTGCTCCTTCGTTTGGTGAATATATGTTAATGAGTGTTATTTCTTCTTGAACTATTGTTCCCTTGATCTTAATGTAGTGACTGTTAGGGTCTCTTTTCATCTTTTTGTGTTTGAAATCTGTTTTATCTGATATAACGATAGCTGTTCCTGCTTTCTTTTTTGGTCCATTTGCTTGTAGGATTGTTTTCCATCCTTTAACTTTGAGCCTATTTTTATCTTTTGTGGCTAAATGTGTTTCCTGGAGACAGCAAAAGGTTGGGTTTTGTTTCTTAATCCAGCCTGCAACTCTGTGTCTTTTTATTGAAGAGTTTAGTCCATTTACATTTAGAGTTAATATTGATATGTTAGCATCTGTATTTGCCATTGTGTTTGTATTTCTTTTGATTTTATTTATTTATTCTTTTAATAACTTACCTTTTTTTTTTTTGGCCTTCTCTCATTGTTATTCGTCCTTCTGAGGTTCTGGCTTTAGGATTCATTATAGTATTTTTTGGAGTGGGGGTTTAGTCGTAATGAAATTCCAGAGTTTTTGTTTGTCTGGGAAGGTCCTTATTCTTTCTTCATAGAGGAAGGAGCGCTTTGCGGGATAGAGTATTCTTGGTTGGCATCTGTTTTCTTGGAGTCTGTTGACTATGTCCCTCCACTCTCTCCTTGCCTGTAGTGTTTCTTCAGAGAAGTCTGATGTTCAGCCTGATTGGTTTTCCTTTGAATGTTATCTGTTTCTTCCCTCTTGTCAGCTTCATTATTTTTTCCTTGTCCTGGATTCTTGGGAGCTTTACTATTTTGTGTCTTGCTGTATTTTTCCTTTCATCGTGGAAGTTTGGTGTTCTTCTTGCTTCTTGTATATCAATTTTCAGCTCCTTCTTCACATTTGGGAAGTTCTCTTTGATTATCTCCTGGAATATTTTCTCTGTTCCTACATCTCTCTCCTCTCCTTCTGGAATTCCTATAACTCTTATATTGCCTTTCCTCATGGAGTCAGATAGTTCCCGAAGTCTTTCTTCGGTCTTTTTCCTTCATATTTCTCTTTCCTTTTCTGTTTTGTTTCTTTTTATTTCTGTGTCTTCAAGAGTACTTATTCGTTCTTCCATTTCATCTATTCTGCTTTTATTGCTTTTCCCAGAGTTCTTTATTGCCTCCATTAATTCTTTGATCTCCTGCGTTTCTTTTGCTTCCCCCTTTAGGGACTCGATTTCATTCTTCTGATCGTTGATTATTTTTCTCATATCATTGTTTTCCTTTATGAGTTCTGTCATTTTTTTAATCATGGCAATTTTAAATTGTCTTTCTGGAAGGCTCAGAAGTTCTTCCAAGTTACTGTCGTTGCAATCTGGGGGGTGGTTTTCTTTTTGTGGTGTGCTTTTTTCCTGAGTAGTTGTTAGGTTGCGTGTGGTTCTTCAACTCCCTACTGTCTGTTTTCTAATTTGTTGTATGCATTGGTACACTGTGTTGCTGGGACTGGCCGGCATCTTGTGTGAACTTCTCCGCTCTCCTCTGGCTCCCCCAGGAGCCATCTCTGGCTTCTGAGGGAGCTTTCTGCTGGTTTCAGGCAGTTTTTACTGAAGAAATGTCCCTGTTCTAAAATGGCCATTCGGGATGCAGTCTGTGCACATCCGGTCTCAGGCACACTCTTCTCCGTGCCCGGTCTGCCCCTGCCGTGGTTACCCGCTCCCCCTGTGGGCTCAGACTTCTGGTCGGAAGGGGCCTGGCGTGGGCTAACTTCCCAGCTGTCCACTGGTTCTTCCGGGAGCCTTCTGCCCTTTTCAAGCATTCTTTTCTGAAGGAATTTCCCTGTTCTACGGGGTGTTAGTGACTTTTTTTCTGGTCGCTAGGTGGCGCCAGAGATCTCTCCTATTGTCCTTGGGGGGCTGATTTTTCACCCCGTGGGACAGGGAACAGAGCAGGAATGGTAGGGTAAACCTCAACGGCTTTGGGGAGCTGTGGCTGCCTTGTGCCCCACCGTTGTGGAGAACCCACGCCCCGAATTTCGTGCCCCGGGTCTCAGTTCCAAAGCCTTCAGGTTCAGGACGTTGGCTGTAGCCCTGTTCAGTGGCTGCAGGAATGGTGCCTTTTGCACCCCGCTCCCGTGCCTGGGCGCCTGATTCCTTATTACTCAGTGAGGGACTTTCACCTCAGTGAGGGCCTCCGCGCGTCTCCCTGCAAGCCTAGGTAGCAGGCAGCCCAGCCGAGATCCGCGTTTGCTTTTCAGGTGCACCACTTTTCCGCGCAAACTTAACGGCCAGCCCGGGGTTGTGTGTGGATCTCCGGGGGTCTCTTTTGTTCTCTAATGGCGCCTGGAGCCGTTTGCTCACAGCCGTGGCGAATCCCGCAGGGTTCTCCACAGCTCCAGTTAACGGGGTATGGTGGCTGAAATAGTTCCTTTCCACTCCCAGTCCCGCTTGCTGCGTAGTTTGTTCTTGTTGGTCGTTTTAGTTTGTTTTTTTCCTCCTCTCTGTTGGTCGGAGAGTGCCGACTCTGTGGGCGGGGGAGGGGAGCAGGGTTCTGCGCTTTCCTCCCTTCTAGTCCTCTTTTATGGCCACTTTCTTCTTCGGGTAGTTTGCTGGAGTCGTCCGTTTATCTTCCATGTCCCAGTTCTCACTGGGACCTGCCGCTTTTCCTCCCTATTAACTTTTTTTTAATGTGAGATCTTACTCACAGCGTCTCCTGGCTGCCATGTTGCTCCGCCCCTTCCCCTATATTATTTCTTTAAATAAATTTTCTTTTTTTTCTTTCTTTCACTCTTCCTTCTCTGGTATTCCCATTGTTTTTATGTCACCTTTTCCCATGGAGTCAGATAGTTCTTGGAATGTTTGTTTTCTTTTTTTAAAATTTTGTTTCTCACTTTCCTCTCTTCCTGTGTTCTTTTTATACCTTCTTTTTCAATTATATGGACTTATTGTTCTACTTGATCTATTTTACCTCTATCTATCTATTCCTCCTCAATGATCAGAGCTCTTACCTCTCTGGGCAAACCACTGGTATCGTCTGACGGGAGGCCATGAGGTCTATGGCTACTCTGACTCAATCCCTTATGCATGTCCAGGGTCTCATCAATCTGTGTGCTGCTGGTGGGGATTTCACGGGAAGTCACAGACCATTGTAGGTCCAGGCAGGCACTGGTGGGATTCTGTAGAATTTCCCAATGCCTCTACTGGTAGATGCATGATGGCAGGTTCTCTTGAAGCCTCTGGCTGCTCTTGACCCTCTACAAATTGGGTCCAGAGTCTCAGCTGTCCTGCAGGCCCTGGCAGTGTCTAACAGAAATTGTGAGATCTCTATTAGTGTGAAGAGGTGCAGGTGGGGTCCCATTGAAAGATGTGAGGTATCTGGCTGCTCTGAGTCCCACCTGATGGGGGCTTGGTGTATCACCAGTCCCCTTGCTTTCTTTTGATAGTCAATTTCTAGTTTGATACCTTTATGGTTTGAGATGAAGCTAGGTATGATTTCAATCTTCATGAATTTGTTGATATTTGTTTTGTGTTCCAGAATTTTTTCTAGTCTGGAAAATGTCCAATGTACACTTGAGAAAAAAAACTGTATTCTACTTTTGGGGGGTTAAGTGTCTTTCAAATGTCTATTAGGTACATGTGGTCTTTTTCTGTTGTTAAGACTATTGTGTCATGTTGATTATCTGCCTAGTGGATCTGTCCATTGGTGTTGAAATCTGTAAAGTGTTGACGTCCCCTGCCGCAGATGTGTTGTTGTTTCCATTGTTTATTTTCAGAATTGATACTAATTGCCTAATGTATAGTGGTGGGTGCTCCTTCATTTGGTGTGTATACATTGATGAATGATATTAGTATGGCTGTATACATCTTCTTTTGGGTTCCATTCATTTATAGGATTGCTCTCCAGTATATTACTTTGAGCTTATGTTTAGTTTTGGTGTTTATGTCTACCTCTTGGGGACAGCAGAAGGTTGGATTCTGATCCAGTCATATAGTTTGTGTCTTTTAATTGGTGAGTTCAGTCCATTTATGTTTGGAGTGATTACTGATATATGAATGTCTGTTACTCCCATTTTATTGTTCTTTATTCAGTCCTTTTTGTATATTTCTTAGATGCATAAGGTTTTTTCAATATTCCTTGAAGTTGTGGTCTAAAGTTTGCAAACTCCTAGAGTTTCTCTATGTCTGGTAAAGCTTTTATTTCTCCTTCATATCTGAAAGAACCTTGCAATATGTAGTAATCTTGGCTGACGGTTTTTGTCTCTCAGTATTTAAAACACGTCATTCCATTCTCTCCTTGCCTGTAATGTTTCCTCAGAGAAGTCCAATATTAGCTTTATCAGGGTATCTTTATACATTATTTGCTTCACCCTTCTTGCCATCTTCAATATTCTTTCTTTGTCTTGAACTCTTGGAAGTTTTTTTTGGTGTAGATTTCGTTTTGTTTAGGTACCTTGGGATTCTTTTCACTTCCTTGATTTGTGCATTTATTTTCTTCCCTAGGTTTTGTAAATTTTCCTCTATTAATTCTTTAAATACAGTTTCTGTTTCTCTATTAGTACTTTTTCTTCTCTTTTCTCTTATGAGTCTCACTAGAAACATCACTTTTATTAATCTTTTGAAAGAATGAAGTTTTGGTTTCATTGGTTTTCTCTATTCTCTCTTTTATCAATTTTATTCATTTCTATTTTTTGGGGGGTATACTCAAAAAATTTTATTGGTATAAAGAAATCCTGGGACAAAAGAGATTTGAGCAGCACTGCTATACAGCAAATAAAGTTAGCAAATTACACTTTTGCCAACAACCTGCATGAATCACCCAATATAAAATTAAGTAAAATACATCTTTTTTATACGTTTTTGTTTTTTTTATTTTATACAATTCTCACATCATTTTTCATTTTTGCACAATTTGTGCATTTTAATTTTGGTTATATTCCCCATACAATTGCACCCCCCCTTATTTTGACCCTAATCCTTCCTCTCCCCACCCCCTCCCCCCGTAGTGTGTCTCTGGTTTATAGTTGCATATTGATTTTGATTTTTACTTTATATTCATAATTCATTTCTGTTTTATTATTACTTATTTCGCTCATCTCTCACTGTTTAGTACTTTCTTATGGATTACTTAAATGTATTTATAAATCCATTTATTATATTCTTTTGTTTGTTATCTTAGTGGTTGAGTATAGACTGGAATTATGGTAAACCTTGCCTTGGCCAAATGATCAAGGTAAACACCATCAGTGGTAATTTATGCTAATAGCAGATACCCTTAAAACAACATGATGGAGAAGTCACTTTATCATTGAGGACTTCCCCTTCCACGAAACATAGATCTAGTGCTCAGTGGATCCTGAACCTATTGATGATAGTGCCATATGATGTTCTTGCCTAGGCACACATCACTGTATATTACTGGTATGAATGTAAAATTGTGCAGCCCATTTGGAAAACAGTTTCCTCAAAATGTTAAACACAAAAGGACTATATGATCAAGTAATCATACTTCTAGATATAATTCCCAAAGTAGGGAAAGCAAAGACTCAAACTGATATTTGTGTATCAGCAGTTTCATTTCTAATAGCTGAAGTGGAAACAACTCAAATTTCCACCAACAGATAAATGGATAATATACAAATGTGTTATATACACACAATAGAATATGGTTCATCCATAAGAAGAAATGAAGTACTGATATATGCTACAGCATGGACAAACCTTGAAAATATTACATTAAGTTAAATAAGCCAGACAAAATACTTGTGTTATTGTCTTATTATACTTCTACAAGTAGATGTAATAGACAAATTCATAGAAATAAACGAAAAGCAAAGTAGATTATGAAGTGTTGAGGGGAGGGAAAACCTGGAGTTATTGTTGAATGGATACAGAGCTTCTCTTTGGGACAATGAAAAGTTCTGGAATTGTATAGTGGTGATAGTTACAAAACAACATAAATATACTCAGTGCCATAAAATTACCACAATAAAAAATAACAGTCAAAATTTTTAAGAGAACCAGGACATAACCAGGATGTTCATCTATGATGTTCCAGATTTTCCCTCCTTCCATGGACACACTGAATATACAACTACAGATGGATCAATTCCCTTTGAGAGCTCCAGAAACTTGTTGAGTGACTCCTACATATTAGGCTACTGAGAAAATATCCACGTTGTAATGAATGTGAAGTGTTAAGACATGCTCTAGCTATTTGCCAAATCCCCATCACAGTGCTATATATTCAGATGGGAACCCTCAATTCCCAGCTTCTCCTCGAAGAGCCAAAAGTTTGGACCATACTTCTAGTGTCCCAACTTTATATATAGATATACACACACACACACACACATATGTATTTTTTTAAATTTTTTTAATAGAGGCATGTTTTATTTATTTATTTGTTTGTTTGTTTGTTTTGTTTATACATGCACTGGGTACAGTCAGAAGTGCGGGAGGGTGAGAGAATTCACCAGAGCCAGAGCGGGAAGCAGAGCAGGCAGAAGGACCGAAGTACACTGCTGAGGGGAGCAGCGGGCGGCAGGAGAGGTCTGCGCGCCATGTGGGACCCTCCTCTGGTGGCCGGGGAGCAGCCGGGGATCGAACCGGCGCCGCAGAGGTCGCGGGCAGCTTCGCAACCCAGCGCTCAACCGCTGCGCCACTGGGGAAGCCCCACACACATATGTATTTTATATATTTTTACAACATTTTTCATTTTTCCATAATGTATGCATTTTCATCTTGGTTAGAGTCCCAACTTTTAAGGATGCCACCGAAGGGACAGAACCCCGATTACTTAGCTCTAAGTGATGATGAGACTCAGCATTCGTGAGTCACATAGGAGCATAGCAAACATAAAAGCATTTGCTAAAAGTACACATGAATACATCTTGCAGATATCCCCTCCCAGGGTCAGTGAAGATGGAGCAGGAAAAAAAAAAAGCCAATATCCCAGGTTTTCCATGGAAGGAGTTTGACTGTATAGTTTCCCAGCTGCAGCCTATAGATCCAGCTTCAATCATTCTTCCTCTTAAAGCTGACAGGAAACTCTCAGGAGCCAGAAGGAGCTGGTGAGCATGTCCCTCAACAGTAAAACTAAACCTCAGGGCCTCCCCTGGTGGCACAGTGGTTTAGCGCTGGGCTGTGAATCTGCCCAAAGCCTCTGCAGTGCCGGTTTGATCCCCAGCTGCTGGGCGAGGGTCTCACATGGCGCACAGACCTCTCCTGCCACGCCCGCTGCTCCCCTCAGCAGTGTATTTCGTAGGTCTGCCTGTTCTGCCCCCCACTCTGGCTCTAGTGAATTCCCTCACCCTCCCACACTTCTGACTGTACCCAGTGCTTATATAAATAAATAAATCTAAAAACAAACAAACAAACAAAAAAACTAAACCTTCAGCTTCTTCTTAGTTGTAACTTGTCCACAAATATAGCAACCTAACTGCTATGCCTGCCACCTGAGGATCCCAAATCACCAGCTCTGGGAGTTGGATGGGATTTTGTATTCACAAGGGGACTTGTGAATACACACACAAAAAAGGTGATTCTATATGGGCACTATATGGGTGATTCTATATGGGCACATGATTCTATATGGGCATTCCTACAAATATTCCCTCTGGCTTAGCACTGAGTTAGTAGACTCAAATACTCAGCTCTTAGTTCCTCCCTGAGAGATGCTAGATTGCATACCTAAGGTCCTGAATTTCCTAGCTCTAGTGTGAAGTTCAAAGTTCCAATTAACATGCATCAGAAAACTGAAAAGTCAAGTGATTAGTAGTCTTCTAGGAGCCTAAACAGTAATGTGCACATTCCCAGACACTTGGGACACTAACTAGGAACCTCTAGAGAGAGCCCAAAATGGAGTGGTATGATAGATACAAAGTGCTGAAAGAAGCAAAAATACAAACCTAGACTACTCTATCCAGTAAAAGTTGTCCTTCAGAATTAAAAGACAGAGACAGATTTTCCCAATCAAAAGCTGGGAAAGTTTATCACCCTAGACCAAGTTTTTAAGAAAAATAAAATGGAGTTCTTCAAGCTGAAATGAAAGGACACTGATTAGTGTCATGAAGATATGTTAGGTATAAAGTGTCATGAAGATATGTGAGGTATAACTGAGTGGTAAAGGTAAATACATAGTTAAATTCAGAATACTCTAAGATTGTAATTGTTGTATGTAAATTATTTGTAAAGTATAAAATTTATCTTGTAATATAAAGCTTCAAAGGCAAAAGTATTAAAAATAACTACAGTTACAATAACTTGCTAATGGACACATACTATAAGATTTGTAAATAGTGACATCAAAAAAAAATGGAGAGACAGAGTAAAATTGATAGTTTTATATATATTAGAAGTTATTAAAAACTTAACATAGGTTATTATAAGATGTTTTATGTAAGCATACTGGTAACTAAAAAAACTAAAATCTATAAGATAGACAAAAGTTACAGAGAAAAAAATGCAAGCATACCGTATAGAAAATCATCAATTTACAAAGGAAGAGAGGAACAATGGAACTACAATACAGCTAGTAAAAATTAACAAAATGATAATAGTAATACATATCTGGAAATAATTACTTTAGTTTTTGTATATTTTTAATTAAACACTTTTTCATTGAAGTATCTTTGGGCAATAACTAACTTTAAATGTGGAGGGGTGGGGACAAAAGGGGAAGAGAGTCCAGTGGAATATGATGGAGGATTATTGGGGCTTTGGTGGTGGCATGGTGAGATAACATACATTCGTAAAGCTGTAAACTTATATCTTTAAAATACATACATTATTGTAAACCAACATTACCTCAATAAACATAATTTTTAAAATAATTACTTTAAATATAAATGGACTAAATTCTATCAAAAGACATAGAGTGACTGAATTAATTTAAAAAAGAACTCAATTATATGCAGCTTATAAAAGAGTCAGTTTAAGGGCCTCCCTGGTGGCGCAGCAGTTGAGTGCTGGGTTGCGAAGCTGCCCGCAGCCTCTGCAGCTCCAGTTCAATCACTGGCCTCAGAGCGAGTGTCCCACATGGCACGCAGACCTCTCCTGCCGCCCGCTGCTCCCCTCAGCAGTGTACTTCTCCGTCTGCCTGTTCTGCTCCCTGCTCTAGCTCTAGTGAGTTCTCTCACCCTCCCACGCTTCTGACTGTACCCAGTGCTTGTATAAATAAATTAATAAATCTTTTTTTTTTTTTAAAAAAAGAGTCAGCTTAAGATTACGAGCTGAAGAGCTAAATAGATACTTCTCCAAAGAAGACATGCAGATGGTTCAACATCACTATCACCAGGGAAATGTAAATCAAAACCACAATGAGATGCCACCTCATGTACATGAGAATGTTCCATATCAATAAAACCAGAAATAAGTGCTGGTAAGGGTGTGGAGAGAACAGAACACTATAACATTGTTGGGAATGAAGATTTGTCCAGTCCCTATGGCAAGAAGTTTGAAGATTCCTCAAAAGATTAAAAATGGATTTGCCATATGACCCAGTGATTCTCTTAGATATCTATCCAAAGAACACAAAAACACTAATTCAAAAGGAAACTTTCACTCCTATGTTTATACCATCATTATTTACTATAGCCAAGATATGAAAACAACATGAATGCCCTAGCACAGACGAGTGGATCAAGAAGATGCTATGGATATACTACCTGCCAATAGAAAAGATAAACTTATGCCATTTGTGGTAACATGGAGATTATGCTAAGAAAAATGAGCCAGAAGGAGAAAGATATATATCAGATGGCTTCACTTATAAGTGGAATCTAGAAAAAACAAACAAAGGATCAGACAAAGACATACTGTAATAGTGACCCTTGAAAGATGACTTTAGATCTGAGCCACTCAGGAGGCAAAGGTAAGAGGGAAAAGGGAGAGGTACAGAATAGAGGGGAGGACCGAGGTTACCTCAGTGGTGAGAAAACCATGGTGACCACATCTGAGGTGAGAAATCCTTGTGAAAAAATAAACAAGGATATTTTTATTTTTTAATTTTTTTTAGATTTATTTATTTATATAAGCACTGGGTACAGTCAGAAGCGTGGGAGGGTGAGAGAATTCACCAGAGCCAGAGGGGAGAGCAGAGCAGGCAGAAGGACAGAAGGACACTGCTGAGGGGAGCAGCGGGCATGGCAAGAGAGGTCTGTCGCACCATGTGAGACCCTCGCCGGTGGCTGGGGATTGAACCCGTGCTGCAGAGGCTGCAGGCAGCTTCGCAACCCAGCGCTCAACCGCTGCACCATCAGGGAGTCCCAAGGCTATTTTTATTTATTTTATTTTATTTTATTTTTTTAAAGATCTATTTATTTATTTATTTATTTATTTGTTTGTTTGTTTGTTTGTTTGTTTGTTTGTTTATTTTATACAAGCACTGGGTACAGTCAGAAGCGCAGGAGGGTGAGAGGATTCATCAGAGCCAGAGCGGGGAACAGAACAGGCAAACTGATGAAGTACACTGCTGAGGGGTGCAGCGGGCGGTAGGAGAAGTCTGTGCTCCATGTGGGAACCTCACCCAGTGGCCGGGGATCACAGGGGATCAAACCGATTCTGCAGAGGCTGTGGACAGCTTCACAACCCAGCACTCAAACACTGCACCACTGGGGAGGCCCACCAAGGATATTTTTGTACAAACAAACAAACAAACAAACAAACAAACAAATTAATTAATTAATTAACTAAATAAACAGTAAAGATTCACATAAGCTGAAAGGAACGAAATGGAAAAAGCTATTCCATGTAAATAGAAACCAAAAGAAAGAAGAGGTAGCTATAGTTATATCAGACAGAATAGATCTTAAGGAAAATAAAAGCTGTAACAAGATAGAAAGGTAATTATATGATAAAAAGGGTCAATTCATCAAGAAGATGTAATAATTTTAAATAAGTATGTATAAAATATCAAAACATTCAAATACATAAAGCAAGTGTTTACAGAATTGTAGGGAGAAATGACAAAAATCCATAGTAGAGGACTTAAATAACAAACATTCAATAGTGGAAAGATCATACAGGCAGAAAATCAATAAGGAAATTGCAGACTTGAATAACTATAGACTAAATGAACTTAACAGACATATAAAGAAATTTCCTCTCAACATGCAACACTCATTCTTCTTTAGTGCAACTAGAACGTTGTCCAAAATAAATAAAGTATTAAGTCACAAAACAAAACATTAAATTTAAGATGATTGAAATATCAAACATCTTTCCAGACCATGATGGTATGAAATTAGATAGCAATAACAAAAACAAACAAGATATTTAAAAAATATGTGGAGATTAAACAACATACTCCTGAACAATCAGAGAGGCAAAGTAGAAATAAAAGGGAAGTAAAAATATATTTAAAAAAATGAAAATGGAAACACAACATTCCAGAAATTATGTGATGCAGTTAAAACAGAACTAAGAGGGAAGTTTATAGTGATAAATGCTTACACTAATAAAAGGAAAAAATCCCAAATGAACAACCTAATTAGAAAAACAAGAAAAAACTAAGCCAAAAATTAGAAGAAAGAGATAATATAGGTCAGGGAGAAGTACATGAAAGGGACCAGAAAAAACAATACAAAATATCAACAAGACTAAGAGTTAGGTTTTTAAAATATAAACAAAATTGACAAACATTTAGATATACTAAGAAAAAGAGACAGAAGACCTAAATAAATTAAATTAGAAATAAAAGGAGACATTAACACTGATATCACAGAAATTCAAATGATGACAATAAAACTATGAACAATTTTTAACCAAAACATTGGATAATACAGAAGAAATAGAGAAACTTTTAGAAACATACAACCAGCCAAATCTGAATCATGAAGAAATAGAAAAGTTGAACACACCAATAACAGCTAAGGGATTGAATTAGTAATCAAAACACTCCCAACAAAGACATGCCAAGGGTCAGATGTCTTTACAGGTAAATTGTAAACACTCAAGGAATTAATATAAATCCTTCTCAAGGTCTTAGAAAAAACTGAAGTAAAGGAAATGCTCCCAAATTCATTTTATGAGGCCAGAATAGACCTAACACCAACAACAGGTAAGGACATTAGAAGAAAAGAGCATGCCAATATCACTGATGAATGCCAACACAAAAATTCTCAACCAAATGCTAGCAAACCAAATTCAACAGCACATTCAAAAGAAAAAACAACATGATCAAGTGGAATTTATCCCTGGGATGCAAGGATGATGAATCAACACATGAAAATCAACAAATGTGGGGCCTCCTTGGTGGTGCAAGGGGTTAAGACGCAACCTATGAAGCTGTTGCAGCCACTGCAGCACGAGTTTGATCCCTGGCCAGGGAGCTAACCACATGGCACAGCAGACCTCTCCTAACTCGCCTACTGCTCCCCTCAGCAGTGTGTTTCAGTCAATCTGCCTGTTCTGTTCCCCACTCTGTCTCTGGTGAATCCTCTCACCTCCCACACCTCTGGCCTGCACCCCAGTTCTTGTATGCACAAATAAATAAATCTTTAAAAAAACAAATGTGATGTACTACATTAACAGAATGAAAGAGAGAATCATAGAATTGTCTCAATAGACACTGAAAAAGCATTTGACAAAGTTCAGCATCCATTCTCTATAAAAACTCTCAACAAAGCGGGTATACAAAGAACATATCTCAGAGCTCCAGTTGCACAATTGGTTTGCGCATGGTACTTATACAAAGAACATATCTCAACATAAAAAAGCCACATATGACAAATCTGCAGCTAATAGCATATACAACAATGGAAGGCTGAGAGCATTTCCTCTAAGATCAGTAACAAGACAAAGATGTTGTACATTCCCCACTTCTATTCAGCATAGTATTGGAAGTCCTAGCCACAGAAATTAGCCAAGGAAAAGAAATAAAAAACATCCAAATTAAAAAGGAAGAAGCAAAACTGTCACTATTTGCAGACTCTATGGTAAAGAGAGAGAGTGAAACTCCAAAGATTCAACCAAAACATTGCTAGATTCAATAAAGTAATTCATAAAGTTGTAGGATATAAAATTAATATTAAAAATGTGGCATTTTGTTCTATATATATATTTTATGGTTTCAGGTCTTATGTTCAAAGTCATTTATCCATTTTTAGTTGTTTTTTGTGCATGGTGTGAGGTAGTAGTCTAGTTTCATTCTTTTGCATTTGGTGGTCCCAGCACCATTTATTGAACAAATTGTCCTTTTTCCATTGCATATTCTTTACTCCTTTATCAAAGATAAGTTGTCCATGTATGTGTGGCTTTATTTCTGGGTTTCCTATAGGTAAAACACTATATGTCATACATCTCAGTAACATCTTTAAAGATTCATCCCCCAAAGCAAAGAACACAAAGGAAAAGATAAACAGCTGGGATTATCTTACATCAAACTAAAAAGCTTCTGTACAGCAAAAGAGACATTAAAAGCAAAGAGCCACCCTACTGATTGGGAGAAAATATTTGCTCTGCATACAACTGATAAGGAACTGATCACAATCACCCAAAGCAGTGATAGTGAAGGCAAAGATAAACAGCTGGGACCACATCAAATTAAAGAGCTTCTGCACAGCAAAAGAGACAATAACCAAAACAAAGAGAAACCCCACCGACTGGGAGAACATTTTTGCACACAACACTAACAATAAAGAACTGATCACAAAAATCTACAAAGAGCTGATGAGACTCAACAACAACAAAGAAAATAATCCAGTCAAAAAATGGGCAGAAGAGCTAAAAGGAAACTTCTCTGAAGAGGAAATGCAAATGGCCAACAGGCATATGAAAAATTGTTCAACATCACTTGTAATCAGGGAAATGCAAATCAAAACTACCATGAGATACCATCTCACACCAGTGAGAATGGCACATATTAAAAAAACTAGCAACAACAAATGTTGGCGATGATATGGAGAAAAAGGAACTCTCTTGCACTGCTGGTGGGAGTGCAAACTGGTCCAACCACTATGGAGAGCTGTGTGGAGATTTCTTGACCTACAAAATAAACATAGAGCTTCCATATGATCCAGTAATTCCACTCCTAGGTATTTACCCAAATGACACAGAAACAGTAATTCCAAAGGGCACCTGCACCCCTATGTTTATAGCAGCGCTATTTACAATAGCTAAGCTATGGAAGCAACCCAAATGCCCCAAAATAGATGACTGGATCAAGAAGATGTTGTACATATGCACAGTGAAATATTACTCGGCAATCAAAAAAGATAAACACATGCAGTGTGCAGCAACATGGATGGAGCTAGAAGGGATCATGCTCAGAGAAATAAGTCAGAAAGAAAAAGAAAAATACCGGATGGTCTCACTCATAGCAGGAATCTAGAAAACCTAAATAAGAGACCAGGAAAAAGACTAATCAATACAAAGTAAAAATCAAAATCAACAAGCAACTATGAAGCAGAGACTCACTATGGGGGGGGTAGGGGGGGGGAAAGGAAGGACTAGAGTCAAAATAAGGGGGGAGGTGCAATTGCATGGGGAATATAACCAAGGCGAAAATGCATACATTGTGCAAAGATGAAAAAAGATGTAAGAATTATATAAAATAGTATATTTAAATAAATAAAAAGAAGATCTACAAAGAGCTGACATGACTCAACAAAAACAAATTAAACAATCCAGTCAAAAAATGGGCAGAACTTAAAAGACACTTCTCTAAAGAGGAAATGCAAATGGCCAACAGGTATATGAAAAATGTTCAACATCCCTCATTATCAGGGAAATGCAAATCAAAACCACAGTGAGGTACCACCATACACCAGTGAGACAGGCACATAGTAAAAAAAAAAAAAAAAAAAAACAAACTAGCAACAACAAATGTTGTTGAGGATGTGGAGAAAAAGGAACTCTCCTACACTGTGGGTGGGAGTGCAAACTGGTCCAACCACTATGAAAATCTGTGTGGAGTTTCCTCAAACTAATAAACATAGAGCTGCCATATCACCCAGCAATTCCACTCCCAGGAAACTACCAAGAACACAGAAACATAAATTCAAAAGGATACCTGCACCACTGCATTTATTGCAGCACTATTTACAATAGGGATGACATGGAAACAAACCAAATGCCCCAAAATAGATGACTGGATCAAGAAGATGTGGTATATATATACACAATGGAATACTACTCATCAATCAAAAAGATAAACTCATGCCATTCGCAGCAACATGGATGGAGCTGGAAGGGATTATACTCAGTGAAATAAGCCAGAAGGAAAAAAGAAAAATATCAGATGGTTTCACTTATAGGAGGAATGTAGGGGGAACAAATAAGGGATCAGGAAAAAAGTAATTATAATAAATTAAAAAAAACAAAATTAACAGGCAACTATAAGTCAGAGACACTCTGCAGGGGAGGAATTGAAACATGGGTGGGAAGAGCACAAGGGACTATGGTGATGGTGCACAGGTGAACTGGTGGTGCAAATTTTACAGGGACCACACCTGAGAGGAAACAGTATACATTGTAAAAAAATGAAGAATGATGTAAAATATATGTATATAAATGAAATAAATAAAAAGTGGCATTTTGACATACTCATATGAATTCAGAAAGAAATGAAGAAAACAATATCATTTACAACTGTATCAAAAAATAAAATACCTAGGAATAAATTTAACCAAGGTTGTGAAAGAACTGTACACTGAAAGGTATAAGACATCAGTGAAAGAAATTGAAGAAGATACTAATAAAGGGGAAGACATTTTGCTCATGAAGAGCAGGAGCTTAATACAGTTAAAATGTCCATACTACCAAAAATAATCTACAAATTCAATGCAACTTCTATAAAACTTTCAATGGCATTTTTTTTTCACAGAACAAGAACAAACAAATAAAAATTTGTTTGGAAACACAAAACAACTTTTTTTTAACTTAACAAATTTTATATAATTTTGGAACATTTGTGAATATTATCTATTCATGCAAATACAAACTAAGAAAATATTGCATTATTTCTTGACAGTGTTTTCCTTAAAAATGTCAAATAAGCCAAACTAGTTTAATATTCTCTTTTATATATAAAGAGAATGCAAATCCTTTTCAACTGTCCAGGGAAATACAGAAAGAAGCACTTTTAATACTGAGAAAACTAGGCTTGCTTAAATAATCAAAACACCTGGTGATAATTATACATTGTTTGGATAAACGCAAAATCTTTATTTTCCAGGAAGATTACCTATATTGTAAGAAAAAAAAAAAGCCTTGGTTTAAATCTTTTTTTTTTAATTGACAGTGTTATTTATTCTTTTCGAGTTACTTTTAAAAAATTAGTTTTAATAAGAAATAATTCATATATCAATTTAATTTTCATGATTTGATGGATTTTAGTACCTTTCACAGAGTTCAATCACCAGTCAATTTTAGAATATTTTTATCACCTACAAATCTGTAAATCTTGGATCAAGAAGATGTGGTTGACATATACACCATGGAATGTTACTCATCATTCAAAAAAGATAAACACAGGCAATTTGCAGCAACATGGATGACGCTGGAAGAGATCATGCTCAGCGAAATAAGCCAAAAAGAAAAATACTGGATGGTCTCACTCATAGCAGTGATCTAGAAAACTTAAATAAGGGACCAGGAAAATGAATAACTATAAGAAAGTGAAAATCAAAATCAACAAACAACTATGAATCAGAGACCCTCTATGGGGGGTGGGGGGCGGGGAGGGGAGGGATTGGGGTCAAAATAAGGGGGTTGCAATTGTATGGGGAATATAAAAATAAAATTTATTTAAAAAAATAAAATAAATACTTTTAAAATGGAAAAAAAATCTTTTTTTAAGAATTTTTTTCATTCTTTTTAAAAATTATTTTTAAGATTTATTTATCTGCAAGAACTGGGGTACAGTTTATTTACTTATTTTTAATTTTATTATTTATTTTTATTTTATTTTCTTTATCTATTATGTATTTATTTACAAGAACTGGGGTACAGTTCAGAGACGTGGGAGGGTGAGAAAATTCATCAGATACAGAGCGGGAAGCAGAACAAGCAGACTGACCGAAGACACTGCTGGCAGCGGGTGAGGCAGGAAAGGTCTGCTGTGCCATGTGGGTTTCTCCCTGGCTGGCCGGGAATCGAACCCACACTGCAGAGGCTGCAGAAAGCTTCAAAGCACTGCGCTCAACCCACTGTGCCACCAGGGAGGCCCTTTGGTTTAAATCTTTAATAAAAACCTTTATAAAAATCTATATAAAAATCCTTATAAAATATACTCTAAGTCCTTCTGCTTCACTGCACATAAATTTCTTTCCCTAGGGCCTCCCCAGTGGCACAGCAGTTGAGCGCTGGGTTGCGAAGCTGCTTGCAGCCTCTTCAGCACCAGGTTCGATCCCCAGCCGCCGGGTGAGGGTCCCAAATGGCGCGGAGACCTCTCCTGCAGCCAGCTGCTCCCCTCAGCAATGTACTTCTGTCCTTCTGCCTGCTCTGCTCCCAGCTCTGGCTCTGGTGAATTCTCTCACCCTCCTGCGCTTCTGACTGTACCCAGTGCTTGTATAAACAAACAAACAAACAAACAATAAATAAATTTCTTTCCCTAGATTTCTTTGCCACAAACCTTCTATAACTCCCTTTACCATTCAGATTTTGTGTTGTGTTTTCCTCTTTCCTGTTCTGAAATATTCAACTTTGACTAAGTAATTTTCCTTTTTTCATCATAAAAATGCATTTCTATTTCTTATACCTTTTCTTCACACATTTTACTTTTTTATTGTTACTTTAATTCTGGGATTACCTTTTTTACTCCTTCATATGTGAGTGTGCACATATGTACCATGCACCCTCCACCAAACTACCTGTGACAATACCCTATCTACTTCCCTCCCCACTCCCTTCTTACTCCTTCTGTTTCATCTGGTAACCAGTAAATTTTTTCTTAAAAGCCAAGATTTGTTTTTGCTGTAATTTTCCAGTGTTAGCTTTCTGGTTATTTATATTCCACATATAAGTTAAACTGTCCCGATACTTGTCTTTCACTTTCTAACCTATTTTGAAAAACATAATCACCTCGAGGTACATCCATTTTTTCCCCAAAAGGCACTATTTCATCTATTTTAATAGCAGTGTAGTATTTCATCGAGTATACATTCCACAATTTCTTTTTTTTAACATTTATTTATTTATGCACACAAGAGCTGGGTGCAGGCCAGAGGTTGCGGGGAGTGGGTGAGAGGATTCACTAGAGACAGAGTGGGGAACAGAACAGACAGACTGACTGAAATACACTGCTGAGGGGAGCAGCAGGCGAGTCAGGAGAGGTATGCTGTGTCATGTGGGTCACCTCCCTGGCTAGGGATCAAACTCGTGCTGCAGTAGCTGCAGATTGCTTCATAGTGCTGACGTTTAAGCCCTTGTGTCACCAGGGAGACCCCCTACAATTTCTTAATCAAGTCACTTATTGAAGGGCACTTGGGTTGGTTCCATGATTCGGGAATTGTGGACAGTGCTGCTGTGAACATAGGAGTAGATCAGTTTTTTCATATTAAAGTTTCATATTTTGGGGGTAAATGCCTAACAGAGGTATTATATGATATTTCAATTTTTACTTTTTTAATTTTTTTTAAGATTATTTATTCATACATTTTTTTAGGAAATCTTTTTTTTTTTTTTAGTTACTATAATTTGTTGAATTTTTTTTTTATAAATTTTATTGTTATATTCCCCATACAATTGCAGCCCCCCCATTCTGACCCCGATCCCTCCCCTCCCAACCCCGCCCCCCTAAAAGTGTCTCTGGTTCATAGTTTTTTGTTGATTTTGATTTTCACTTTCTTATAGTTATTCATTTTCCTGGTCCCTTATTTAAGTTTTCTAGATTCCTGCTATGAGTGAGACCATCCGGTATTTTTCTTTTTCTTTTTGGCTTATTTCGCTGAGCATGATCCCTTCCAGCGCCATCCATGTTGCTGCAAATTGCATGTGTTTATCTTTTTTGAATGCTGAGTAATATTCCATGGTATATATGTACCACATCTTCTTGATCCAGTCATCTATTTTTGGGCATTTGGGTTGTTTCCAAAGCTTAGCTATTGTAAACAGTGCTGCTATAAACATAGGGGTGCAGGTGTTCTTTGGAATTGATGTTTCTGTGTCCTTTGGGTAAATACCTAGGAGTGGAATTGCTGGATCATATGGAAGCTCTATGTTTAGTAGGTCCAGAAATCTCCACACAGCTTTCCACAGTGGTTGGACCAGTTTGCACTCCCACCAACAGTGCAGAAGAGTTCCTTTTTCTCCACACCCTCGCCAACATTTGTTGTTGCTAGTTTTTTTAATATGTGCAATTCTCACTGATGTAATATGGTATCTCATGGTAGTTTTGGTTTGCATTTCCCTGATGACAAGTGATGTTGAACATTTTTTCATATGCCTGTTGGCCATTTGCATTTCCTCTTCAGAGAAGTTTCTTTTAAGCTCTTCTGCCCATTTTTTGACTGGATTATTTTCTTTGTTGTTGTTGAGTCTCATCAGCTCTTTGCAGATTTTTGTGATCAGTCCTTTATCATTAGTGTTGGGTGCAAAAATGTTCTCCCAGTTGGTGGGGTTTCTCTTTGTTTTTGTTATTGTCTCTTTTGCTGTGCAAAAGCTCTTTAATTTGATGTAGTCCCAGCTGTTTATCTTTGCCTTCACTATCACTGCTTTGGGTGATGTGTCTGTAAAGATGTCTTTGATGTGCAAATCACGTAGTGTTTCGCCTATATTTCCTTCTATATATTTTATGGTTTCAGGTCTTATGTCTAGTTCTTTAATCCATTTTGAGTTGATTTTTGTGTATGGTGTGAGGTGGTGGTCAAGCTTCATTCTTTTGCATGTAGCGACCCAGTTTTCCCAGCACCATTTATTGAACAAACTTTCTTTGCTCCAATGCATAGTCTTTGCACCTTTGTCAAAGATTAGTTGACCATAAATCTATGGGTTTATTTCTGGATTTTCTATTCGATTCCATTGGTCTGTATGTCTGTTCTTGTTCCAATACCATGCAGTTTTGATGATTATGGCTTTGTAGTATAGTTTGAAGTCTGGGAGTGTGATGCCTCCATTCCCTTCTTTTTTTTTCAGGAGAGCTTTGGCTATTCGGGGTTTTTTGTGATTCCATATGAATTTCATCAATAATTGTTCTATATCTTTGAAGAATGACATTGAAATTTTGATTGGAATAGCATTGAATCTGTATCTTGCTTTTGGAAGGATGGCCATTTTAATCATGTTTATTCTTCCAATCCATGAGCAGGGGATGTCTCTCCATTTCTTTGTGTCTTCTTCTATTTCTTTTAACAGTGTTTTATAGTTTTCTTTGTATAGGTCCTTTACCTCTTTTGTTAGATTTATTCCCAAATATTTGATTTTTTTTGTTTCAATAACAAAAGGGATGGTCTTTTTGATTTCTTCTTCTTCAGATTTATTGTTTGTGTATAGGAAGGCTACTGACTTTTGCGTGTTGATTTTGTATCCTGCCACTTTACTGAACTGATTGATGAGTTGAATTAGCTTTTCTGTGGAGTTTTTGGGGTTCTCTATGTATAATATCATATCGTCTGCAAATAGTGATAGTTTGACTTCTTCTTTTCCTATTTGGATTCCTTGGATGTCTTTCTCTTGTCTTATTGCCCTGGCTAGGACTTCCAGTATTATATTGAAAAGCAGTGATGAGAGTGGACATCCTTGTCTTGTTCCAGATCTTAATGGAATTGCTTTCAGCTTTTCACCATTGAGAATGATACTGGCTGTTGGCTTGTCATAGATGGCCTTTATGATGTTGAGGTATGTTCCTTGTATCCCAAGAATTTCAAGGGCTTTTATCATGAATGGGTGTTGCACTTTGTCGAAAGCTTTCTCAGCATCTATTGATATTATCATATGGTTTTCATATTTCTTTTTGTTGATGTGTTGGATAACGTTGATTGATTTTCGGATGTTAAACCATCCTTGTGCCCCTGGAATGAATCCAACTTGGTCGTGGTGAATTATCTTATGGATACATTGTTGGATTCTGATAGCTAAAATTTTATTGAGGATTTTTGCATCAGTGTTCATTAGGGAGATTGGCCTGTAGTTTTCCTTTTTTGTGTTGTCCTTGTTCGGTTTTGGTATTAGTGTAATGTTGGCTTCATAAAACGTGTTTGGTATTGTCCCTTCCTTCTCAATTTTTTGGAAGAGTTTGTGAAGGATAGGCACTAATTCGTCTCTGAATGTTTGGTAGAATTCATTTGTAAATCCATCAGGTCCTGGGCTTTTGTTTTTGGGGAGGTTTTTGATTACCATTTCAATTTCGCTAATTGTAATTGGTCTGTTTAGGTGTTCTATTTCTTCTTTATCTAGCTTTGGGTGATTGTAGAGTTGTAGGAATTTGTCCATCTCCTCTAGATTGTTAAACTTGTTTCCATATAACTGTTCATAGTAGTTACTGATTATTCTTTTGATTTCTGCTGTGTCCGTTGTGATTTCTCCTCTTTCATTGATGATCCTGTTTATTTGTGCTTTCTCCCTTTTTTCCTTTGTGAGCCTGGCTAGGGGTTTGTCTATTTTATTGATTTTTTCAAAGAACCAGCTCTTGGTTTCATTGATCTTTTGGATTGTTTTTTTAGTTTCAATTTCATTTATTTCTGCTTTGGTTTTTATTATTTCTTTTCTTCTACTGGTTTTGGGTTTTTTTTGTTGTTCTTTTTCTAGATCTTTGAGCTTCAAGATTAGGTTGTTTCTTTGCGTTCTTTCTTGTTTCTTGATGTGAGCTTCTATTTCTATATATTTTCCTCTTATTACTGCTTTTGCTGCATCCCATACATTTAGGATATTGGTGTCCTCCTTGTCGTTCAATTCAAAAAATTTTTTAATTTCTTCTTTGATCTCCTCATTAGTCCAATGGTCTTCCAGTAGTGTGGTTTTTAATCTCCATGAGGTAGGAAAGTTCCTTGCCTTCTTTTTATGGTTTATTTCTAGTTTGATGCCTTCATGGTCAGAAAAGATGGTTGATATGATTTCAATCTTGGTGTATCTGTTGATGTTTGTCTTGTGCCCCAGTATGTGATTGATCCTGGAGAATGATCCGTGTGCACTTGAGAAATATGTGTACTCCGTTTTTTTGGGGTTTAGTGTTCTATAGATGTCTGTTAAGCCCAATTGCTCTAGGTCCTTATTTAGAGCTTTGGTTTCTTTACTTATTTTTTGTCTTGTTGATCTATCCATTGTTGATAGTGGTGTGTTGAAGTCTCCCACTACGTATGTGTTTTCTCTGATGTCTGTTTTCAGAGAGGACAACAGTTGTCTGATATATTTTGGTGCTCCTTCGTTTGGTGAGTATATGTTAATGAGTGTTATTTCTTCTTGAAGTATTGTCCCCTTGATCATAATGTAGTGACCATTGGGGTCTCTTTTTATCTTTTTGAGTTTGAAATCTGTTTTATCTGATATAAGTATAGCTGTTCCTGCTTTCTTTTTTGGTCCATTTGCTTGTAGGATTGCTTTCCATCCTTTAACTTGGAGTCTATTTTTATCTTTTATAGCTAAATGTGTTTCCTGGAGACAGCAAAAGGTTGGGTTTTGTTTCTTAATCCAGCCTGCAACTCTGTGTCTTTTTATTGAAGAGTTTAGTCCATTTACATTTAGAGTTAATATTGATATGTTAACATCTGTATTTGCCATTGTGTTTGTCTTTCCTTTGATTTTATTTATTTATTCTTTTAATAACTTTTTTTTTTGGCCTTCTTTCATTGTTATTCGTCCCTCTGAGGTTCTTGCTTTAGGACTCCTTGTAGTATTTTTTGGAGTGGGGGTTTAGTTGCAATGAAATTCCGGAGTTTCTGTTTGTCTGGGAAGGTCCATATTCTTTCTTCAAAGAGGAAGGAGAGCTTTGCGGGATAGAGTATTCTTGGTTGGCATCTGTTTTCTTGGAGTCTGTTGAGTATTTCCCTCCACTCTCTCCTTGCCCGTAGTGTTTCTTCGGAGAAGTCTGATGTCAGCCTGATTGGTTTTCCTTTGAATGTTATCTGTTTCTTCCCTCTTGCCAGCTTCATTATTTTTTCCTTGTCCTGGATTCTTGGGAGCTTTACTATTATGTGTCTTGCTGTATTTTTCCTTTCGTCGTGGAAGTTTGGTGTTCTTCTTGCTTCTTGTATATCAATTTTCAGCTCCTTCTTCACATTTGGGAAGTTCTCTTCAATTATCTCTTTGAATATTTTCTCTGTTCCTACATCTCTCTCCTCTCCTTCTGGTATTCCTATAACTCTTATATTTCCTTTCCTTATGGAGTCAGATAGTTCCCGAAGTCTTTCTTCGTTCTTTTTCCTTCGTACTTCTCTTTCCTTTTCTGTTTTGGTTCTTTTTATTTCTGTGTCTTCAAGATTACTTATTCGTTCTTCCATTTCATCTATTCTGCTTTCATTGCTTTTCCCAGAATTCTTTAGTTCTTCCATTAATTCTTTGATCTCCTGCATTTCTTTTACTTCCCTCTTTAGGGACTCAATTTCTTTCTTCTGACCATTGTTTTCCCTCTCTAGGGACTCAATTGCATTCTTCTGATCGTTGATTATTTTTCCCTTATCATTGTTTTCCTTTATGACTTCTGTCAGTTTTTTAATCACGGCAATTTTAAATTCTCTTTCTGGAAGGCTCAGAAATTCTTCCAAGTTATTGTCTTTGCAATCTGGGGGCTGGCTTTCTTTTTGTGGTGTGCTTTTTCTCTGGAGAGTTGCTAGGTTGCGTGTGGTTCTTCTCCTCCCTACTGTCTGTTTTCTAATTTGCCGTATGCGTTGGGACACTGTGTTGTTGGGACTGGCCGGCATCTTGGGTGGGCTTCTCTGTTCCCCTCTGGTTCCTCCAGGAGTCATCTGTCAGTTTCAAGCAGTCTTTACTGGAGAAAGGTCCCTTTCTAAAATGCCGATGTGGGGACACACTCCCCTGTGCGCCTGGTCTGCCCCGGCGGTGGGTTCCTGCTCCCCTCTGGGCTTGGACTGCAGGCCAGAGGGGGTCTGGCGTGGGCGAACTTCCCCCGCTCACCTCTGGCTCCTGAGGAAGCCTTCTGAAGGTAGTCTTTACTGAAGAAATGTCCCTGTTCTAAAATGGTGATGTGGGACACACTCCCTGCGCGTCTAGTCTCAGGCACACTCTTCTGCGCGCCTGGTCTACCCCGGCTGTGAGTGCTCGCTCTCCCTGTGGGCTCAGACTACTTGTTCGGAAGGGGCCCGGTGTGGGCTAACTCCCCAGCTGGCCACTAGCTCCTTCAGGAGCCTCTGCTGGCTTCAAGTCGCTAGGTGGTGCCAGAGATCTCTCCTAGAGCCCTTGGGGAGCTGATTTTCCACCCCGTGGGACAGGGAGCAGAGCGGGGATGGTAGGGTACACCTCAACGGCTTTGGGGTGCTGTGTCTGCCTTGTGCCCCACCGTTGTGGGGAACCCACGCCCCTAATTTCGTGCCCCGGGTCTCAGTTCCAAAGCCCTCAGTTCCAGGACACGGGCTGTAGCCCAGATCAGTGGCGCGGGAATGGCGCCTTTTGAATCCTGCTCCCCTGCCTGGGCGCCTTGTTCCTGCTCACTCAGGGAGGGCCTCCGCCGTCTCCCCGCAAGCCTAGGTCGCAGGTGCAGGGACCTGGGCAGCTGCGATCCGGTCCGGACTTTCCGCGCAAGCTTACCGGGCGGCCGGGGCTGTGTGCTGGTGCTGGTCTCCTCCTGGGGGGCGGGGCTCTCTTTAATGGCGCCTGGAGCTCACCTCCGTGGTGGATCCTGCAGGGTTCTCCACAGCTCCCGTTCACGGGGTGTGGTGGCTGCAATAGTTCCTTTCCACTCACAGACCCGCTTGCTGCGTCCTTTGTTCTTGTTGGCTGTTTTGGTTTGTTGTTTCCCTCCTCTCTGCTGGTCGGAGAGTGCCGCCTCTGTGGGCGGGGGAGGGGAGCAGGGTTATGCGCTTCCCTCCCTTCTCGTCCTCTTTTATGGCAACTTTCTTCTTTGGGCAGTTTGCTGGAGTCGTCCGTTTATCTTCCATGTCCCAGTTCTCACTGGGACCTGCCGCTTTTCCTCCCTATTAACTTTTTTTTAATGGGAGATCTTACTCGCAGCGTCTCCTCGCCGCCATGTTGCTCCGCCCTTAATTTCTTAGGAAATCTTAACACCATTTTTCAAAGAGGGCACACCAACAATGGATGAGAGTGCCTTTTTCTTCATATCCTTACCAATGTTTATTGTTCCCATTCATTTTGATATGGGTGGTTTTACAGGGATGAGGTGATATCTCATTGTAGTTTTGATATATGTTTATGTTTCCCTTATAATAAGTGATGAACAATTTTTCAAGTGTCTATTGTCCATCTGAATGTTTTCTTTTTCTTTCTTTTTTTTTTAAGATTTATTTATTTATTTATACAAGCACTGAGTACAGTCAGAAGCGCGGGAAGGTGAGAGAATTCACCAGAGCCAGAGCTGAGAGCAGAGCATGCAGAAGGATGGAAGTACACCGCTGAGGGGAGCAGCGGGCGGCAGGTGAGGTCTGCGGGCCATGTGGGAACCTCCTCCCGTGGCCAGGTTGCAGCTGGGGATCGAACCGGCACTGCAGAGGCTGTGGGCAGCTTCGCAACCCAGTGTTCAACCGCTGCGCCACTGGGGAGGCCCTGAATATTTTCTTCAGAAAATTGCCTGTTTAGACATTTTCCTTATTTTTTTTTGGGTGGGGGGGTTGTCTGCTTTTCCATTGTTGGATTGTATGAGTACTTTGTATATTTTGGGAATTAGCCCCAGGTCAGATGTGTGCTATGCAAATATTTTCTCTCTTTATGTAGGCTGCCTTTTTTAAATTATTGATGGTTTCCTTAGAGGTACAAAAGCATCTTAATTTAATGTATTCCACTTATTTATTTTTGCTTTTGTTTCCTTTGTCATTGGAGTTGCATCCCCAAGTACATATTTGCATTAGATGCCCTGTATTGTTTTCCTTTTATTTTCTTTTAAGTATTATATAGTTTCAGTTGCTATATCCAGATCTTTAATCCATTGTTGAATTAAGTTTTGTATATGGAGTTAAGAATGGATCTAGTTTCATTTTTTTACATGTAGTTATCCATGATTCCCAACACCATTTGTTAATGAGGTTTTCTTTTCTCCATTGTATGGTCATGGCTCCTTTGTCAATGATTAACTGTCCATAACAACTGTTCCCAGGAACAAAGGTGAACCCACCCAAAGGTGGCCTGTCCTCCCTTGACCTTCCTGGGTCTCTAGGGTTTTTTTCTGCATGCTCCTTAGATATCACCCCCTTTCACTTGATCTTAGCCAAAAGGCTGAGAAGTGATACTCCCCTCTTTCATACTTTACTTTCTGGTTCCTACTGCTCCCAGGAAGTGCCCTGGCCCCCTAGGGAAACTGGGCCTGACAACATCCCCTTTTTTGGATATTCCCCTGGCCTCTTGCTGGCCAGCCTGCTCCTTCCTAGTCCACTCAGTAGAATCAGCCAATCAGAGTCCTGGAAAAGTGAGGCAGAGGGGAGTGTGTGGGTTTATCTGTGAGTTTTCTATTCTATTCAGTTGGTCTGAGTTTCTGTTTTGTTCTATTACCATACAGTTTTGATTACTGTTGTTGTGCAGTATAGTTTGAAGTCAGGAAGTATGAGAACTTTTCTTTCAAAACTGCTTTAGCTGCTTATTCTTTTCTTTCAGAACTGTTTTAGCTGTTTGGGGTCTTTTGTGTGTAACCACAAAAGATCTTTAATAACCAAATCAGTCTTGAGGAAAAAAAAGGGGGAAACCTGGAGAAATTGGGTTCCCTGATTTAAAATTGTACTACAGAGCTATAGTAATCAAAACAGTATGGTACTGAAGTGAAAACACACAGACAAATGTAACAGAATTAAAAACTCAGAAATGGACCTATACATTTATGGTCAATTAATGTATGACAAAGGAACTAAGAGCTTACAATTGGGAAAAGATAGTCTTTTCAATAAATGGTGCTGGTAAAACTTGACAGTCACAAGCAAAGGAATGAAACTAGACCACTATCTTGCACCATACACAAACATTAACTCAAAATGGATTAAAGACTTGAATGGAAGACTTGGAACCATAAAATAACAATACCAAGAAGAAAACATAAGCAGTAATCTCCTTGACATTGGTGGCAGTGATGTTTTTATGAAGTTGAATCCAAAGGGAAGGCAAGCAAAACCAATATAAACAAATGGGGCAACATCAAACTAAAAAGCATCTGTACAGCAAAATAAACCATCATTAAAACAGAAAGACAACCTACTCAAAGGGCAAAGACATTTGCAAATCATAGATTGAGCAAGGGGTTAATATCTAAAATATGTTTTTTTTTAAAAAAAAACCTCTTACACCTCAACAATAATAACAACAAAATAAACTCAACCCAATTAAAACATGTGTGGAGGATCTGAATACACACCTCTCCAAAGAAGATATAAAGATGGACAACAGGTACATGAAAATATGATCAATGCTAATTACTAAGGAAATGAAAATCAAAGCCATAATGAAATATCACTTCACACCTGTTAAATGGCTATTTACCAAGTTTCAGAGAGGTATGAAGGAAAGGGAACCTTCAAACACTATTGGTGGGAATGTAAATTGGTGCAGCCACTCTAGAAAAGTGTGTGGAAATCCTTCAAAATGTTAAAAATAGAAATTTCATATGATCCAGTTATCTCACTTCTGGGCATTTAACCAAAGAATGTGAAAACACTAATTTGAAGAAGTACATGCATACCCATAATCATCAGACCATTATTCACAGTATAGAACATAGAACATTCACAACAGAAATAGAACATATAGAGCATTCACAATAGAAATCAGAACTGCTAGGCAAGAAAAAGAAACAAAAGCCACCAAAATCAGAAAAGAATAAGTAAAATTGTCTCTGCGGATGACATGATCTTAGATATAGAAAATTCTAAAGATGCCACAAATTAAAACTGATCAATGAATTCAGCAATTTTGTAGGACACAAAATCAACATGCAAAAATAATTGTGTTTCCTTACACTAATAACAAATTAACTAAAAATAAATAAAACAATCCCTTTGAAATACCATCAAAAATTGTGGGATATCTTGGGAATAAATATAACCAAGGAAGTGAAAGATCTGTATATCAAACAATATAAGAAAATGAGGAAGACACAAACAAATGGAAAGACAATTCCATGTTCTTGATCATGCTCAACGAAATGAGCCAGAAAGAAAAAGAAAAATACCGGATGGTCTCACTCATAGCAGGAATTTAGAACACCTAAATAAGGGACCGGGAAAAAGACTAATTATAATAAAGTAAAAAATCAAAATCAACAAGCAACTATAAACCAGAGACACACTATGGGGGGGTGGGGTGAGGAGAGGAAGGATGAAGGCCAAAGTAAGGGGGGGGTGTAATTTTATGGGGACTATAACCAAAATGAAAATGCATACATTGTGCAAAAATGAAAAATGATGTAAGAATTATATAAAATAAAATATTAAAAAAACTGAAAAAAAGAAAAAAAAAGAAAATTCCATGTTCAAGGATTTGAAAATTTTGTATTGTTAAAATATCCATACTACCCATTGTCTATACATTCAGTGAATGGAATTGAAAAGGATAATGACAAGATAAATAAGTCAGAAGGAGAAAGGCAGTGCTGGATGGTGTCAGTTAGATGTTGAAGATAGGGAAACATAACAAGGGGTGAGTGAAAACCAAGCAATAGTAAAGTCTTAGCATCTGAAAACAGGAATTGTGCAAAACGAGGCAACCAGAAGGGGAGAGTGATAGGGGAGAGAAGAGGATTAATGGGCTGTGGTAGAGGATAGCTGGAGCACTGGTGATGGGCAGGATGTGAAAGTACACATTTGTAGAGGTTTGAAGCTATAACCCCCAGAGCAGATACAAAGATGTAAACCTACTTTACCTCAATAAATGTAATTTGGAGGGGGGGGGATCCATATCAATAATTCACTGGCATTTTTCACAGAAGCTGAAGAAGCAATCCTAAAATTCATATGGAACCACAAAATATCACAAGTAGTCAAGGCAATCCTGAGAAAAAAACAAAGCTGGAGGCATCACAATTCCTAATTTCAAACTTTTTCACAAAACTATAATAATCAAAATTGTATGGCACTGGTATAAATACGGACACAAATAAATCCATTTATGTACAGTCAAATAATATATGATAAGGGAGCCAACAATACTAAAAAAACAGTCTGTTGGGGAAATGGTGCTTGGAAAACTATATATTGATTGAAGGGAATGAAACTGAACTATTTTACAACTCTCAGAAAAATTTACTTGAATGGATTTAATACCCAAAACTATTAAACTACTAGAAGAAAACATAGGGAAAATGTTCTTTGATGTTGATCTTGGAAATGATCTTATAGATATAAAACCAAAAGCACAAGCAACAAAAGCAAAAAAATAAACATGTGGTATTATATTTAACAAAAAAAAAAGTTTCTCCACAGCAAATGAAACAATCAGTAAAATGAATAGGCAACCTATGATATGGTAGAAAATATTTGCAAACTATCCATCTGATAAGAGGCTAATATCCAAAATATATAAAGAACTCATGCTGGAGTTGTAGAAAAAAATCCAATTTAAAAATGAACAAAGTAGGGCCTCCCTGGTGGCGCAGCGGTTGAGCGCTGGGTTATGAAACTGCCCACAGCCTCTGCAGCGCCGGTTCAATCCCCAGCTGCTGGGCGAGGGTCCCACATGGCGTGTAGACCTCTCCTTCAGCCTGCTGCTCCCCTCAGCAGTGTACTTTGTCAGTCTGCCTGTTCTGTCCACTGCTCTGGCTCTGGTGAATTCTCTCACTCTCCCATGCATCTGACTGTACCCAGTGCTTGTATAAATAAATAAATAAATCTTTAAAAAATAAATAAAAATGAACAAAGTAATTGAATAGACATTTTCCCAATGAAAACATACAAATGACCTACTTTTACATCGAGGGATTCTCAACTTCAGTAATATCAGGGAATTGGAAATCAAAACCACAAGGAGATATCACCCCTCACATACTAGAATGGCTATTATCAAAAAGAGAAGAAATAACAAGTGTTGTATGTGGAAAAAAGGAAACCCTTGTGCACTGCTGGTAGGAATGTAAATTGGTACAGCCACTGTGGTAAACAGTATGAACATTCCTTGTTTAAAATAGCACTAACATGGTTCAACAGTCCCTTCATATGGTGGAATCACTGTCTCAAGGTGCTCTGTACCCCCTTGCTCATTATTCATGATAGCCAAAACATGGAAATAACCTAAGTATCCACTGACAGAAGAGTGGATACGGAAAATGTGTGTATTGTGTGTTCATGTTTATTCCACTTATATGTGGAATATAGAGTAACAAAACAAGATCACAAATGGTGGTGGTGAGAGTATAGCAGGAAGAAAAGACAAATCAGCATCTAGAATAGGGCCTCCCTGGTGGTACAAGGGGTTAATCACAGCACTATGAAGCCATCCACAGCCTCTATAGCACAATTTCAATCACCAGCCCTACCCACATGGCGCAGTAGACCTTTCTTGACTCGCCCGCTGCTCCCCTCAGCAGTGTATTTCAGTCAGTCTGCCTATTCTGCTCCCCACTCTGTCTCTGGTGAATGCTCTCACCCCCTGCACCTCTGGCCTGTACCCCAGTTCTTGTATGCATAAATAAATCTTTAAAAAAAAATCTGTACTATTTCAGGGCATTATAAACACAACTAAATCCTTCATTATCTAATGGTCCCAAATTAATGAACTTACCCCCAAGTACTTGGCTGTTCCCCTGGAGATGGGTATCTATCAGGAACTCAGTATAGTGTTGGCAAATTATGCATTCAGCATGCAAATTATACATCAGTTTTTGTAAAGGGAAACCATGTTCTGAGGCCATACATAAACTCTGTTGGAGTCACTGTGACCACTTTGTACCTGTGCCAACAGGAATGGCTGAGAGGCTTACTGACCTCCATTGAGTGAGTCATGTCACCCACCTAATTACTGAGCCCACTGATGATCATTCACATCTAACACTAATAATCTCATGCTCGGGATCAGTCCAAGAATTCCATATATCACGTCCCTAAGTCAGTTTTGAGTTCATTTTCCCAAATGTCTTCATTCAAAATCCCTGATAATTAAGATGAACCATTATCCCTGGACTTGGATCTGGATGCAACACTATATGATACTCTAAGTTTTCTCTGTAGAAGGGTGAATGCATTTTTATTTGTATGAAGGATAACTAGGTGAAGTTAGTATCCTTTAAGGATACAATGGCAAGAAGTATGTGTAGATGTTGGATAAGTGAGTTTTAGTGAATATCTATTAAAATAACAGTACATTTAACGTTTATTTCTGATATAATTTAAGAGTTAAAAACGTAAGAATAGTAAAAAGAATTCCTGTATACACTTAACCTAGATTCCCCAATGTTAACCTTCTTTTCTATATTTGGTTTATTCACCTCTCTCTCCCTCCATCCCTCTCTCTTTCACAAATTTTTTAAAGTATTCTGAGAATAAGTTACAAAGATATTTTTACAGAAAATAGCACAACAATCAAAATCAGATTCCTAACGTTGACAAAATATTATCTAATTTAAAGATCTTATTCAGGTTTTGCCAAATGTCCAAATTGCACCAGAATTTAATGAGCAAGGAAGAGAAAAATCAAATCTCTTCTGGGGTGTGACAGGGAAGACAATGTACTGCAGCCTGGAGTAGGCTGCCATCCACATGGATGGAGATAAGGGGGTTTCCATAGGCAACGGGCCTCCTCTGGCAGGTCCAGGCCCAATTAATACCACCCTTCTTCTTGAGGTTCCCCAGAATTCCCTTGTGACCTCCCACACTTCTGGTGTTGCCACAACAGCATTGTCCTCAAAATGAACTCTGCCTGTGACCCATCACCGCAAGGCAGTGGCCCTAGGACTCATCTGCCACTTCGGCACCTAATACAGCTCAGGAGATCTACCAGGCTCCATCGTAGCTGTTTATTGACTAAATTACTGCCTCATTGACCACGAGAGTCGGGGGAGTTCCCAGAATTCATCTCGTCTCATCTCCTTCCCATTCCCCACTGAGCATCTGAGGCCCATAGAACTCTGAAACTTTTATTAGGGGTGGGACTGGGAGGACACCTTGTTGGCTTCCTCTTAGGCCTGTGGTGGGCCCCAAAATCACACATCTGGTGTAAAGTCCCTCCCTACAGGGCAGTCACAATCTGCACACAGGCCGAGCTGGGGGTGGGGTGGTGATGACTGATGACCGGGAGGGAATGATACCTCCGGCAAGACCTGTGCTCACCTCAAGGGCTTCTTGATTGACGGCTTGTTCTTTTCTGAGGTTGCAATGTGGAGTCCATCTACTTGAATGTAGAGGTTGTAAACACACACCAGGAGAAGCCTGAGGTAGGTGAGGGACTTTGTGGCACATGGTAAAAGCCTACCTGTCCCCTACAGAAGCCACTCCAACCCCACAGAGCTTGGGTGCTTTGCACCAGCGGTAGAATAGCCAGCACTCAGAAATGCAGAAACCACAGCTCAGACCCTAGGCACTATAATGACACAGGCTAGAGGAACCCCTGCCCAAAAGGCCTCAGCTGAGATCTCTGGGGGCTTGCACACGGAGGGGTCAGGATCCAGGCCTGGCTGAAAGAGGATAATGTGATAGTGAGGACAAGGGGGAGTGGAGGGCTGGGGCCCACATCTCTGTCTCTTCCTTATTAATCCTGGCTCTGTCCTTTCCAGGATGTGGACATCACCCGAGAACCTGAGGAAGCCCTGGATACTGTCCTTACCCACTACTCAGCCCTTTCCAGGAGGCAAAATTGCTTTCTTCTACCCCAGGAGCTCCTGCTTCTGCCCTTGCCTACAGGCTTAGGAAATACCAAGCCTCTGAGGACATTATGGCCTAGGCCTAATTCCATCTTCAAGAACATTCTACTTTCATTAGCTCAAGCCATGTCCCCGTTTTCAGTCATTATTAAGACTGTCCAGTTCTGCACGGAGCTTTATTATACTTTTTCAATTCTTCTTCTTAAAATAACAGAAGTTCCTCTTTCTCCCTGAAGGAAGGGGAAAGAGGCCATTGTGAGGTTTCCTTCACTGCCTTTAAGGCCCCAGGACAAGAAAGCCCTGGTCTTGAGGGGGTTGTGGGTTGTGAAGGCTTTCTAGAGGGAGAGGTTCCTGAGCAGCATTTCCAAAGAAGAGGCAGCAGCCTGTGAGCCCATCCCCTTAGGGACAATGTAGGTAGGGGTAAGAGATCTTCCTTCTCAGAGAGGAGACTGTGGAACCTGGTTCATGGTGTTCTCTGTTCCTACGCCTCCCCCATCCTGAAGTTATTTTACTTTCCACACTGATAATAAAATCAACACCTTGGCGTTCCAGGAACATCATCTCCAGAACAATTATCTTCTCTCCCCTTCAACCACCTACTCTCTGGACCTTGTTATTACCTGGAGTTCTGCCTCCTCTGTCTTAAACACAACTTTCTGAATACCTACACCCTCTCTCTTTATTCCAGGACATCTAGCAGGAGATCACATGAGTCACTGAAGTCATATATATATATATATATATATATATATATAGACACACACACACAGACACACACACACACACGTATGTATGTATATATGCCAAACTAGTTCTTAGACCTCATTAACACTTGTATTCATTTATCCCTTCTTTGTTTCCTAACCCATTAACTAGATCTATCCACATTTCCATCTGTTGAAAGCTGATCTGCCCCTCAAGCCCTGTCACTCCCCAAACAGTAAAAAACAGGGAGCAAGTCTAATCCATTTTGCAGATTCAACGTTTATTTCTGATACCAAAACTTGACAGCACACAAGGGGGAGGGGGAAAGCAATAGACAAGGAACAGCAAATAAAATTATCTTGCATGCCACTTTCAGTCAACAGGATGTGGCTCTCTAGATAGCTTTGTTCAGAAGGAATCTGAGGCTTCAGCCTCACTCAGGGGAAAGACTATTGCAACTGATTAGCAATATCTGTGAACATAAGGAAAAATTTGAAAATCAGTGATATATATCAAATATTAAGGAATAAATATCAAAGAGTGTTTCCCATAATTCCCTCATCTCCCCACCAAGGGTCTCCTGTAACACCCAGCGCATAAATATATCCCCCATGTACCCTCTATGTCCCAAGATATACCCACTCGGGGTTATACCTACCCAACATCTCACTCAACCCAGAAGAAACCAATGGCACCAAAGTTGGCAGCAAAGTTGGCACTGGCTGTACCACCAGGGCCAATAATGGGGCTGGCGAAGGTCTGAGGAAATCTGGAGCGGGCGTTCTGGTGGTATCGGGCCCAGAAGGTAAACGGGATTCTAGACCAGGGATCTCCAAAATCTCCTTCCTCATCCCAGGTCAGCAGCTCAAACTCAATGTCATCCCAGCTCCAGGGCCCAGATACAGCCTCATCTCCAATCCCCATGCGGCTTCTCGCCTCGGCCCGGGCTTCGGCCTCAGCCGCAGCAGCATCCAGAGCATCCAAGGCCTCATCCGCAGCCTCCATGAACTGTGCAGTCCAGTCGCGCGGGTCTCTCTTCTGAACCTGAGATGAGGAACAGAAAATAAAACACAAGCCACATGATATTACTTAGTGTTAGTTAATAGTTAATAATAAAGCATCTACCACATATCTAGTGCCCTACTTTGTGTTGTTTACATAATAATAGCACATATCACCAGTAACACGGCACCTACCATGGGCCCGATACCTAAGATCTCACTCCTTTTCCGGACTTTCCCAGTCAGTCATGCTCAGCCCTGACCTATCAAGTCTCAAGATGTTCCTCGATTACCTCTGCAATGAATCTCAGCACTTTCATCTTGCTAGTCTCATGGTAGGAACGGAGGCCCCAGAGGAACTCGTATTCAGGAGGGTTGCTGTTGGGCACTCGTCTATAGTCCAGGTATCTTAGAAAGAACAAAAAGATCTTTGTTTCTACCCGGGCAGAATGGTAGTCCCATGAAAGCATAATAACCCCAGACTGTGAAACCCCAGATTTAGGGAGCAACTTTCCCTACCCCCAGACTCATTGCTAAACAGTATTTATCCTCTACTAAGACCTTCAGATTCCCATGCCAGTGCTTCTACACCCAGCAGGCACTTACAGCTGCAAGGAGGCATGTGTAGGTCACAGAAAAGGGCAACACTTCCTCTCACCCTGTCACAGCTCTAGCTGCAGGGTCTGTGATCTTGTCAATGAGCCACAGAGAGACCTATCACAATGATGACACTGTAGTGCAAATGCCTTTTATGTCTACTCTGAGGATGGTGCACAGGCTTCACTTGCGAGGTAACACTACTGCAGAAAAATCCAACCACTAGTAGTATGCAACAAATACCTCTAAGTACACATGTTGTTTCAGTGTGTATATGGATAGGTAGTTAGCATAAGAAATGAGTGTGGGAAGGTCTTTGTGAAGCAGATCAGCACACAGAAGTTATGAGGACTGGAAAAGCCCCTTAGGCATCACTTACTTCTGCTTTACAAACTCATAAGTGAGAAGTTTCCGCAGATCTCCAAGGAGAGGATGTCTCACCCTAATAGTAAAAAAGGAAACCCATATCAGAGATTATGACATTACCAAAAGAAAAGAAAAGAGTTTTTCAGTACAGATTTCAAAGGTAAGAGATGAGGCAGAGAGTAGTTCCCCATCCACCCAGATCACATACTTGGGCTCTGTATCTCCCCAAACCAATTCCCTTAAACCAGGCTGATGCAATCCTGGGACCATCCTCTGTTGCCAAAGGATGATACATATGAACAGGCAAGTGATGAGCAAGCCCAATCATACCCAGGACGCAGTCCCATCTTGCGTAGTGCCTCCCAGAGGACAGCTGCAATGGGAGGCAAGGGGAGACAAGGGATGGAAAATGAGAATGGAAGTCAGGTTGAAGCCAACCCCCAGCTGCAGGTTCAGTCACTCACCTTCACTGGCACGATTGCCATTCATGAAGATGATGCCCAAAATCACCAAGAGGAGACCCAGCTTGGGTGTGTCTTTGGTCCTAAGGGAAAACAAAAAGAACCTATTTTCAGTAGCCATTTGTAGGAGACATGCCAGCCAGCTCACCCCTCCAGCTCCCAAGTATTCCTCAGCTAAGGGGTAGTTCTACCCATTGCCCATGACCTGCTATGTGACGACCCTGACCTACTTGAAACTCCCGGGAAAAAAGCACCACTGAGAAAGGCAATGTTCCACCTCCTTGCCCGTCTTACGTTCCCAGTATGCCAGCCAGGGACTCGGGGGTGCTGATGAGAATATACAGATGTTCTTCCTTGTCAATTTCCTTCAGTTGAATCCCAAATTTCTACAGGGACAAGAGAAAAGACTGTGAACAAAACCTAGCATAACCTACCCATACTCAGTCACTCACCTCCTGGTGAGACGGGCCCTAAACTTTCAGTAGAAACCTCATGCATCTTTGCAATCAAAACTGCCCATCACTCCTGTCCTTAGGGACTGCCTGCTCACCTTCTCCAGGACAAAGCATGCACGCTCAATGATTTCTGGATAAACATCAGTGTATTCACGGATGATATCCCTCAGCATTTCTGTAAGAGAGAGGAGGGAGCACCTGGGCTGAGCAGTGGCCTCAGAGTACAACCCCTGTGGCAGCCCTGCTGCAGGGAGCAAAGGATGAAAAAAGGAAGAATCAGCCATACACAGAGAAATGGGAGGAAAGGGAGGGAACATATAAGCAAAGGGATGTCTAGAGAACAAAACCAGGTGAGGGGAAGGGCAGAGCCCCAGGAGTGGGCTCTGGATGCCTACCTGAGCGCTTGATGGGCACCTTTGTGTAATCTTTAAGCATCAGGTACTTGACCAATTTATTCGCCTGAAAGGGGAAAAGAAAATCATTAAATTACAAGATATTTACAGAAAACTTGGTTAAATTACAGCTGGAAGGAAGACAAAGAGCAAGAGAGAGAAGTGACTGGAGTTACAGTTCTTACTCTTTCCTGAAGAAGGGCCACATCTCGGGGCTGTGAGGCACCCAGGTTCTGTGAGGCACGAGAGTTGGGAGAGGGTCGCAGGTTTGGTGAGGGTCGTAGGTTCTGCCAGTCAGGTGGAACTGGCCAATCAGTGGGGATCCAGTCAGGTGGGAGTGGCCAGTCAGTGGGAAGCGGCCAATCAGGTGGCAATGGCCAGTCAGGAGGCAGGGGCCAGTCAGGAGGGCCTTGCCAATCTGGAGGACCCTGCCAGCCTGGTGGGGTCTGCCATCCAGGTGGGGTCTGCCATCCAGGTGGATTCTGCCAGGCCAATGGGTTTGGCCAGACAACAGGGCCAGGCCAGACAATGGGGTTAGGCCAAATCACTGGGTTCTGCCAGATCACTGGGTTTGGCCAGATCACTGGGTTCTGCCAAGCAACAGGGTTTTGCCAGGCTGGTGGGGTCTGCCTAGCTGGGGGGCTCTGACGTGCTGGTGGGGTCTGCCTGGTTGTCTGGTTTTGCCAGCCTGATGGGTTCTGCCAAGCCAAGGGGGTCTGCCAGAGCACATTGGGGGGTGCTCCCGGTGGGTTCTGGGTGGTAACTGGAACCGGTGCAGACCTCCAGGTCCCTGTAGACAGTGGGGCCCGCCTCTGATCCCCACTGCTGTTGTCTTCCACATTCAAGTTATTAATCTGCATCATCAGAGAGAAGGAAGGTCAAGTGTTACCAGTTGTTTGTGTCCTTGCCCTATCTATTCCAGCATGACCCACTAGCCAATGGTTACCCTGAGTCCTGGGCCTGTCTTTCACTGTCCTCCAGGCAGGAGTTTCATCTCTGAACCAGATGAGGAGTAACCCAAGGGTGGGGCCTGAAGCTTCTCACCACTGGCTCTGCTTGTACCACCCTGTACAAATTACTCAATCACTTGACCTCTCTGGGTCTTAGTTTCCTTCTCTGTAAAACTGAGATATAACCTCTAGCTGATAAAAAGAACTCTGAAGACTTACTGAGCGAGGTAACCTGTGTGAATGTGACTAGCATTCTAACACATGGCAACAAAATCTAACATATGGCAACTACTATCAAAACATAAACTTCATGAACCACATATAGGTTGTATGAGTCCACGTCTCATGTCCCCATCAACCTATGTCTATCAAGAGAGAAGGAATTATGACATTTACTTGGTCCCCTATGATCCAGGTGAACAGAGAAATATACCTAGCTAGCTATACATACCTACAGATTGTTAGCTTTAGAACAAATGAACCACATCGAGAAGAAAACATAGAGCCCAAAGCAAAGTGGAACTACCATGGATCTCACCTTGCGGGTCCTCTTGCCCCGAATTATAGTCCTGGACTCCAGATTCTGAGCCTGAGAACCATCTGCTGGTGTCTGTGCGGCTGCACCATCAGATTCAGAGATACCTGGTTCAGCCTCTATGTCAGCCTGGGAAGTGGCCATCTTGGCCTGGTTAACATTCTGGATCTGGGTATCAGTTACAGAGGCCTTAGTGGTGTCATTCCAAGCCTTGAAGGCTGTCTTAGGCTGAGTGTTGGCCATCTCATTGGCATTGAGAGACTGAGAGAAATTGTAGGTGGCATTTGGTCCCACCTTATTATTAGTAGTGGCATTCTGGGCCTTAAAAGCCATCTCAGACTTGTTGGCAGTTAACTCACTGGTGGTTGCTGCCTGGGAAAAATCATAGGCAGCATTTGGGCCCTTTGAGGTGGCATTCTGGGCCTTAAAGGCTGACTTAGGTGGGGTGTTGGGCATCTCCTTGGCATTAAGAGCATGAGAGAAATCATAGGCACCATTTGGGCCTTTTGAGGTGGCATTCTGGGCCTTAAAGGCTGTCTTAGGCCTAGCGGCAGCTGCTGAAACCTGAATATCAGCCATCTCACTGGCTGTTGGGGGCTGTAAACTCTGGGGACTAGCATTCTGCCCACTGGCAGCTGCTGTGGCCTGGTTGGTAGGTGGAGCCTCCGAGATCTGGATGGCCTCCATCAGGGTCTGCATAAGCAAGGCGCTGTCTTCCACAGAGGCCTCAGTCTGCAAATACAGGGGAAAAAAATTAAATCTCAGGGCCTCTGAAGTGGGAGCAGAAGGATGGGGGTGGAGCAGCTCAGGGGAGGTGCAGAAGGGCAGCTGGTGCAAAAGGAGGTCGGAGGCAAAGATCTGCAGGGCTAGAGAAGCTAAGGGGAGGCTGATGTGTGGCAGGGGTGCAGTGATGCAGGGCAGAGGCTAAACCGCTGTGGGGGGTGGATGGAGTAATGAGTCGGGGAGAAGTGGCACAGGGGCTGGTCCAGGAGTGAGGTTAGAGCCGCTAGGCGTGTGCATGCTGTGCGGGCATGCTGTGAGGGGCATGCTGTGAGGCGTGTGGCGTGCAGCAGGAGTTAGGGACTGGAGGTGGAGCCAGGGTGCTGTGAGGAGTTGAGGAGAATGAGGGGGGTTGCAGGGGGTGGGGAATGCAGAAGGGGGGGCGAGTGGGGGAGGGGGCAGCAGATTGCTATACAGGCGCCAGGGCTATGGGAAAAAATGGTTCCATACCCAACCCGCATTCTCTGGGCAGATTGCCCTGACTACTAACAGGGTCTCCCCTCTCTCTGAGCAGGGACTGATGGTCGCAAAGCACACCCCTCCCCCACCCCCCCATCGCTAAACCATGGGAATCTGCAACACAGGGGGTTAAAGCATGAAGAGGGCAAAATCGGATACAGGGTTTGGGGGACCAAAAGAGTCCAGGGGGAAATGCTGGCTGAGGAAATGGCGGGGTGGGGGTGGGGGGGGGTGGAAATCTCACCTGGAAGCCGAGGAGGCCCGCACCACAGTCCATGTTCTGAGCCATGACTCCCTTCCCTCTGGCAAGAGCAGAGCCTGGGGGTTGTGGGGGAGGAGCTGGGATTATACTACAGAAGGGCTAATATAAAGGACCGAATTTAAGGGGATAGGAGTTTGGGGGCTGCTTGTTGGGGGGCGGGGGCGGATGAGGTGCTGAATGTAAGAACCTGCCGGACCGTGGTGGGAAAAGTGAATGGGTGTCCCGATGGCGGTTCTGGATCCCGAGAAACTACTGAGTGGTAGAAGCCTCAAATCAGGGTTCAGAAAGCAGGTAACAGTTCTGAATCCAGGGGGACTGGGTTGGAATTCGCGTTTGGGAAATTGAATGAGGGTTCTGAATCAGGAAGAATCGTATAACAGTACAGATCGCGGTCGAGAATGTGGAGATTGTGAACGATGGGAGGGGATTGGACGGGTTCAGAGCGCGGAACAGGGGTCCTGAATAAGGGAGGATCGGGTGAGGGGTGTGAATCGGAGCTCGGGTAGCGGAAGGGGGATTAGAATCCAGGGTAAAGGGGTCGGGATGAAAAATGGGGGGCCCGCACCAGGGGGCAGATGCCCTGTCTGGGGGCGAAGTCTCACCTTGCCTCAGGCCCCAACCCCAACCCCCTCCTTGCCTCCCTTCTTCACGACTCAGAGGATCGGGATTGCAGTGCTCCGCTCTCTGCAGCCGCACCCTCTCCTTGTCCAGGAGAAAATGCCAGCGCGGCAGCTAGGACGACCCCGCCTCTTCGCTTAATATACCACCCACCGCCTCAGATCGCCGCGCGCATGCGCAAGATCCAAAAGACCAAGTGGAGTCCCGCCCGCTTCCCCAACAAAAGCTTCGTCCTAAAGACCATGATGCGCATGTGTAATGGCAGGCAGTCCCGCCCCTTTGCCAACACACCACCCCACCACCAACCAGGTCGACAATATACAGTGGTCCCTCCCCTTCCTCCGTATCCCCTCCCCCAAACAGATGAGCTGTGGCTCTAGGTCCCACCCCTTGCCCCCGCACACCGGCCCCCTACCTTTTCCGCAATGCGTCTCTAAGCCTATCCCTCCCCTCTCAAGGCCCCTCCTGTCAGGTCGACTTGCATCTCCACCCTCTTGCCTAGCAACACATAGGTCACTCTTCAGGAGGTTTCATTGTGGGGTCTCTGATTGCAACAAGTGCTAGGCTCCTGCTAAGCTCATCTTTGGGACCCAGGGAAAGCAATGGCCTCAGGAGGTGGGAAAAGTCTCTGCCTGCTACATGACTCTACGCGATCCCCAATCCCCCATTCCCCTCACCAGCTTTCAGACTGATAAATATTAGCCTCTTTTTTGCCCTTTGTGCAGCTCCAGCCATGGACTTTTTTTGGTGGTGGTCGTTGGGGGGGAGGATTTAAGAAGAGGGCACAGGTTGTGTATCACAGCACGATCTGTGCTGGCGTTTGTCTTTCTGCCACAGCAGCCCATGAGGTGGTTATCAGCATCTCCATTTTGCAGATCAGGAAGCTGAGGCACAAACATTCTATGATCTAGACAAGGTCACAGAGCCAGTAAATAGAAACTGCAGGGTTTGAGCTAGGGTCTTGTTGACTTCAAAAACCCAGGTTCCACTAGAGCTGGCCTGGGGGATGAGGCACCCTCCCTACCTCCCTACATTTTGAATGTCTAACCTTCCCCCACCTCAGTATCTTCCCCAAATATAAGAAAGGTTGGTGTTCTCCCTGACCTATCACATCCTTACCTACATCCAGGAAACAGGTAAAGGTCCAAAACCTATGCCCTGCCAACTCTATGTGGGCCCATACAGAAGTAGGAATTGTACTTTGGGGTTCACTCCCTGATCAACTTCCAGGCCTCTGCACCCAGAGTGGCATATACATGTTGCCCCCGAGGCCCTCCTGGTGCCTGCTGGACTGACCAGGGCATTAGGACACTTGAGTGTCTGAGCCAAGCAAGCCCGGATTCAGACTAAATGGTTGTCCAGGTTGCTTACAGGGCTGGGCCTCAAGTCGTGGGATGGAGTGCCAGGCCTGTCACTAGCTGTATGAGCTCACTCAGCTCACTTCACTTCTGAGCCTGGTTCTTAATATACAAAATGGGAAGCACAAGGAGCACTTCCTAGGGTCCTACTCAAGGACACGCATATGTTGTGCCTCCAGAATGACTGGAGACCAAAAAAAAAAAAAAAGGCAGAAAATGGGATACACATATGAAGTGACTCAAATTGAACTGATACTTTCCAAAAATCCAAGGCATTTGCGCATTTCACGTTCGTTCTGGCACCAGTTCCTGCCAGAAGCCAACATATGAAAGGAATCTAATGCTAGGAAGGATGGCAGCATTTGGTCCCCAAGGGCCAACATCAATTCTGCCTGGCTGGATGACTTTCTTCATCTGTTGCATAGCAACCTCCCCTGTCAGCTGCCTGTTTTTCCTCAGCACTTCCTCTGTAAAGTGTCTGCAGTGGGACGTGATCAGACTCAGGAAAGGAGGTCTGAAACACCATTTTATAAGCTAGCTGCTTCCATATCTGTATTTCCAGTCTTGACTTGGCCTAGAGATCCACAGTCCAACTGCCTACCTCAGTTCTCCAATTGGCTCTCAGTGTTTTCAAAATTAACAGTTCCCAAACCGATCCCTCCTCACCAACAGTTTCCCCTTTAATCATGCCTTTCCCGTCCCATTTGAATGAAGAAAGCCTTTTAGAGAGGTGGATTTTTGTTTGTTTTATTCATTGCTGTGTTCCCAGCATTTAGAACAATACCTGGCATATCTTATATGAAAAAAAAAATTGGTAATGAATGAATGAATGAATCCCCTTCTCCACCCTGATTTTCAAGCAAGAAATCTGAGCGGCATTCTCTTTTCTTTCCTGCAATGAATCCACTTATTTTTCCTCATTATACCGATAATGTATATTCATTATTAAAAATTTTCACAGTACCTAAATATTTTAAAATTTAAGCACTCTAAATCATGCCAATTTTAAAGTATTTTATGCTACTTTTTCATATAACACTTAATGCAATACATTCTTACATAAATGAGTTTATTATATCGGCCATAAACATTTTCCATTGTATTTTTATTATTGCCTTGAACTATTTTCTTTCACCTCTACCCTCTTTTATCACACATGCATTTTTAACAACAATTTTTGTATCCTTCATGTTCCAAAATCATGTTTTCAACTGCTTTACAAAATTAAGATGTTATACACACTTTAATGCACCTGATTTATCATAGTTAACATTAGTCTACTCTCAGTCTTTTACACTGCTGCATAATATTTCATGATAGGGATGTACCACCATCTATTAAAGCATTTCCGTATTGATGGCCATTCATTCAGTTTCAGGTGGTTTCTTTTGAAGGGGCACATTGTAATACAACATTGCAATAAGAAAAGTTATACATATATTCTTATATTTTAATGCTTATTTTTTTTTATTCCTATGACATCAGATGTCCAGGAATAAGACTGACATACTCTATAGCACTTAGCAATGTAAGACTTCTAAATTTTTTGCCAATCTGGTTGGCATTTTACTGGCATTTTCTTCTGGTTTTAATTTACATTTCTGATAAGTAATGGTGCCCCATTACTATACTCATATATTAATGGGCCTGTTAGATTTCTTTTGTAAAGTGTTTTTCTCATTATATGTAGTCTTTGTAAGATTATTTTATACACTCCTACATATGCTCATTGAAATCCCTTGGAGCTAGAGGTATTTCAAGTTTTTTTTTTCCCCACATTTAGCGAGGTAATATAATGCATATAGTCTTTGTTCTATAACAGCTCCAGCTGTGCAAATGACAAATGGCAGATACTCACTTTTTCACATCCTGTGATCTTTCAGATCACAGCCAGAAGATTATGCTCTAGGATTTACCAGTGTTGCAAGGTCCTCAAGACCATCCTCAGTAGTCATAAAACTCAGAAAATGTGTTATATTTGTGGAGATAGTTCATTACAGTGAAAAGATATGAAGTTAAATCATCAATGTTAAAAGAAACATAGAGCTGAGTTCAGGAGAGACCAGGCATGAGTTTCTAGTTGTTCTTTAAGTGGAGTTGCATGGTCAGTGCTTAATTCTCCCAGTGAGATGTGTGGCAATCAGGCAAGCTCAATCAGGTAAGGCCTTGAAGCCTCTACTAAGGGTCAGTCAAGTAGGCAGGGGCCACCTGTGTGACTGACCTTAGTAACTCAGTATCCAGCCTTGTGCGTAGTTCAAACTAACACCACAGACCCAAGGCCCCACTATAAACCCCATTGTCAACATAAACTATCTGGTATGGTCAAAGCCCCAGGTGAACAAAGACACTCTAATCAGGCAGGCAGGGCATACCAAGAACTTAAAGGTTATCATTCAGGAGCTTGTCAAGAGTTGAACCTTTCTTTAGAATTCGAGTACCTGTCTTTGGAATGCATAGGTTTTGAACACCCCAGACCTGCTGAGTGAATTCTGCTGCTGCACAAACTGTCACGTCAACCTAACAGTTTATCTGAAAGGAGTGATTCAAAGATGCAATGGTGGAGTTCATTGTCACAGCTGTAGTGATGAAAGCAGCAAGCACAAGAAAATCCACTTTCTAGGAGCAGCACTGGTAGCAAGGTCGGGGCAGCATCAGGCATCCAATATGCAGTGATGGCAGTAAGGGTTTCCATCCGGCTAAGACTTATGGCATGATTTTTGAAATGCAGTTGGGCCAGCTGCCCTTAGCAAATTATTTTATTCTACTAACTTCTAAATTTTTTAAACTATTATTTTGAAATAATTATAGATACACAGAAAATTGCAAAAATAGTATAGATGCCCAATGTACACCCCAGCCACTTCCCCCAATGGTGATAGATATGTAACTATAAGACAATATCATAATCAGGAAATTGACATTGGTATGACATACATGTATAATTCTTATCACTTATCACATGTAGAGGATTCTATAGTAATCACCACAGTAATCCAGATACAGTACTAGTCTATTACCACCAGGATCTCCTTTATACTACCCTTTATAGTCACACTCACATTCCTTCCCTCCCCTATCCTTAAGCCATGGAATCTACTAATGTTTCTCCATCTCTGTAATTTTTACATTTCAAGAAAGTTATAAAATTGGAACCACACAATATGTCGCACTTTGAAAGACTTTTCACTCAGCATGCCTGTGAGGTACATCCAAGATTTTGTGTGTATCGAGTGTGTGATGCTTCTTATTGCTGTGTACCAGTCCTCCATAGGAGCGATGTGCTTCAGTTGGCTCATTCATTCACCTGGACATCTGGTTGGTTTCCAGTTTTGGACTATTATGAATAAAGCTGCTATAAATATTTGTGTGTGTGTGTGTGTGTGTGTGTATGTAGTGAGCATAAGTTCTCATTTCCCTGGGATAAATGCCCAGGAGTACAATTGCGGGGTTGTATAGTAAAAGCATGTTAGTTGTAAGAAACTGCCAAATTTCCCCAGAGTGGTTATATCATTTTACATTCTCACCAGCAATGTGTGAGTAATCCATTTTCTTCAGATCCTTGCCAACATCTGTTGGTAGTTTTTAGCCATTCTGATAAATATGAAGTAACAACTCCTTGTAGTTCTAATTTGCATTTCCCTAATGGCTAAGTATGTTGAACATTTTTATATGTACTTATTTGCCATCTATATATTCTCTTCGGTGCAATGTCTCTTCATGGCTTTTGCCTACATTTTACCTTTTTTAATTTTTTTTGAGCATTGAATCCTGGGATACAGTTTACAGTTTAAGTATACATGGCCTGATAGATGGTTTGCAAATATTTCCTTCCAGTGTGTAATTTGTTTTTTCATCCTCTTAACAGAGTCACAAAGCAAAATTATGAGAAAGTCCAATTTTCCTTTTAGAGATTGGTTTTTGTGTCATTTCTAAGACCTCTACAACAGGTCCACTAAGGCCCTGAAGACTTTGGCCAATGTTACATCTAAAAGCTGTATGTTTTTAACTTTTATAGGAAGCTTATCATCCATTTGGATTTCAATTTTCAATGAGATATAAGGTTAGGCTGAGATCATTTTAGGGGATAGAGGAGGCAGGACAATGAACGTCAATCATTCCAGAACAACTTGTCTAAAAGACATTCTTCCAGGTGGAGAACCCTGCAGGGTTCGCAGCGGAGGTGGGTAAAAGGCTCCAGGCACCATTAGAGAAAAACAAAGACTCCCGGAGACCACAACAGGCCAGCAGATGGCTACCAGAGGAGCCAGAGGGGAGCAGAGAAGTTCACCCAAGATGCCGGCCAGTACCAGCAACACAGTATCCCAATGCATACGGCAAATTAGAAAACAGACAGTAGGGAGTAGAAGAACCATATGCAACCTAGAAACTCCTCAGGAAAAAAGCACACCACAAAAAGAAAACCACCCCCCAGATTGCAACGACAGTAACTTGGAAGAATTTCTGAGCCTTCCAGAAAGAGAATTTAAAATTGCCATGATTAAAAAAGTGACAGAAGTCATAAAGGAAAACAATGATAAGGTAAAAATAATCAATGATCAGAAGAATGATATTGAGTCCCTAAAGAGGGAAGTAAAAGAAATGCAAGAGATCAAAGAATTAATGGAGGCACTAAAGAACTCTGGGAAAAGCAATGAAAGCAGAAAAGATGAAATGGAAGAGCGAATAAGTATTCTTGAAGACACAGAAATAAAAAGAAACAAAACAGAAAAGGAAAGAGAAGTACAAAGGAAAAAAGACCGAAGAAAGACTTCGGGAACTATCTGACTCCATGAGGAAAGGAAATATAAGAGTTATAGGAATTCCAGAAGGAGAGGAGAGAGATGTAGGAACAGAGAAAATATTCCAGGAGATAATTGAAGAGAACTTCCCAAATGTGAAGAAGGAGCTGAAAATTGATATATAAGAAGCAAGAAGAACACCAAACTTCCATGATGAAAGGAAAAATACAGCGAGACACATAATAGTAAAGCTCCCAAGAATCCAGGACAAGGAAAAATAATGAAGCTGACAAGAGGGAAGAAACAGATAACATTCAAAGGAAAACCAATCAGACTGACATGACTTCTCTGAAGAAACATTACGGGCAAGGAGAGAGTGGAGGGACATAGTCAACAGACTCCAAGAAAACAGATGCCAACCAAGAATACTCTATCCCGCAAAGCGCTCCTTCCTCTATGAAGAAAGAATAAGGACCTTCCCAGACAAACAGAAACTCTGGAATTTCATTACGACTAAACCCCGACTCCAAAAAATACTATAATGAATCCTAAAGCCAGAACCTCAGAAGGACGAATAACAACAAGAGAAGGCCAAAAAAAAAAAAAAAAAAAGTTATTAAAAGAATAAATAAAATCAAAGGAAAGACAAACACAATGGAAATACAGATGCTAACATATCAATGTTAACTCTAAATGTAAATGGACTAAACTCTTCAATAAAAAGACACAGAGTTGCAGCCTGGATTAAGAAACAAAACCCAACCTTTTGCTGTCTCCAGGAAACACATTTAGCCACAAAAGGCAAAAATAGACTCAGAGAAAAAGGATGGAAAACAATCCTACAAGCAAATGGACCAAAAAAGAAAGCAGGAACAGCTATCCTTATATCAGATAAAACAGATTTCAAACTCAAAAAGATGAAAAGAGACCCCAACAGTCACTACATTATGATCAAGGGGACAATACTTCAAGAAGAAATAACTGTCATTAACATATATTCACCAAACAAAGGAGCACCAAAATATATCAGACAACTATTGTCATCTCTGAAAACAGACATCAGAGAAAACACATACGTAGTGGGAGATTTCAACACACTACTATCAACAATAGATAGATCAACGAGACAAAAAATAAGTAAAGACACTATATCTCTAAATAAGGGTCTAGAGCTCTTGCACTTAACAGACATCTATAGAGCACTAAACCCCCCCAAAAAAATTCAGTACATATTTTTCTAAGCGCACATGGATCATTCTCCAGGATTGATCACATACTGGGACACAAGACAAACATCAACAGATACACCAAGAACGAAAACATACCAACCGTCTTTTCTGACCATGAAGGCATCAAACTAGAAATAAACCATAAAAAGAAGGCAAAGAACTCTCCTACCTCATGGAGATTGAAAACTACACTACTGGAAGACCACTGGACTAATGAGGAGATCAAAGAAGAACTTAAAAACTTCTTTGAATTGAATGACAAGGAGGACACCAATTTCCTAAATGTATGGGATGCAGCAAAAGCAGTAATAAGAGGAAAATATATAGCAATAGAGGCTCACATCAAGAAACAAGAACGAAGTCAAAGAAACAACATAATCTTGAAGCTCAAAGATCTAGAAAAAGAACAACAAAAAAAACCCAAAACCAGTAGAAGAAAAGAAATAATAAAAACCAAAGCAGAAATAAATGAAATTGAAACTAAAAAAAAAATCCAAAAGATCAATGAAACCAAGAGCTGGTTCTTCGAAAAAATCAATAAAATAGACAAACCCCTAGCCAGGTCACAAAGGAAAAAAGGGAGAAAGCACAAATAAACAAGATCATAAATGAAAGAGGAGAAATCACAACGGACACAGCAGAAATCAAAAGAACAATCACTAACTACTATGAACAGTTGTATGGAAACAAGTTCAACAATCTAGAGGAGATGGACAAATTCCTACAACTCTACAATCACCCAAAGCTAGAGAAAGAATAAACAGAACACCTAAACAGACCAATTACAAGCAGCAAAATTGAAATGGTAATCAAAAACTTCCCCAAAAACAAAAGCCCAGGACATGATGGATTTACAAATGAATTCTACCAAACATTCAGAGAGGAATTAGTGCCTATCCTTCACAAATTCTTCCAAAAAATTGAAAAGGAAGGGACAATACCCAACATGTTCTATGAAGCCAACATTACACTAATACCAAAACCGAACAAGGACAACACAAAAAAGGAAAACTATAGGCCAATCTCCCTAATGAACACTGATGCAAAAATCCTCAATAAAATTTTAGCTACCAGAATCCAACAATGTATCCATAAGATAATTCACCACCACCAAGTAGGATTCATGCCAGGGACACAAGGATTGTTCAACATCTGAAAATCAATCAACGTTATCCAACACATGAACAAAAAGCAATAAAAAAACAATATGATAATATCAATAGATGCTGAGAAAGCTTTTGACAAAGTGCAACACACATTCATGATAAAAGCCCTTGAAATTCTTGGGATACAAGGAATATACCTCGACATCATGAAGGCCATATATGACAAGCCAACAGCCAGTATCATTCTCAATGTTGAAAAGCTGAAAGCATTTCCACTAAGATCTGGAACAAGACAAGGATGTCCACTCACCACTGCTTTTCAATATAATACTGGAAGTCCTAGTCAGAGCAATAAGACAAGAGAAAGACATACAAGGAATCCAAATAGGAAAATAAGAAGTCAAACTATCACTATTTGCAGATGATATGGTAATATACATAGAGAACCCCAAAAACTCCACAGAAAAACTAATTCAACTCATCAATCAGTTCAGTAAAGTGTCAGGATACAAAATCAACATGCAAAAGTCAGTAGCCTTCCTATACACAAACAATAAATCTGAAGAAGAAGAAATCAAAAAAAAGAAAATCCCTTTTATTACCAAAACAAAAAAGTCAAATACTTGGGAATAAATCTAACAAAAGAGGCAAAGGACGTATACAAAGAAAACTATAAAACACTGTTAAAAGAAATAGAAGAAGACACAACAAAATGGAAAGACATCCCCTGCTCAGGAATTGGAAGAACAAACTTTATTAAAATGGCCATCCTACCAAAAGCAATATACAGATTCAATGCTATTCCAATAAAAATTTCAATGTCATTCTTCAAGGAAATACAACAATTATTGATGAAATTCATATGGAATCACCAAAAACCCCGAGTAGCCAAAGCTCTCCTGAAAAAAAAAAAAAAAAAGAAGGGAATGGAGTCATCAACACTCCCAGACTTCAAACTGTACTACAAAGCCATAATCATCAAAACTGCATGGTATTGGAACAAGAACAGACACACAGACCAATGTAATCGAACAGAAAATCCAGAAATAAACCCACAGATTTATGGTCAACTAATCTTTGACAAAGGAGCAAAGATTATGCATTGGAGCAAAGAAAGTTTATTCAATAAATGGTGCTGGGAAAACTGGGTCTCTACATTGAAAAGAATGAAGCTTGACCACTACCTCACACCATACACAAAAATCAACTCAAAATGAATTAAAGAACTAGACATAAGACCTGAAACCATAAAATACATAGAAGGAAATATAGGCGAAACACTACATGATATGCACCTCAAAGACATCTTTACAGACACATCACCCAAAGCTGTGATAGTGAAGGCAAAGATAAACAGCTGGGACTACATCAAATTAAAGAGCTTCTGCACAGCAAAAGAGACAATAACAAAAACAAAGAGAAACCCCACCGACTGGGAGAATATTTTTGCACACAACACTAATGATAAAGGACTGATCACAAAAATCTGCAATGAGCTGATGAGACTCAACAACAACAAAGAAAATAATCCAGTCAAAAAATGGGCAGAAGAGCTAAAAAGAAACTCCTCTTAAGAGGAAATGCAAATGGCCAGCAGGCATATGAAAAAATGTTCAACATCACTTGTCATCAGGGAAATGCAAATCAAAACTACCATGAGATACCATCTTACACCAGTGAGAATGGCACATTAAAAAAAACTAGCAACAAGGAATTTTGGCGAGGGTGTGGAGAAAAAAGGAACTCTCCTGCACTGTTGGTGGGAGTGCAAACTGGTCCAACCACTGTCTGGAGATTTCTTGACCTACTAACATAGAGTTTCCATATGATTCCGCAATTGCACTCCTAGGTATTTACCCAAGGGACACAGAAACATCAATTCCAAAGAGCATCTGCACCCCTATGTTTATAGCAGCACTGTTTACAATAGCTAAGCTTTGGAAACAACCCAAATGCCCAAAAATAGATGACTGGATCAAGAAGATGTGGTACATATACACCATGGGATATTACTCAGCATTCAAAAAATATAAACACATGCAATTTGCAGCAACATGGATGGCATTGGAAGGGATCATGCTCAGCAAAATAAGCCAGAAAGAAAAAGAAAAACGCCGGATGGTCTCACTCATAGCAGGAATCTAGAAAACTTAAATAAGGGACCAGGAAAATGAATAACTATAAGAAAGTCAAAATCAAAATCAACAAACAACTATGAACCAGAGATACTCTATGGGGTTGGGGGGGCGGGGAGGTAAGGGATTGGGGTCAAAATAAGGGGGTTGCAATTGTATGGGGAATATAAAAATAAAATTTATTTAAAAATAATAAAAAAATAAAAGACATTCTTCCATTGAATTATTTTTGCACCTTTGTCAAAAATCAGTTGGCCCTATCTGTGTTAGGCTATTTCTGAATTCTCTATTCCATTTCATTGACTTATTTGTTCATTCACTGACACCATACAGTCTTGATTACTATAGCCACATGAAAGTTTTGAAATTTGGTAGATTTTTATTCTTTTTCAGAATTATTCTGTTATTCTAGTTCTTTTGTTTTCTGACATATTTTGGAATAATTTATACAATATCTATAAAATCTATAATATCTAATAATCTATACAAACATCTTGTGGGGATTTTGATAGCAACTGTAGTTTTAGTATTCCATCTTATCTGCTCTGAGAACTTTTATGCCACTTTCTGTGGTTTTATTGGTTCTAAAAATTTCAGTATTTTTAAGTGATCATAGTTTATCTTCAAAAATATATAACTTTGAGTACAACACAACAAGCTTAAAATGTCCCAATTCCATTTACCTCAACTAGCTCTTGTGCTGTCACAGATGTGGTGCTTTCTGTACATAAAGTGCCATTTCTCTCTGCTGGCTTTCAAGATATTTTACTTCTGTTTTTAACATTTAGAAGTTTGAAAATGATATGTCTTGGTGTCTACTTCTTTGACTGGCTCCTGTTTGGCATTTGCACAACTTCTTAAATCTGAGACTACGCTTTTTTTCAGAATTTGGGAAACTTTCAGTCACTTTTTCAGTCCCTCTTCTTTCTTTTTCTTTGTTACTAGGATGACAACTGTTTAATTTTTTTATTATTATTAATCTAACATGTGCCTGCGACTCTGTTTGCTTTTGTTTTTCAGTCTATTTCTTTTTTCCTCTGCTGGTCAGATCAGATAATTCCTTGTCTTCCAGCTTCAGGTTCACTGTTCATTCTTCTGCCATCTTGTTCAGCTGTTTGGCGCCAGTATTGAGGTTATTTTTAGGTTTATTTATTGAAATTTTTAGTTCTTAATCTTCTTCATTCTTCTTTACATGTTCTTTTTCTTTGCTGAGACTTTTTATTGTTTTCATTTGTTCTAAGAACAGTGATATTTGCTCAGTGAAACATTTTTACACTGGTTATTTAAAAATACTTGTCAGATGATTTTAATATCTGTGTCATCTTGGTGTTTATGTGTATTGTCATTTTTCATTCAAAACTTGTGGCAATCATATTCTTGATATGAGAGGTAATTTTCAATTGAATCGTGGATATTTTGCATATTATGTTATAAGGATTTGGATCTCATTTAAATCTTCTGTTTTACCCTATGTGGGTAGAAGTCCAAATCCCCACTCAGCCTCCAGTGACACCTGGGAGAGAGGAGCTCCTTGTTACTGAGGCCTAAGTGAAAGTTCTAGTTCCATAATAAACGTTTTATTCTTACCACCTGGGTGCCCAATAACATGGCAAAGAGATATCTGGGTGATGATAAAAATCCTGACTCTCCAATAAGTCTTCTTTTGACATCGTGCCATTGGCTATGGGACAGAACATGTCATTATCCATTAGGAATGGAGAGCCAGCCTCCTCAAATGGTCTTTGACATCATGGGGATTATATTCACCCTTCTCTGATTCTCTGTCAGGGTAATGAAGACTTCATTATAATCTGGCAAGAGTGAAAGTATGGGGTCTCTAAGTGGTTTTTTTGCTAGTGGAGGTGGAAGCCACAGTCTTTGCTCTTGTATTTAGCCAGAGAGCAGTTTTCTAAAAAAAAAAAAATGTTTCTGTCTGCTATGCTCTCTTGTCTTTTGGATATATAGAGAGGACATATTTGGGGCCTTTCTTTTTTGGTCTGGGATACATACATCAAAAATAAAAATAAAGTGATGACAATATTTTTAAAAAAAGCAAAACAGAAAACCCAGGGTGCTCATTACCATGTCACTCTTTAGTATCCAAGTTCCCCAGAGAATATACCATCCAATCTCCAATTTTCAGGGTCTTCTCATGTTTGGCTTAAATGTAATGCCCAGAGATAAAGTATATCTTTATCTATCTAATAAAGAAAAAGTACATCTATACCACTTTCCCCTTCCTTCTAGAAGCAGAAATTCCCAAATTCTATTGGTTTTATATGTGTGTGTGTACATATATGTATGTGTATATATTTGTGTGTGTGTGTGTGTGTGTGTGTGTATATATATATATATACACACCACTGGGATTTCTAATGTACACTCAAAGAATTTTGACAAATTCTTTTACTATATATGTACATATATATGTAGTTATTATTTTGTTGTCATATGATTTGCTGACAATTAAGAACAATATTGGGTAATAATCTCAATAAAAAACATCTCTTGGGCCTCCCCAGTGGCGCAGCGGTTGAGCGCTGGGTTGCGAAGCTGCCTGCAGCCTCTGCGGCGCCGGTTCGATACCCGGCTGCTCCCCGGCCACCAGAGGAGAGTCCCATATGGCGCGCAGACCTCTCCTGCCGTCCGCTGCTCCCCTCAGCAGTGTGCCTCGGTCCTTCTGCCTGCTCTGCTCCCCGCTCTGGCTCTGGTGAATTCTCTCACCCTCCCGCGCTTCTGACTGTACCCAGTGCATGTATAAACAAAACAAACAAACAAACAAATAAATAAAAAACATGCCTCTATAAAAAGAAAAAACAACAACAACAACAAAAAAACCATCTCTTTCTTTTTCCTGGAATGACTTTACCATTTCACCATTTAGAATATTTGTTGTAGTACATAGTAGTTTCTTTCTCTTCTTATTTTACTTAGTTACTCATAATGCCTACTTTTACCTTATTCACAAATCTAATCTGCCATCTATGCCTATTTGATTCCACCATTTTACACACACCTTGATTCAATTCTATTCCCTCAGTTGTCACTAACTTGTTGTTATAAGGGGGAAAGGTAAGGCAGAGGAAATGGAAAGAGAAAAGCTGAAAAGAGAAGGGATGAAATGGAAGAGAGGGAAGAAGGAAAGATGAAAGCAGGCATAAGAGAAAGGATGAATAAAAACAGCAGTTGCACATAATGCAATTATTAAGATGAGGCGAAATAAGAGTGCAGGAAGAATGGACACCAACTTGAAGTAGAAGAAGCAGGAAGAAAGGGAATAGAATTTAGAGGGGAGAAAAATATTCTTATATTCCCATAATACCCTGAGCTGAGGGAAACTATGCGAGGAGAGCTAAAGATCAGAATGCCCAGAGACTACATACACCATTTCTGTTTTGTCATCTTGTCCTCTCCTGGCCTCAGCCAGGAAGTGAGGCACAAGGTCACATTGCCAGAGGATCTGACAAACCCAGACGTGATTTCTTCCCATTCCTGGAATTCAGGGCCTAGGTTTTCCCTTTTTCAGGAACTCACAATATCTACTGTCTCCTTGCTTCCCCTCCACTTTAGTTCCCAACAGAATCAAAGAGAGGGTGGACATATAGCCTTGAAAACAAGTCCTAACAAAAACAAAAAGTCCAAGAAACTAAAAGTCAATGACTTCTCTTGGACTTGACAGAAAAATGAGGTTTCGGCAAACTATACTCCAGAAATCTTTAGGGAGAGGGAAATCCAGAGTCAGCTGAGATCTGCTTGCCTGAAGCAGAAGTCACTAGAGCCATAAACTTGTAGGAACACTTAAAGGTATACTAGAGCAAGAAACTCCTGGAAGTGGTGGCTTTGGGGAGAAAGGAGTATCCACACTTTCATGGGCTTTACTTCCAAAAATCTCATGCAGGTTCTCACTGTGAAGATCTAAGAAAAACAGCCCCATTGCTTGGCAGGAGAAGAAGAAAGAATACCAGAGTATTGTCCCAGAGCCATGGAGGAAGGACATTCTTCTCACTCCAGCTGCTTCAAGCATTCTTGTCTCATCTAAGGTGGGGAGAGGGAGACTATACAAGATGAAATAATTGTCAGGATCTCAGGCCAGTGTCACTAAAACAGTGAAATTTAATTGGAATTTTACAAAACACTTCCTTTCCCTCATACCACTATAACAACAGAGTTCCAGTGTAATAATAGCGGATTATAGCTGAATGTGTGATAAGATAAATACTCTCAAAGGAAAAGTACTTATGTAAGAGGGTAATCCCCAGGGAAGGGGGAGGTTCCAGGCGCCCTGCCCCACCCTGAGGAAGGGTGGAAGTGAGCAGGGAGGAGAAAGTAGAGAAGACTGGGGAAAAAAGGAGATCAAAAAGGAGACCTGGGGGAAAGGAAGGACTAGTGTCAAAATAAGGGGGGAGGTGCAATTGTATGGGGAATATAACCAAAATGAAAATGCATACATTGTGCAAAGATGAAAAAAGATGTAAGAATTATATAAAATAAAATATTTAAATAAAAAAAAGAGACCTGGAGGAGGCACATGGAACAGAGAGACTTGTGAAGAAGCCGTGCTTGCTTTTTGGCCTTGGACTTGTACCAGGCACTGGGGAAACATGGAAGGAGACCCTTGAAACAGATGTGCGTGAGAGACCCTTGGGGAGGATGACAACAGCAGTCTTTATCTTGATTTTGTATTTGCTCTTTTCCTTCCAGACTTGTCTGGCCCCTTTTGCCCCTTTCCTTTGGGTCCCCACCAGAAGGTGCCTTAGATTTGTGACAAGCTTTTGGGCCTCAGCAAGCCTGCTTTGGGCCAACCCTGTTTGGCTAGGCATTTACTCATGAGGGGATATGTAGCTTTTGGTTTTTCATGTGGAAACTATTTTCTCTATTCTTTCCTTTCTCTTCTGTGTATTGCACAACAATTGTGTTAAAGTTATTTTCCATTGAAGGTCTTACACACTAGGGTATGTCTTGTCTTGATGCAGCAGATGTCAGAATCTATTTAGAGCAGGCAAATACGGGGGTCTTGGGGTGCCCCTCACCCTGCCCGATAACACTAAAGGATGCCCAAAGTCAAGAGGACAGAAAAAATGGCACTAGAGGAATGTGAAGTCTCTGGCACCTACTGCAAAAGAAAACTTAAAACGAAGCCCAACTCCTAGTCAGATCAACATAATTCTTCACACTCAAAGCTTATCTATTTCAGGTCCTATTGCCTAACACAACACATCAGTCTTTAAACGAAAATTTACAAGGCACACCAAAAGGCAAGGAGAAAAAGCCCGAAGAAACAAAGAAAGCATCAGACTCAAATGTGACAGAGCTGTTGGAATTATCAGACAGGGAACTTAACATAGTATAATAAATATGTAAAATACTCAAGAAAAAAGCAGACAACATACAAGAACAGATGGGTAATGCAAGCAGAAAGTTGGAAATTCTAAGAAAGAACCAAAATGAAATGCTATAAATAAAAAGTATCATACAAGGCAATGAAGAATGCCTTTGATGGGCTCATTAGTAGCCTGGACATGGCTGAGGAAAGAATACATGAGCTTAAAGACAGGTCAGGAGACACTTCCCAAACAGAAATGTAAATAGGAACAAGAATTTAAAAAAAGCAACAGAACATCCAAGAATTGTGGGACAATTTTTAAGATGCAACATATGCATAACTGGAACACCAGAAAGAGAACACAATAGTGCAAATAATAATGACTAAAATTTTCTGAAATTAATAAAAGCAACAAATCACAGATCTAGAAAACCCAGAGAACACCAAACATGTAAATAAAAATTTGCACTGAAGCTCATAATCTTCAAACTGTAGAAAACCTAAGACAATGAAAAAAATCTTGAAAGAAGCCATAGGGGAAAAATATCCTACTTATAATGGAACCCACCAACCTAGTACTCCTATATCTTATAAAAACATCCTTTAAAATTGAAGGAGAAACAAGAGAAGTTTTGTCAAATGAAAACTGAAGGAATCCATTGCCAGTAGATCTGCCTTCAAAAAGTGTTCAAAGATTTTCTTTAAAGAAGAAGAAAATTATATAGGGTAGAAAGATGGAACTATATAAAAACAGAAGAGCACTGAAGAGGGAATAAATGAAATCTTCCTTTAAAGAAGAAATGAAATGCAATTAAAGATATTTGAAGATACTATAATCAAAGGAAATTTATTCAATCTGTTTTTCCATTATTAAACAACTACTTGCAATTCACAAAAGAAAGAGTGCAGACAAAAACATATAGCAATGATAAAAGTAAAAGATGGAGTAAGTTATGGCACACAATTAGTAAACAAAAGATGTATTAATATCACTTTAAGACACAGCACTTTAAGACAAAATATTATTTTATTTTATTTTTAAATAATAAATTTTATTTTTATATTCCCCCATACAATTGCAAATGCCCCATTCTGACCCCAATCCCTCCCCTCCCGCCCCCCACCCCCCAAAAAGTGTCTCTGGTTCATAGTTTTTTGTTGATTTTGATTTTCACTTTCTTATATTCATTTTCCTGGTCCCTTATTTAAGTTTTCTAGATTCCTGCTATGAGTGAGACCATCTGGTATTTTTCTTTTTCTTTTTGGCTTATTTCGCTGAGCATGAGATGACTGGATCAAGAAGATGTGGTACATATACACCATGGAATATTACTCAGCATTCAAAAAAGATAAACACAAGCAATTTGCAGCAACATGGATGGCGTTGGAAGGGAGCAAAATGTTATTTTAGATCATGTTCACTGTGTAATGTAAATAGGATAACATACAAATCATAATTTAACAGATATGCAAGAAGAAATAAAACCAAAATCAAAGCATAAGACTAGACACCCTTTCTATATAATCGATAAAACAATTATATGAAATAATGGGTCTTTTTTAAAAATGGGCCCTCCTTGAAACTTCTACATAGATACTATCCAATGAGGTCCAAACAGAAAACATTCTGATGTCTCAAAATGAGCACTATAGAGTTCTTAAATCTTTTCCTTGTTTTCTGTAGTGGAGTTTCCTTTTCCTTGTTTTTTGGAGAGAAGTTAACTTGATTTTATTTCCTTTGTACAAGAATATAAAAAGAAATTTTAAATTATGCCTCCTAGGTGCTAATGTATTGTGACAAGTCAGGAGGAAATAACGGTGAGCAAAAATACATGCATTACCTACTTTCAAGGACCTATGGACCCCAGTCTAATGTAAACAAAACTGAGTCTATAAGACTTGCACAGTGTTAAGAAACTACTGAGGTTTTGATGTCAGTCTACACCAGGAGTATAGGCAAAGCAACTGCGTAATTCCCTTCCAGTTTTCCTCACTCTCGTCATCATAGTGACTAAAATTCATTAATAAGCAGAAGGTTACAGAAGAGATGAGAGGAGGAAGTCAGCAAGTGGCAACTCCATGCAGTCTGAGGATGTTTGCTTGATATCTCACAAGATGATCTTACCATATGGACTCTTGGTATTTTATGACAGAGCCCCCATCTCATCAACAGGTACACCTGAATGTTCTCATATACTTGATATGTAATTTAGCTCTACATGTGTCCTTAGTGTTCAGCATTAATATAAAACTTATAAACCACATAATTTGAGAATAATGAAGCACTGAAACAGATATAACAGATATAGGGCTGAATTTAGATGAACCATCATATACTTCAGCTTATGGCATCTCCTGATTTGATTTTATGAAACAAGGATCATCTGAAAAAGGCTGGGGAAATGGACTATACCAACTCAAACAATATACCCAACCACCATATGAGCAACTGCAATTAATACATTCCATCTGAAGAAACAAGAAAAATATTGGATGGTTTCACTTATAGGAGGAATATAGGGGAACCAAATAAGACATCAGTGTAAAAAATTAATAATACAAAAAAACCCAGACAACTATAAATCATAGACATCCTGCAGGGGAGGAGGAGGAAGTGGGATCAGGGGGAGGAAGAGAGGAGCACAGGGGACTGAGGTGATGGTGCACAGGTGCATTGGTGAAGGAAACTATGGAGACTACACCTGAGGTGTGTGTGGGGGAAGCAAATATTGTTTAAAAATGAACAATGATGTAAAAATTAAAAAAATATATTCCATCTGAGATTGTTTTAAGACATAATGTTATACTAGGAATTATTTTGACACAACGTTATGCAAGATATTAAAAAGCCTTTGCAAACTTCTTTATAATAACTATATAATATCCATGATATAAATTTACCTACGCAACTAATAAACAAAAGTATTGTTTTATTTATTTTTTCATTAAATTATCATTGTGGTGATTTTTCCCCCTATAAACCTATGTATACAACTAATTATTTCTTTATGGCATATTATTAAAAATGGAATTACTCAGATAAAGGTATATGAATTATTTTAAGGCTTATATTTAATGATCCCAAAATGCTTTCCAGAAAAATGTTTTATCAGCTTCTAATAGTGTAGTAGAGTTCTCATATACCTTTAATAGTATTGAGCATTTGCTTCAAAAATTTCTTCTCGCTCAAAGGGCAAAAATGATATTTAATTTAAATTGCATTTTTTTTATGACTAATGAAAGGGAACACACTTTCAGTGTTAGCCATTTGTACTTCTTTTGTAAGAGTTCCCTCATATTGAGACTATTAACCTTTTATCTACACATTTATTGCAAATATATTTTTTAGCGTATGGTTTGCCTCTTAATTTTGTTCATGAATTTTTGATCTAGAATAAAATGTTAAAGATTACTTTCTTTTTCAATATGATCTCCATTTTTTTTAAATGCCAGTGATGTTCTTCCTTCCTTATTTAAAAGCCAAATACTTGTTTTTCTGGAAAGTAATTTGGAAATGTATGAATGGCCCGGAAAATATCCAGACTTTCTCAGTAATTTACCTTTGAAGACTTTTGATCTTTGAAGACACTGGAGACTTATGTTCTAGTGGGATGTTATTTTGATGTTTTTAATGACAGAAGCATACTTCTATTGCAGTATGAAGTGAGAAAACACAATGCAAATTTAGCAAGGTATTGATGGAACTTCTACAGTTGCCTCAGAATTTTGGTTATGTGTGTGTGTGTGTGTGTGTGTGTGAGAGAGAGAGACACACAACAAGTACCCCCACATCTTCTAAAGAAAGGCACCAAGGAGTTTTGAACATAAGCCTCTAGGGCTTACTCAAGGACAGCAGATCAGTCATGCTATTGATACTTATCACATTCCTTCTTAACCCAAATATATTTAGAGGGCCTCCGCGGTGGCGCAGCGGTTGAGCGCTGGGTTGCGAAGCTGCTCACGACCTCTGCGGCACCGGTTCGATCCCCGGCTGCTCCCCGGCCACCAGAGGAGGGTCCCACCTGGCACGCAGACCTCTCCTGCTGCCCACTGCTCCCCTCAGCAGTGTGCCTCGGTCCTTCTGCCTGCTCTGCTCCCCGCTCTGGCTCTGGTGAATTCTCTCACCTTCCCGCGCTTCTGACTGTACCCAGTGCATGTATAAAACAAAAAAACAAGCAAGCAAACAAACAAACAAACAAATAAATAAATAAAAACATGCCTCCAAATATATTTAGAGATTACAAAGAATTAAAGAAGAATTTACATTGTTGTGAATCCTGGGCTTGGGAAAGAATGTTCTCCCCTCCCTTGAGAAGGGGAAGGGCAGGGGACTCCCTTGTCAAAACCTCCTTAGGAGGAAGCCAAAGAATCACTTACAGAGAATGGGGGCATGCATGGGATAATAACAAAACGTGTTTTTAATTCACATTTTGTATATTTAACAGTTTCTCTCCAGATTGAAATTTCTTGTGGTTACTCAGGTTTGACTTGCTCCTTAAGGCTTTTCTACATGGCTGAATTCCTATGGCTTTTCTTTGCTATGTATTCAACTATACTGAATAAAGTTTGATCTCTGGTTGAAAGAGTATCCACGATCACCACATTCATTGGGTTTACCTCTGCTGGTGAATTTTCTGCTATTAACAAATAGCAGAAGCTTGGCTAAGGCTCTTTAATGTTCTTCACACGTACTTTCTCACCAACATGACCGTCTTGGTTTTTTATGATCACTAAAATTGGGCTGAAGCTATGATTGTGTGACTCACACCATGGGCAGCCTGTCCTATGTAGGCATTTGTTGTCATGTAAAAAAGTGTCTGAGGGGCCTCCCTGGTGGTGCAGGTGGTTGAGCGCAGTGCTGTGAAGCTGTCTGCAGCCTCTGCAGCGCTGGTTCCATCCTGGCCGGCTGGTGAGGCAGACCTTCTCCTGCCTAGCCCGCTGCTCCCCTCAGAAGCGTATTTTGTCAGTCTGCCTGTTCTGATCCCTGCTCTGTCTCTGGTGGATCCTCTCACCCTCCTGCACATCTGGCCTGTACCCCGGTTCTTGTACAAAAATAAATAAATCTTTTTAAAAAAAGTGTCTGAGATTAGAGCACAGTTACTCTAATACTTACTATATTCTTGGAAGCTCCCTGATTGGGAGAAGTCCCATGGGTACTGATATCAAACCCGAAACAACAATCCTTTGAAGAGAAGTTAATACGTCTCTTTAACTTGTCTTTACAATCAGAAGTTTCTTTAAGTTTGAAGTCAGGAATAGTTAACCCTGGATATATAGCCAAATTCCCTAATCCAAATTTTCTCAAATCCCTGAATTTGAATGAATTTCTTATTCTTGTTCAGGCTTTTTCCTCATCTGATAAAAAAAAATTAAAAATACAGCTGTCACTTGTATGTGATACTTGGCAAAAGTGAGGAAGTCAACCAGCTCAAAGGAGAGGAAAGGAGGAAAGAAGAGGAAAAGAAAGGAAACAGGGAATGGAAAGGGAAGAAAAGGCTTATCTGACAAATTTCCACCACAAAACTTCCTAAGAGACAAGCCAGAAACTGGATTTACCTTCCATCCAATTTGACAAAAAAACACTAAAAAAGGAGGATAAAAATATGAAATAATGGTTTTCAAGACTCTGAATATCAGGCAACAGAGAACAATGATCCCTGAGAGATGGAGTGTGGGTGAATAAGGCGAGTCTTTTACTACTTGGGAGAGTTTCCAGTTAGTGGTGTGATGAGGGAGAATGCTGTCAGAGCCCAGAGGATTTCCTTAGTTGAGGTGACTTAGAGAGACCAGAAAGACCAAAGTCTACAGTTCAGAGAACAGAAAACAAAAAAAGGAGCGAGCTGCACTTCAGGAGGGTCCTGAAGATCTTTGAAGGATTTCCATTAGGTAATCATCAGTGTACTGATATAAGGAAATCATTCAAGGCTGGGCAAAGGAGCCACCTGAAAGAATTACAAGGTTGAGAACAAATGTCAGAAGTTCAAATGTGTCTGAATATCATGCCTCCCCACCGTCCAGAGCAGAAAAACTCCTAATTCATGAAGCATAAGCATTCAGATGGGCCTGGCCTCAGTGGGCTGGGGTATGCGATAGTTCACTTCATGCAAAATACTGCCATGGCCCTGCCTGATAAACCTAAAAAGCAAGACTTGAAAAATATTTAACTGCTTCCAAAACTGTATGCCATAATAAAGCTCAATAAAATTCAGAATAGTGAAAAATATCTAGCATGTAAAGGTAACATTTTGCCAAAAGGTAAAGTGCCTGTTATCCAGTGAAAAACGATCAAGCATGTGAAGCAACAAAAAAATATGATCCATCATTAGAAGAAAAATCAGTCGACCCAAATGGAACCAGAACTTATATAAGTGCTGTATCTAGCAGACAAGCACATTTAAAAAGTTATTATATTTTTGTTTACCATAATCCTCAGCATCTCAAACCAAGATGCCATGGCCCTGCAGTCCCAATCCTGCCTGTACATGTCACCTCAGGGAATTTGATCTACTAATTATAGCCTCTCTTTCATATCTTCATCTCTCCTCCTCTGCTGGCCTTATCATTCCCTTCTTCCATACCAAATAAATATCCATACCAAATATCATTCCATACCAAATATCATTCCCTTCTTCCATACCAAATAAACTGATTTGTATTATGAGTGACAATAGTCCCAGCTGTAATTTGTATTTCCCACACACCCTTGCAGGTACTGGTGGCTATGTGTCACAGTTCTGAGCAATGGATGTAAGGGGAAATAGTTGTGTAGGATTTTTTTAGAAAGTTCTATACAAAGGAGACTAATTCTACTGACAAAGTATTTTGTCCTCTCCTCTTGCTCATCTTCCTACCTGGAACATAGAAATGATGGGTAAAATTACAGCAGGCATCCTGCAGCTGTGAGGAACCTGAAAGATATGAGACAATGCTAAGGATCATGGGAGAAAAGAGGGGTCTGAGACTTTGAAACTGTGGAGGTTCTGGACTTCATACCACTGGACTTGTTTTAGGTAAGATAAAGCTATCCCCAAATCAGTTTTACCAGCTCATATACAAATCTCTGTTACTTACATCCAATTGAAATGCAACTCTGAATGTCCATCCAAAACGTGCATGCTCTCTCTCTCTCTCTCTCTCTCTCTCTCTCTCTCTCACACACACACACACACACACACACACACAATTTCATTCATGCATGAATGGTCAATTGGTAATGACCATGTTTAATGAATATGCACACACAGTCCCAATTCTCCAAACTACCCTACTAACACAGCCTCTATTGCTCCCAGTTCCAAACATACACATCCCTCTCCTACACTATCATACATAATGTTCATATGGTACCATGACACCCACTGTCAAATACAACTAGGTCTAATCAGCCCCCACTATTAAACATACACACCATCCCCATCATTCAGCCAACCCTGTAATTACTCCATCCTTACAATACCAGTGTCTCACCACACCCACTATCATACATACAGTATGCATTCCCACTACAAAGCCTTCCTTACATTCCAAACCATCTTTCACCCATTTTCAAGCTATCTGCATATCACATGCTCACAAGCAATAGCCACAGCACCTTCATTCTCACATACACTTTTCCTGTTCTGTACTGACACTTGGAAACTCTGCATTTTCCCATCACACACTTTATTTAATCCCAGTTAGTGATTAATTCCTCACTCCACATTATCATATACTATTCTTTTTTTAAATAAATTTTATTTTTATATTCCCCATAAAATTGCAACCACTTATTTTGACCCCAACCCCTAATTTCCCCGCCCCCCCAACCACCATAGAGTGTCTCTGATTCATAGATTTTTGTTGATTTTGATTTTGACTTTCTTATAGTTATTCATTTTCTTGGTCCCTTATTTAAGTTTTCTAGATTCCTGCTATGAGTGAGACCATCCGGTATTTTTCTTTTTCTTTCTGGCTTATTTCGCTGAGCATGATCCCTTCCAGCGCCATCCATGTTGCTGCAAATTGCATGTGTTTATCTTTTTTGAATGCTGAGTAATATTCCATGGTATATATGTACCACATCTTCTTGATCCAGTCATCTATTTTTGGGCATTTGGGTTGTTTCCAAAGCTTAGCTATTGTAAATAGTGCTGCTATAAACATAGGGGTGCAGGTGCTCTTTGGAATGGATGTTTCTGTGTCCTTTGGGTAAATAGCTAGGAGTGCAATTGCTGGATCATATGGAAGCTCTATGTTTAGTAGGTCCAGAAATCTCCACAGCTCTCCATAGTGGTTGGACCAGTTTGCACTCCCACCAACAGTGCAGGAGAGTTCCTTTTTCTCCACAACCTCACCAACATTTGTTGTTGCTAGTTTTTATAATATGTGCCATTCTCACTGGTGTAAGATGTTATCTCCTGGTAGTTTTGATTTGCATTTTCCGGATTACAAGTGATGTTGAACATTTTTTCATATGCCTGTTGGCCAATTGCATTTCCTCTTCAGAGAAGTTTCTTTTCAGCAATTCTGCCCATTTTTTGACTGGATTATTTACTTTTTTTTTGTTGAATCTCATCAGCTCTTTGTAGATTTTTGTGATCAGTCCTTTATCATTAGTGTTGTGTGCAAAAATTTTCTCCCAATTGGTGGGGTTTTTCTTTGCTTTGGTTATTGTCTCTTTTGCTGTGCAGAAGCTCTTTAATTTCATGTAGTCACAGCTGTTGATCTTTGCCTTCACTATCACTGCTTTGGGTGATGTGCCTGTAAAGATGTCTTGAGGTGCATATCACATAGTGTTTCACCTATATTTCTTTCTATGTATTCTATGGTTTCAGGTCTTATGTCTAGTTCTTTAATCCATTTTGAGTGGATTTTTGTGAATGGTGTGAGGTAGTGGTCAAGCTTCATTCTTTTGCATGTAGCGACCCAGTTTTCCCAGCACCACTTATTGAACAAACTTTCTTTGCTCCAATGCATAGTCTTTGCTCCTTTGTCAAAGATTAGTTGACCATAAATCTGTGGGTTTATTTCTGGATTTTCTATTCGATTCCATTGGTCTGTGTGTCTGTTCTTGTTCCAATACCATGCAGTTTTGATGATTATGGCTTTGTAGCATAGCTTGAAGTCTGGGCATGTGATGCCGCCATTCCCTTCTCTCTCTCTCTCTTTTTTTTTTTTTTCAGGAGAGCTTTGGCTATTCGGGGTTTTTGGTGATTCCATATGAATTTCATCAATAATTGTTGTAATTCTTTGAAGAATGACATTGAAATTTTTATTGGAATAGCATTGAATCTGTATATTGCTTTGGGTAGGATGGCCATTTTAATAATGTTTATCCTTCCAATCCATGAGCAGGGGATGTCTTTTCATTTCATTGTGTCTTCTTCTATTTCTTTTAACAGTATTTTATAGTTTTCTTTGTATAGGTCCTTTACCTCTATTGTTAGATTTATACCCAAGTATTTGATTTTTTTGTTTTGATAATAAAAGGGATGGTTTTTTTGATTTCTTCTTCTTCAGATTTATTGTTTGTGTATAGGAAGGCTACTGACTTTTGCATGTTGATTTTGTATACTGACACTTTACTGAACTGATTGATGAGTTGAATTAGTTTTTCTGTGGAGTTTTTGGGATTCTCTATGTATATTATCATACCATCTGCAAATAGTGATAGTTTGACTTCTTCTTTTCCGATTTGGATTCCTTGTAAGTCTTTCTCTTGTCTTAGTGCTCTGTCTAGGACTTCCAATATTATTTTGAAAAGCAGTGGTGAGAGGGCCTCCCTGGTGGTGCAGCGGTTGAGCGCTGGGTTGCAAAGATGCTCGCAGCCTCTGCAGTGCCAGTTCTATCCCCAGCTGCTCCCCGGCCACCGGAGGAGGGTCCCACATGGCTCGCAGACCTCTGCTGCTGCCTGCTGCTCCCCTCAGCAGTGTACTTCGGTCCTTCTGCCTGCTCTGCTCCCCGCTCTGGCTCTGGAGAATTTTCTCACCCTCCCGTGCTTCTGACTGTACCTAGTGCTTGCATAAATAAATAAATAAATAAATAAATAAATAAATAAATAAATAAGTCTTTAAAAAAAAAAGAAAGAAAAGAAAAGCAGTGGTGGCAGTGGACATCCTTGTCTTGTTCCAGATCTTAATGGAAACACTTTCAGCTTTTCACCATTGAGAATGTTGCTGTTGGCTTGTTATATATTGCCTTTATGATGTTGAGTTATGTTCCTTGTATCCCAAGAATTTCAAGGGCTTTTATCGTGAATGGGTGTTGCACTTTGTCGAAAGCTTTCTCAGCATCTATTGATATTATCATATGTTTATTATATTTCTTTTTGTTGATGTGTTGGATAACGTTGATTGATTTTAGGATGTTAAACCATCCATGTGTCCCTGGCATGAATCCTACTTGGTCGTGGTGAATTATATTATGGATACATTGTTGGATTCTGGTAGCTAAAATTTTATTGAGGATTTTTGCATCAGTGTTCATTAGGGAGATTGGCCTGTAGTTTTCGGTTTTTTTTTGTTGTCCTTGTTCGGATTTGGTATTAATGTTGGCTTATAATGTTGGCTTCACAGAACGTGTTTGGTATTGTCCCTTCCTTCTCAATTTTTTGGAAGAATTTGTGAAGGATAGACACAAATTGGTCTCTGAATGTTTGGTAGAATTCATTTGTAAATCCATCATATCCTGGGCTTTTGTTTTTGGGGAGGTTTTTGATTACCATTTCAATTTCACTGCTTGTAATTGGTCTGTTTAAGTGCTCTGATTCTTCTTTCTCTAGCTTTGGGTGATTGTAGAGTTGCAGGAATTTGTCCATCTCCTCTAGATTGTTGAACTTGTTTCCATACAACTGTTCATAGTAGTTACTGATTATTCTTTTGATTTCTGCTGTGTCCGTTGTGATTTCTCCTCTTTCATTTATGATCCTGTTTATTTGTGCTTTCTCCCATTTTTCCTTTGTGAGCCTGGCTAAGGGTTTGTCTATTTTATTGATTTTTTTCGAAGAACCAGCTCTTGGTTTCATTGATCTTTTGAATTGTTTTTTTTTTTTAGTTTCAATTTCATTTATTTCTGCTTTGGTTTCTATTATTTCTTTTCTTCTACTGGTTTTGGGTTTTTTTTTGTTGTTGTTCTTTTTCTAGATATTTGAGCTTTGAGATTATGTTGTTTCTTTATGTTCTTTCTTGTTTTTTGATGTGAGCCTCTATTGCTATGTATTTTCCTCTTTTTACTGCTTTTGCTGCATCCCATACATTTGGGAAATTGGTGTTCTCCTTGTCATTCAATTCAAAGAATTTTTTAATTTCTTCTTTGATCTCATTAGTCCAGTGGTCTTACAGAAATGTGGTTTTCAATCTCCATGAGGTAGGAGAGTTCCTTGCCTTCTTTTTATGGTTTATTTCTAGTTTGATACCTTCATGGTCAGAAGAGATGTTTGGTATGATTTCAATCTTGGTGTATCTGTTGATTTTTGTCTTGTGTCCCAGTTTGTGATCGATGCTGGAGAATGATCCGTGTGCGCTTGAGAAATATGTGCATTCCATTTTTTTTGGGTTTAGTGTTCTATAGATGTCTGTTAAGCACAAGCGCTCTAGGTCCTTATTTAGAGGTTTAGTGTCTTTACTTATTTTTTGTCTTGTTGATCTATCCATTGTTGATAGTGGTGTTTTGAAGTCTCCCACTACGTATGTGTTTTCCTAATGTCTGTTTTCAGAGATGACAATAGTTGTCTGATATATTTTGGTGCTCCTTTATTTGGTGAATATATGTTAATAAGAGTTATTTCTTCTTGAAGTATTGTCCCCTTGATCATAATGTAGTGACTATTGGGGTCTCTTTTTATCTTTTTGAGTTTGAAATCTGTTTTATCTGATATAAGTATAGCTGTTCCTGCTTTCTTTTTTGGTCCATTTGCTTGTAGGATTGTTTTCCATCCTTTAACTTTGAGTCTATTTTTATCTTTTGTAGCTAAATGTGTTTCCTGGAGACAGCAAAGGTTGGGTTTTGTTTCTTAATCCAGCCTGCAACTCTGTGTCTTTTTATTGAAGAGTTTAGTCCATTTATATTTAGAGTTAATATTGATATGTTAGCATCTGTATTTGCCATTGTGTTTGTCTTTGCTTTGATTTTATGTATTTATTCTTTCAATAACTTTTTTTTTTTTGGCCTTCTATCGTTGTTATTCATCCCTCTGAGGTTCTGGCTTTAGGACTCCTGTAATATTTTTTGGAGTGGGGGTTTAGTCGTAATGAAATTCCAGAGTTTCTGTTTGTCTGGGAAGGTCCTTATTCTTTCTTCATAGAGGAAGGAGAGATTTGCGGGATAGAGTAATGTTGGTTGGCATCTGTTTTCTTGGAGTATGTTGACTATGTCCCTCCACTCTCTACTTGCCCATAGTCTTTCTTCAGAGAAGTCTGATGTCAGCCTGATTGGCTTTCCTTTGAATGTTATCTGTTTCTTCCCTCTTGTCAGCTTCATTATTTTTTCCTTGTCCTGGATTCCTGGGAGCTTTACTATCATGTGTCTTGCTCTATTTTTTCTTTCGTCGTGGAAGTTTGGTGGTGTTCTTGCTTCTTGTATATCAATTTTCAGCTACTTCTTCACGTTTGCGAAGTTGTCTTCAATTATCTCCTTGAATATTTTCTCTGTTCCAACATCTCTCTTCTCTCCTTCTGGTATTCCTATGACTCTTATATTTCCTTTCCTCATGGAGTCAGATAGTTCCCAATGTCTTTCTTTGGTCTTTTTCCTTCGTACTTCTCCTTCCTTTTCTGTTTTGTTTCTTTTTATTTCTGTGTCTTCAAGAGTACTTATTCATTCTTCCATTTCATCTATTCTGCTTTCATTGCTTTTCCCAGAGTTCTTTACGCCTCCATTAATTCTTTGATCTCCTGCTTTTCTTTTCTTCCCTCTTTAGGGAGTCAATTTCATTCTTCTGATCATTGATTATTTTTCCCTTATGATTGTTTTCCTTTATGACTTCTGTCAGTGTTTTAATCATGGCAATTTTAAATTCTCTTTCTGGAAGCCCGAGAAGTTCTTCCATGTTACTGTCGTTGCAATCTCGGGGGTGGTTTTCTTTTTGTGGTGTGCTTTTTTCCTGAGGAGTTTCTAGGTTGTGTGTGGTTCTTCTACTCCCTACTGTCTGTTTTCTAATTTGCTGTGTGCATTGGGACACTGTGTTGCTGGGACTGGCCGGCATCTTGGGTGAACTTCTCCACTCCCCTCTGGCTCCTCTGGTAGCCGTCTGTCAGTTTCAAGCAGTCTTTACTGAATAAAGGTCCCTGTTCTAAAATGCCCATGCGGGGACACACTCCCTGCACACCTGGTCTGCCCTGTTAGCGGGTTCCCACTCCCCCTCTGGGCTGGGACTGCAGGCCAGAAGGGGCCTGGCATGCGCAAACTTCCCAGCTCACCTCTGGCTCCTCCGGGATCCTTCTGCTGGTTTCAGGCAGTCTTTATTGGAGAAATATCCCTGTTCTAAAATGGCGATGCGGGACGCACTCCCTGTGCGCCCAGTCTGCCCTGGTGGTGGGTTCCCACTCCCCGTCTGGGCTGGGACTGCAGGCTAGATGGGGTCTGGTGTGGGCAAACTTCCCAGCTCACCTCTGGCTCCTCAGGGAGCCTTCTGCTGGTTTCAAGCAGTGTTTACTGAGGAAATGTTCCTGTTCTAACATATAGTTTTCTTTTTAAAAATTATTTTTTTATTTATGCATACAATAACTGGGGTACAGGCCAGAGTTTTGGAGGATTCACCAGAGAAGAGTGGGGAACAGAACATGCAGATTGACTGAAATACACTGCTGAGTGGAGCAGCGGGTGATCCACATGCTGCTCCATGTGGGTCACCTCCCTGGCCGGGGATCGAACTCATGCTGCAGTGGCTTCAGATAGCTTCATAGTGCTGCATCTTAACCCATTGTGCCACCAGGGAGGCCCCATATACTTTTCTATTCCCCATTATCACACATGCTCACTAGACCCATCTGCCTCTTCAAATATATATACTTATTTTCCTAAGAAACACACACACACATTTTATCATGTCCACCATGCATCTATCTTTTACTATCATGTTATTTACTTTTTCCATTCCACCCACTCTCTACAGCCTCCTATTATTACTCAAAATGATTCACCCACATTTTCACACACAAAATGATCCCACTGTCCCATTATCAGCATGTCCTTTTTCATTATCTCTCCCTGCTCACTCTCTCACATAACCATACATATTTACACATGCACATACACAATCCTTATCTTCTATAGTCTCTCACACACTGTGTCCATAATTACCCTATCACATATATTCTGATCTTGTCCTACCACTATCAATCACATTGCCCCTGCTTCATTTTCACAGTGATGTCATACCACCCCTACCATTATTCATGCTGTCACCATTGTTGCTATTGTCACATATACTTGCCCACATCACCCCCACATGCTATTGTGAAGCAATTTTCACTCTATCTTTGCATTAAATACATAGCCTAAAAAATCCACAGTTTTATACATAGTGCCTACCCTTTACAGTCTCATTTTCTCTCTTCCCTTCTATTCGCTTCTCCCCACCCATTTGTCTACACACTTTCCCAATAGGAAGCTTTTCTATAAACCCAGATACAACTGAGAAATTTCTGACTTGAAGACTTACTTCAGAGCTCTAGCAAGTGGAGAAATATGTCATGCTTGAAAGATACAATAATGCTATGTTCTCACTTGGTAGATAGTTGTGAATGGATTTCTTTTGATATATTTGCCTTTAAGCATTTCTTTGTGTTGTTACAGCATTTAGATGAAGTTTTAAAATATTCTGTGGATCTCTTTAATATCATACTATGCGGTTAAGCTACTACTATACTTAAGTGTTCCTAAAATATACTAATAGCTTTTTCATTACAGTAAAATTGTGATATTTTTGGTCCTGAAGTGACAGACAGGTTCAAGCAAATGGCAATACTGAATATATCACTGAGCTGTATTAGAGGGAACACTTAATCTTTACTTCTCATGTTTCTGTGTGGAAGAACTTCAAGAAGACTAACACTCCTGCTTTTCTGCCCAAGGGAGGAAGAATGAATTATATGACTAGTGTGTTTGGGGAAAATATCTGAATTTGCTTGGCTTGGGACCCTGTGCTTTTCTCTCAGGAGTCTGCCTACAGAGAAGAAGTATTTCACTGGCTCCTTGCCATGCAACGGGGGCCTACTTTTAGCCTGCAATATTGTGGCTTTTCAGCATTGCTTACAATTGTTTGGGTAAGTCTGCCTGATTCTGGGGTGTCATATTAGGAAATCCACACCAAACCATCTTCTTCAAATAGTTTTATTTTATTTATTTTTTGAAAAGATTTATTTATTTATTTATGCATACAAGAACTGGGGTACTCAAATAGCTTTATTAAGTAATACAGATGATGCTTTTATTTCCATCTAGCATGCATTTATATTTCTAAACCTCGGCAGGGAAGAATAGTACGTTATTTATTGATGGGTACAACTCCCGTATGATGTGGATCCACTGAAAGCATGCAAGTCCTCTTTACTGGATTTATATGTATTTTAACAAAGACAAGTTTCTAGGTGGAGTTTTTTTTTTTTTTTTTTTGATTAGGTACACTTAAGACAAACACTAAGATTAGAGGTAAACAAGGATGCCTGTTGTCCCTAGACTCCAGATTCCCCTGGATTAGGGAGTCCAAAATCCACAGGGGTAGAGTTACCATAGCAAATAGCAGGTACTTAATTAATCAGGATGGTGGGGGAGTAGAGACTAACTGGATCTATCTTCTTTGGCCACACTGGTAAGTCCTGAGGGCACAACCAAAAGTGCTCTTTCATGGAATGGGGTGGCAAAACTTTATATGGAGTATTACAATGGGATTTATATATGCACCCAATGCATTTAAGTCTTATTAAAGAAATATTATATATCAGAAACCATTTCTTTAAGAGGTAAAACATCCTTCAATAAAAAATCAGAACTTACTCTGATAGGGTGTTCTTATTAACAAGTCCTCTGGATTTTTTAATTTAATAGTCATTTTAGCTCTCTTTGTCTTTTTGCTAGCTAGCTTTGTGATAGCTTTTGAGCCCTTAAATGCTGTGCTTGTCTGCTTCAGTGAAAGAACACCATTTCAGAACACAATTTGTATCCAAGGTGATTCGTCCCCAATATTGGAATTTTTAGTTTCACCCCTGGGACAATCAGTGTTGTAAATAAATGTCAACTGCTCTCTGGAAATAAAGCAGTATGAGGTTTGGAATTCACATGTGAATGAGCTCTTTTGTATAAGAACACTTTCCATATCTTCACATAGTTGGTGTCCTGGTGGTACTAATTCAAATACATCTTTTTCAATCTAAATCAGGGCTAACAAAATGATCATTCATAAAAGCAAGCACACAAACAAACTATGGCTCAGCAAACAGAATTAAATAGAACTATTGGACAAGGTACATAAAAAGCTGACTAAAGAGTAATAAGAACACTGAAGGAAAGACAAGTACAACACACACATACCCCAAAACTTCCTGGAGCTCAAAGCTTAAAAAATTCCAAATAATACAAATAAAATAATAATAAAATAAAATAAAAATGATGGTCAATGATGAATCCAGAATTAATGGACTAGAAAATCAAATGCAAGATTTATATTGAAAATGTAATCATAGTGAGCCAATAGATTCAATAAGGTACAAATTAAGATATTTAGGCAGTTTTAGGGGACCTACCAGCTAGATGGATGGAAAGTTAAAGGGGGAAAGAAAAAGAGGAAAGAGAGGCAATTCTTAAATGATAGGAGAAAATTTTTCTGCACTAAAGAAAGGACGCTTTGAATTATAAACAAGGTTGATTCATTGACTCATTCATCCACTCACCCATGTTTCTGTACATTAATTGTACCAATATGGTTAATAAGGATCAATTAAGTATCTATCACTGTTCTAGGCATTTAGGATACATTAGCTTACATTCTAAGACACACTTGGGCATGCCCTGATCAAATACCCAAACTCAAAAAATAAAGAAAACATCCTCTAAGCTTACAGATTGAAGGAAAATGTTACCTACAAAAGACAAACTGAAGTAGACATAGGACTTATTTGACCATGTTTATAAAAAAAAAAAAACATGATCCATAAATTGGAAAAGATAGGATTATATAAAATATGCACGTGAAAAGCAGTTAACAACTCTGGGAATGACAAAAATGTGTACAAGAAATGTAATCATAATCCACTACTTGAATCTTTAGTGAACAATGTTTGCACAAACACAATCAATATAAAAATTGTTATTAACCAAAAAAGATGCTACAACTATATTAGAAGGATGAAGAAGGGAAAAAGGATGAAAAAATGGAAAGTTTAAAGTTCATCTACCATAATGGGACGTCAACAGCTAATATCCGAAATAAGTAACTCAAGAAATAATGGTGCAGCTATACTGTTTAGAATTATTGAAACAACAACCAAAATTAATAGCTAATATATTTCAAAATTGACTACATCAGGTATCTGAACCTGGTGGAAAGGAAGGGGTTTTTGTTACACACACCCCTCTGGAAACTGAAGGGCCCATAAATGTTTGTTTTGTATCTTCTGCAATACTGTGTGTATGTGTGTGTGGGGGGGTAATGGGGGGGTTGTTGATCCAAATTGCTCTTAAGCTGAGCAATAAGGAAGTTTTACATTTGAGAAGCAATTACCAAGCAGCCTAGGGACCCCAGCCTCACAGGTAGAGCAGGGTTGGAAATTATCAGCATAAGAAAGTCAGGGACAGGGTAGGAGGGGAAATTTAATCTGGGAATGAAACTCAAGCTGCCACAAGAGGGCACAACTAGAATGTAGTATTTTCTCTGGTTCTCCTACCTTTCCTGTTGCTAATTCACAGGCTTTTTTTCCCCTTTATTAAAATGCCTAGGTTTCTAAAACTCTGTCCTACTCCTCAGCTTTTTTTCTTTTTTGCTTACTCTACGCATTCTCTTGGTACAAGCTTATTTATACTTAATTAAATCTACCTTTATGCTTCACGACTCCTAAATCTGTCTGTAATCCTACTTGCTTCATAGCAGAACAATGAATTCCTAACTGCCCACTGGTAATTCCTCTTGAACATTCCAATGATACTTCAGACTTTACATGATCAAAACTGAACTCATTCTCTTCCTTCAAACTTATTCCTCATTTCAAGTTCTCTAGGTCATGGCATGGCTTTTAAATTTTTCAACCATTTTGGTTCTTCCATTGATAAGCTATTTGACCTTGGGAAATTTTCTCCATATTATTCCTTCACTTTCTTCACATGTGAAGCAAGAATGAAAGTGCATGTATTGTATGATTGCTGCAAGAGTGAAATGATTTTAAAAAAACAATGTAATGTTCTTAATAGTGTTTAGCACAAAGTAGGTGTGTACCTATATGCAACAAATGGAAAAGTATTTTAATTAACTTATTATGAACCTTTATTCATGTTTACCAAGATCTGATTTCCTCACAAAGATCTTCTCAAATTCATTACATTAATAAGGTTCCTGCCAACAGGTACTGTCTGATGCTAAGATTACACTTCAGATTCAAAGCTGTTCCACATTCACAGTGCTACAAAGATTTCTCTCCACTTTGGACTCACTGATGTCAAACAAGGCAGAGATTCTACTGAAAGCATACTCATTTTTTATGTACACAGAGGGTCTTGCCTTTATGAATCCTTTGATTGTAGATAAGACAGCCTCTAATTGAAGGCTTATTCAGTATAGGTAGAGTTTTTTTTTACATTATGAATTTGCAGGTGATAAACAAGAATCTTTTTCCATGTCACTATGAATCTCCCAATATGTCTACAAGGACTGATATCTACCCAAAACCCTTTTCCACACTCATTACATGCATAGTTTCTTTCCACTGTGAATTCTCTCACGCTTAGTAAAGTATGAGTTAAATGTGAAAGTCTTCCCATGGGGATGACAAGCATAGACATTTTTTTCATGACACTTTCTTCTGTAGTCTCTCCCACAGTCAACACATTCACAGGGTTTCTCTCCACTATAATTTTTCAAATGATTGAAAAAGTTTGATTGGGCCTGCGTGGTGGTGCAGGGGTTAAGTCTCAGCATTACCAAGCTATCAGTACCCACTGCAGCATGAGTTTGATCCCCACCCAGGGAGCTGACCCACATGGCACAGCAGACCTCTCCTGTCTCTCCTGCTACTCCCCTCAGCAGTGTATCTCAGTAGATCCTCCTGTTCTGCACCCCACTCTATCTCTGGTGAATCCTCTCACCCCCATCCCACACCTCTGGCCTTCACTCCAGTTCTTGTATGCATAAATAAATAAAAATATTTTTTTAAAAAGAAAAAGTTAGATTACCCACTGAAATTTCTTTCATATGGGGAACATTTTCCATCTCTATGAAACATCTGGTGTTGAAAGGGAATCAAGTTCTACCTAAAGGTTGTTTCACAATTTTGCAGCTACATGAATCAATGAATTATCAGGTGTGAATACTCAGATGTCAAATAAGACTGGCACAGGCACTAAAAATTTCTTTATACTCGTTTATGCTCATACAATTTTTCTCTACTATGGTTACTCTGAGATATCAACCTTGCACAATGAATAAATGTGAGGCTTCCTTCCACCATAAACTCTACAGTGTCTCACAAATTCTAAATACTATGCAGTTATAGTGCTAGGAGTCATGTATCTATGTTCTTTCTCATAGGAGTTTTCTTCACATAGAAATATAGCTGTTCTCACAGCCTTTCTCTTCAAAAGGATTTTTATAAATGGCAGGATTGTATGTGTAACAGATTTCCACAAAAAAAAATGGAATATCTTAGAATCTTCCCCAACAAGCTTTCTTTCAACCTATATCATCATATGTCAAGTCTTCTCCACAGTGGAGACCCTGACCAATAAGCCTTAGATTCTGGATCCTTAATAGTCCCTGGAATTTGACTTTTTCTAAAATTTCCCTCTTTGAAATAGTTCCTACTCTTAGTCCTAATCGTATCACCTAAAATGATATCCCCACAGGAGTGAGTCCCAGAATCACCATTTTAGAACAGGGACCTTTCTTCAATAAAGACTGCTTGAAACTGGCAGAAGGTCCCGGAGGAGCCAGCGGTGAGCTGGGAAGTTTGCCCACGCCAGGCCCTTCTGGACAGCAGTTCGAACCCAGAGGGTGAGGGGGCACCAATGGCCAGGGCAGACAAGGCACGCAGGGGAGTGTGTCCCCGCATCACCATTTTAGAACAGGGACATTTCTTCACTTAAGACTGCTTGAAACCAGCAGCAGGCTCCCTGAGGAGCCAGAGGTGAGCAGGGAAGTTCGCCCAAGCAAGGCCCATTCTGGCCAGCAGTCCAAGCCCAGAGGGGGAGCAGGTACCCACGGCTGGGGCAGACCTGGCACACAAGGGAGTGTGTCTCCCATGGCCATTTTAGAACAGGGACCTTTCTTCAATAAAGACTGCTTGAAACTGGCAGAAGGCTCCCCGCGGAGCAAGGGGGGAGAAGGTTCCCTGCACAGTCAGAGGTGAGCTGAAGGCCCCCACAAGCATGGCCCTGCCTGGCATGAAGCTGGAGCCCAGAAGGGGATCCAGTTTTTTTGGAACCCAGAGTGCAATCCAGCTGTCCCACCTCCAGGGAAGTTTGTGGGACTTCAAGACACACCTTTGTAATTAAACACAGAAGGAGGAAATGTTCTGTGACAGCGGCCATTAACACACTCAAAGTACCACTGTCTCACTAGATTTCTGGCATAACAGTATTTGACTCGCTTGGACTACCAGTTTCTGAACCCCAAAAAGAGCACACCAAAAAGCTGCTGGCCATACCAGCGGCACAGTGTCCGAACGCATACAGCAAATTAGAAAACAGGGAGCAGGGTGAAGAAAAACTACATGCAACCTAGCAACTCCTCAGGAGAAAGACACACCACAAAAAGAAAACCACCTACCAGGTTGCAACAACAGTGACTTGGAAGAACTTTTGAGCCTTCCAGAAAGAAAATTTAAAATTGCCATGATTAAACTGACAGAAGTCATAAAGGAAAACAATCATAAGGGAAAAATAATCAATGATCAGAAAAATGAAATTGAGTCCCTAAAGAGGGAAGCAAAAGAAAAGCAGGACATAAAAAAATTAATGGAGGCACTAAAGAACTCTGGGAAAAGCAATGAAAGCAGAATAGATGAAATGGAAGAACGAATAAGTACTCTTGAAGACACAGAAATAAAAAGAACCAAAACATAAAAGGAAAGAGAAGTACGAAGGAAAAGGACCGAAGAAAGACTTCGGGAACTATCTGACTCCATGAGGAAAGGAAATATAAGAGTTATAGGAATCCCAGAAGGAGAGGAGAGAGACGTAGGAACAGAGAAAATATTCAAGGAAATAATTGAAGAGAACTTTTCAAACATGAAGGAGCTGAAAATAGACATACAAGAAGCAAGAAGCACACCAAACTTCCATGACAAAAGGAAAAATACAGCAAGACACACAAGAGTAAAGCTCCCAAGAATCCAAAACAAGGAAAAAATAATGAAGCTGACAAGAGGGAAGAAACAGATAACATTCAAAGTAAAACCAATCATACAGATATCAGACTTCTCTGAAGAAACTCTACGGGCAAGGAGAGAGTGGAGAGACATAGTCAACAGACTCCAACACAATAAAATGGCAACCAAAAACTCTATCCCGCAAAGCTTTCCTTCCTCTATGAAGAAAGAATAAGGACCTTCCCGGACAAACAGAAACTCTAGAATTTCATTACAAATAACCCCCCACTCCAAAAATTACTACAAGGAGTCCTAAAGCCAGAACCAACAGAGGGATGAATAACAACGAAAGAAGGCCAAAAAAAAAAAAGTTATTGAAAGAATAAATACATAAAATCAAAGGAAAGACAAACACAATGGCAAAAACAGATGCTAATATAGCAATAGTAACTCTAAATGTAAATTGACTAAACTCTTCAATAAAAAGACACAAAGTCGCAGGCTGGACTAAGAAAGAAAACCCAAGCTTTAGCTGTCTCCAGGAAACACATTTAAGTACAAAAGATAAAAACAGACTCAAAGTTAAAGGGTGGAAAACAATCCTACAAGCAAATGGACCAAAAAAGAAAGCAGGAACAGCTATACTTACATCAGATCAAACAGATTTCAAATTCAAAAAGGTAAAAAGAGACCCCAATGGTCACTACATTATGATCAAGGGGGCAATACTTCAAGAAGAAATAACACTCATTAACATATACTCACCAAATGAAGGAGTATCAAAATATATCAGACAACAATTATCATCTCTGAAAAAAGACAGTAGAGAAAACAAATATGTAGTAGGAGAATTCAACACACTGCTATTAACAATGGATAGATCAATGAGAAAAAAATAAGTAAAGACACTAAAGCTCTAAATAAGGATCTAGAGCGCTTGGGCTCAACAGACATCTATAGAACATTAAACTCAAAAAATTCGGAGTACACATTTCTCTCAAGTACACACAGATCATTCTCCAGGATCAATCACATACTGGGACATAAAACAAACATCAACAGATACACCAAGACTGAAATCACACCAACCATCTTCTCTGACCATGAAGGCATCAAACTAGAAATAAACCATAAAATGAAGGCAAGGAACTCTCCTACCTCATGGAGATTGAAACCCACAATACTGGAAGACCACCGGACTAATGAGGAGATCAAAGAAGAAATTAAAAAAATTCTTTGAATTGAATGACAAGGAGGACACAGATTTCCTAAATGTACGGGATGCAGCAAAAGCAGTAATAAGAGGAAAATATATAGCAATAGAAGCGCACATCAAGAAACAAAAAGAACTGAAAGAAACAACCTAATCTCGAAGCTCAAAGATCTAGAAAAAGAAGAACCAAAAAACCCTAAAACCAGTAGAAGAAAAGAAATAATAAAAACCAAAGCAGAAATAAAGGCAATTGAAACTAAAAAAAAAAAAAATCCAAAAGATCAACGAAACCAAAAGCAGTTTCTTTGAAAAAATAAAGGAAAAATGGGAGAAAGCACAAATAAACAGGATCACAAAAGAAAGAGGAGAAATCACAACGGACACATCAGAAATCAAAAGAATAATCAGAAAATACTATGAACAGTTATATGGAAACAAGTTCAACAATCTAGAACAGATGGACAAATTTCTACAACTCTACAATCACCCAAAGCTAGATAAAGAAGAGATAGAACACCTAAACAGACCAATTACATGCAGCGAAATTGAAATTGTAATCAAAAACCTCCCCAAAAACAAAAGCCCAGGACCTGATGGATTTACAAATGAATTCTACCAAGCATTCAGAGACAAATTAGTGTCTGTCCTTCACAAATTCTTTGAAAAAATTGAGAAGGAAGGGATAATACCAAACATGTTCCATGAAGCCAAAATTACACTAATACTGAAATCAAATAAGGACAACACAAAAAAAGAAAACTACAGGCCAATCTCTCTAATGAACACTGATGCAATAATCCTCAATAAAATTTTAGCTATCAGATCCAACAATGTATCCATAAGATAATTCACCACGACTAAGTAGGATTCATTCCAGGGACACAAGGATGGTTCAACATCTGAAAATGAATCAACATCATCCAACACATCAACAAAAAGAAATATAAAAACCATATGATAATATCAATAGATGCTGAGAAAGCTTTCGACAAAGTACAACACTGATTCATGATAAAAGCCCTTGAAATTCTTGGGATACAAGGAACATACCTCAACATCATAAAGGTCATATATGACAAGCCAAAAGCCAGTATCATTCTCAATGGTGAAAAGCTGAAAGCATTTCCATTAAGATCTGAAACAAGACAAGGATGTCCACTCTCACCATTGCATTTCAATATAATACTGGAAGTCCTAGCCAGAGCAATAAGACAAGAGAAGGACATACAAGGAATCCGAATAGGGAAGGAAAAAGTTAAACTATCACTAGTTGCAGATGATATGATAATATACATAGAGAACCCAAAAAACTCCACAGAAAAGCTAATTCAACTAACCAATCAGTTTAATAAAGTGGCCGGATACAAAATCAAAATGCAAAAATCAGTAGCCTTCCTATACACAAACAATAAATCTGAAGAAGAAGAAGAAGAAATAAAAAAAAAATCCCTTTTACTATCGAAACCAAAAAATCAAATACTTGGGAATAAACCTAACAAAAGAGGTAAAGGACCTATACAAAGAAAACTATAAAACACTGCTAAAAGAAAGGGAAAGACATCCCCTGCTCATGGATTGGAAGAATTAACATTATTAAAATGGCCAACCTACCAAAAGCAATATACAGATTCACTGATATTCCAATAAAAATTTCAATGTCATTCTTCAAACAAATACAACAATTAATGATGAAATTCATATGGAATCACCAAAAACCCCGAATAACCAAAGCTCTTCTGAAAAAAAAGAAGGGAATGGAGGCATCATGCTCCCTGACTTCAAACTATACTACAAAGCCATAATCATCAAAACTGCATGGTATTGGAACAAGAACAGACACACAGACCAATGGAATTGAATAGAAAATCCAGAAATAAACCCATAGAATTATGGTCAACTAATATTTGACAAAGGAGCATTGGATATGCACTGGAGCAAAGAAAGTTTGTTCAGTAAATGGTTCTGGGAAAACTGGGTCTCTACATTGAAAAGAATGAAGCTCGACTACTACCTCACCCCATGCACAAAAAGCAACTCAATATGGATTAAAGAAATAGACATAAGACCTGAAACCATAAAATAGATAGAAGAAAATATACACAAAACACTATATGACATGCACATCAAAGACATCTTTATAGACACATCACCCAAAGCAGTGATAGTGAAGGCAAAGATAAATAGCTGGGACTACATCAAATTAAAGAGCTTCTGCACAGCAAAGGAGACAATAACCAAAACAAAGAATAACCACACTGACTGGGAGAAAATTTTTGCACACAACACTAATGATAAAGGACTAATCACAAAAATCTGCAAAGAGCTGATGAGAGTCAACAAAAACAAAGAAAACAATCCAGTCAAAAAATGGGCAGAAGAGCTAAAAATACACTTCTCTGAAGAAGAAATGCAAATGGCCAACAGGCATATGAGAAAATGCTCAACATCACTTGTAATCAGGGAAATGCAAATCAAAACTACAATGAGATACCATCTCACACCAGTGAGAATGGCACATATTAAAAAAAACTAGCAACAACAAATGTTGGCGATGATATGGAGAAAAAGGAAGTCTCCTGCACTGCTGGTGGGAGTGCAAACTGGTCCAACCACTATGGAGAGCTGTGTGGAGATTTCTTGAACTACTAAACATAGAGCTTCCATATGATCCAGCAATTCCACTCTTAGGTATTTACCCAAATGACACAGAAACAGTAATTCCAAAGGGCACCTGCACCCCTATGTTTATAGCAGCACTATTTACAATAGCTAAGCTATGGAAGCAACCCAAATGCCCCAAAATAGATGACTAGATCAAGAAGATGTGGTGCATATACACAATGGAACTTTACTCAGCAATCAAAAAAAATAAATACATGCAGTTTGCAGCAACATTGATGGAGCCAGAAGGGTTCATGCTCAGCGAAATAAGTCAGAAAGAAAAAGAAAAATACTGGATGGTCTCACTCATAGCAGGAAATTAGAAAACCTAATTAAGAGACCAGGAAAAAGACTAATCAATACAAAGTTAAAACCAAAATCAACAAGCAACTATTAAGTAGAGATACACTACGGAGGCGGGCTAGTGAGGGGTGGGGAAAGGAAGGACTAGAGTCAAAATAAGGGAGGGGTGCAATTGTGTGGGGAATATAACCAAAATGAAAATGCATACATTGTGCATAGATGAAAAAAGATATAAGAATTATATAAAATAATTAATTAAAAAAATAAAATATCCCCACATACATGAATGCACAAAATAATATGAAAAAATTGTTCACACAAAAAGAAAACAGATAAAAAATACATGAAATATTACAACACATTAGTCATAAGTGAATGTAAATTGAACAGCCATGAGAGATAACTGTTCCTGTCTCATTGTCATCATCAGTTTATGTGAATACCTATTTGGCTATTCTCCTTGCTGGTCTGAACACAAACCAGCACAATGTTTCTGGAAAACATCTTTGCAGCACGTAATTATCAGCCAGGGATTAGTCATACTTTTTTGAGCAATTACTCTTCAGGTGATGTAGCCAGCAATATAGTTAGATATGTGCAAAACTGTTCAATGAAGCATTTCTATCAGTGAAAAACTGGAAACATGCCAAGTGTCCCAAAACATGGAATTGATTAATTAAATAGTGTAAACTCGTATGTTGGGATATTATGTGACCAAAATTTGTTACTGATAATGGAAATGCCCATAATTTTTAGAGAAAAAAAGCTAGTGTTATGGGCTGAATGGTGTCCCTTCAAAACTCATGTGTTGTAGCCCTAGTCCCCAGTATCTCAGAAGGTGACTGTATTTGGAGAAAGGGTATTTAAAAAGGTTATTTAGTTAAAATGAGGTCATTATGGTGGTTCCTAATCCAGCATATGACTGTGCCCTAATAAGAAGAGATTAAGACACAGAAACACACAGAGGGAAGATCATGTGAAGACAGGGAGAAGACAACCACACATACGCCAAGGAGGGAAGCTGAGAAGAACCAATCCTGTCAACACCTTGCTCTTAGACTAAGCCTCTAGAATTGTAATAAAATTCTGGTAAACCACCCAGTCTGTGGTACTTTGTTATGGCAGCTCTAGTAAACTAATACAGTGGGCTAGGAAACTGTGTGTACTGGAAGGAAATATATCCATTAGTTAATAATGTTTATCTCTGGATAATGGAACACAGGATTTTTATTTTCTTCCTTATAAAGTTTTGTTGTTCTCTAAAAACATGTTTCTACCTTTATAATATAATATATGTAAAATAGATAAAGCTACCCATAAGCAAACAGTTAAAAAAAAAAGACAAGAGAAAAAATAAACTTTTACTTGATGAAAAAAAAAACTGCCCAAAAGAAAATTAGTCAGGAAAGTACAGCCTGCTTAGACCCAGAGATTTCATAGTTTTGTCTGATTTTTAGGGGGCTTCCCAAACCAGTGAGAGAGGGTCTTGGAGAAACAAAGTAATGTGTGGATGACTTTTTTGGAAGGTGCTTCAGAGATGATGAAAAAGATTTAACTGAATAAGGAAATAGGAAATGATCTGAACAAATTTGTGGAATGTGTTGAACTAAGAGAAAAGCAAGAATTTACAAGAGGGTAGATAGCAAGAGATTAATTTTCAGTATACTGATGAAAGGGAAGCAATAGAGGATGGGGAAATCACTGGGCATGCAAATGAAAAGGCAACCACAAATAAAATAGAAAAGAAATAACTCTCTCTCTTGCTTGGTCTTAAAGTGGTTGCCAAATGGACAGTTTCAGGGGGACAATGACAATAACTACTACAACTATTTAAAAAGCACACACCAAGCACAAACACTTTATTGAAATATATTATCTAGTTGGTGGGGTTTCTCTTTGTTTTTGTTATTGTCTCTTTTGCTGTGCAAAAGCTCTTTAATTTTATGTAGTCCCAGCTGTTTATCTTTGCCTTCACTATCACTGCTTTGGGTGATGTGTCTGTAAAGATGTCTTTGATGTGCAAATCACGTAGTGTTTCGCCTATATTTCCTTCTATATATTTTATGGTTTCAGGTCTTATGTCTAGTTCTTTAATCCATTTTGAGTTGATTTTTGTGTATGGTGTGAGGTGGTGGTCAAGCTTCATTCTTTTGCACCCAACACTAATGATAAAGGACTGATCACAAAAATCTGCAAAGAGCTGATGAGACTCAACAACAACAAAGAAAATAATCCAGTCAAAAAATGGGCAGAAGAGCTTAAAAGAAACTTCTCTGAAGAGGAAATGCAAATGGCCAACAGGCATATGAAAAAATGTTCAACATCACTTGTCATCAGGGAAATGCAAATCAAAACTACCATGAGATACCATCTTACACCAGTGAGAATGGCACATATTAAAAAAACTAGCAACAACAAATGTTGGCGAGGGTGTGGAGAAAAAGGAACTCTTCTGCACTGTTGGTGGGAGTGCAAACTGGTCCAACCACTGTGGAAAGCTTTGTGGAGATTTCTGGACCTACTAAACATAGAGCTTCCATATGATCCAGCAATTCCACTCCTAGGTATTTACCCAAAGGACACAGAAACATCAATTCCAAAGAACACTTGCACCCCTATGTTTATAGCAGCACTGTTTACAATAGCTAAGCTTTGGAAACAACCCAAATGCCCAAAAATAGATGACTGGATCAAGAAGATGTGGTACATATATACCATGGAATATTACTCAGCATTCAAAAAAGATAAACACATGCAATTTGCTGCAACATGGATGGTGCTGGAAGGGATCATGCTCAGCGAAATAAGCCAAAAAGAAAAAGAAAAATACCGGATGGTCTCACTCATAGCAGGAATCTAGAAAACTTAAATAAGGGACCAGGAAAATGAATAACTATAAGAAAGTGAAAATCAAAATCAACAAAAAACTATGAACCAGAGACACTTTTAGGGGGGCGGGAGGGGAGGGATTGGGGTCAGAATGGGGGGCTGCAATTGTATGGGGAATATAACAATAAAATTTATAAAAAAAAAAAATAAATTGCAAAAAAAAAAAAAAAAAAAAAGAAATATATTATCTATAGTCTACCTGAAAACCTGCAGAGAGATGTATTATTATTCCAATTGCACAGATTAAAAAAATAGATGGTCAGAGCGTGGAACTGAACTACCCAACATTTTAGAGTTACCCAGTATGGGAAATGAGAATCAACTCAAGTGTGTTTGGTGCTAGAGTGCCTATGTTTTTCACCAAGTCGGGTACTTGTGGGCATTGACCAACCAAAATGCCAAAATTATCCTAACATTATATAACTAAGCTGCAAATTCTCAAGATCCTATGTGTCTCCCTCCTTCACTCACCTGAGAGAATGGCTTCCTGCATCTCTTTGTCTTTAGTGCTCTCTGAGTTCATCTGGGAATTCATTTTGGTCTTTTGAGGTGGAAAATCCTGCAGTTGAAAAGGAAATAAAAATGTGGTTAGAGTTGGGGTACTGAATGTCCCTAAATTCAGTTCTGAAAGGTAACAGAACAGAGATGGAAGGGAGGGGGTCTCCTTTTTTAAATAATTTTTTATTGAAATATCATTGCATTATTACACAGCTAAATTTACCATGTATATCATCATAAAACAACATCTGTATATACTACACTAAGTTCATCACTAAAAGTCAATTCTATCCTTCACCACTCAATTGAGGGGGTCTTTTATTTATTAGGATGTTATAGAAACAGGCAGGGGTCTTGTGAAAGCAGCATAGAAATGCTTGTATTTCCAAGAGCAAGGGACAGGACCTTGAAGGATAAAAATCTAACTTAAAAAATACGATGAATCATTTACTTTCTTACCAGAACAAAGGTTTCCCATAATCCAGGGACAAACAACTCCAAAGGCTGAAGTGCACTGAATTAGTTAAACACAGAGCTTCAGGGTTGGATAATGTTGAACTCAAATCTCATTATTATGTCACCTTGGGCAAATATATTTACTATTCTGAGCATTGGATATTTCCTCTGTGAATAAAGAAAACAAAACCCAATAGGTAATGAGATATTCTGAATCTAAATCTAATCTCAAAGAAAACATAAGGAAGAGTTATAGGAAAGATTCCTAGTTGTGGTGATTGCCCAACAGGTGTCTGGAAAACTCTCACTGGAGTTTTCAGCTGAAAATAACTGAAAGATATCTTGATGAAAAAGAAGCAACACCTACTTAAAAACAGTAAAAAGATGGGGCAATAAAAGTATGAAAACATCCAGACAACACCACGGGAATGGAGAACCCAGAGAAGTCAGTAAGCAAGAAGGCAATTTCTGCCTTGAGAGCATTTGTCCAATACCAAAATTTTAACTTTCACTTGGTTGCCTAAAAAGGCAAAGGAAACACAAATTAAACCTCAGGATACACCAAGTTGGTTTTCCAATGGGAGACCCTTCTTTTGGATGTAACCCCAAAGATTACACTTTCAGGGGAGGATGAGTGGGAAGCAGGTCATTTTGCAGCTCAGGTTGAATGACATGACTTGCCCTGAGATCCTTGAGCCTTGGACTGAATAAAGAAGCAAATCAGCAGGATCAGCTGGTAACAGAAAAGACCTCAAACACTGGGATTAGGAAACACAAACTAAAACTATATCACTATTGATAAAGAAGTAAAAAACAAACTTGAAGATATTTCTAATTAACAAGAAAGTAAAATAACTGGTTTATCATAATACAACCTATTTCAGCTATTAGAAAAAAAAAGTTACCTCAAATGAGAAATTCAAGACATAGCTTTTCTTAAATTTGAAATATTTTATTTCATATAATTCTTACATCTTTTTTCATCTTTGCACAATATAAGCATTTTCATTTTGGTTATATTCCCCACACAATTGCACTCCCCCCTTATTTTGACTCTAGTCCTTCCTTTCCCCACCCCAACCTACCCCCCTTCCTCTGTAGTGTGTCTCTGCTTCATAGTTGCTTGTTGATTTTGGTTTTTACTTTGTATTGATTAGTCTTTTTACTGGTCTCTTATTTAGGTTTTCTAAATTCCTGCTATGAGTGAGACCATCCAGTATTTTTCTTTTTCTTTCTGACTTATTTCGCCGAGCATGATCCCTTCTAGCTCCATCCATGTTGCTGCAAACTGCATGTGTTTATCTTTTTTGATTGCAGAGTAATATTCCACTGTGTATATGTACCATATCTTCTTGATCCAGTCATCTACTTTTGGGCATTTGGGTTGTTTCCATAGCTTAGCTATTGTAAATAGTGCTGCTATAAACATAGGGGTGCAGGTGCCCTTTGGAATTACTGTTTCTGTGTCATTTGGGTAAATACCTAAGAGTGGAATTGCAGGATCATATGGAAGCTCTATGTTTAGTAGTTCAAGAAATCTCCACACAGCTCTCCATAGTGGTTGGACCAGTTTGCACTCCCACCAGCAGTGCAGGAGACTTCCTTTTTCTCCATATCATCGCCAACATTTGTTGTTGCTAGTTTTTTTTAATATGTGCCATTCTCACTGGTGTGAGATAGTATCTCATTGTAGTTTTGATTTGCATTTCCCTGATTACAAGTGATATTGAACATTTTTTCATATGCCTGTTGTCCATTTGCATTTCTTCTTCAGAGAAGTTTCTTTTTAGCTCTTCTGCCCATTTTTTGACTGGATTATTTTCTTTGTTTTTGTTGAGTCTCATCAGCTCTTTGTAGATTTTTGTGATCAGTCCTTTATCATTAGTGTTGTGTGCAAAAATGTTCTCCCAGTCGGTGGGGTTTCTTTGTTTTGGTTATTGTCTCTTTTGCTGTGCAGAAGCTCTTTAATTTGATGTAGTCCCAGCTGTTTATCTTTGCCTTCACTATCACTGCTTTGGGTGATGTGTCTGTAAAGATGTCTTTGAGGTGCATGTCATGTAGTGTTTCTCCTATATTTTCTTCTATGTATTTTATGGTTTCAGATCTTATCAGCAGATTAAGAGAATAATTTGGGAAAAAAATTAAGACATGTCAGAGGAAATTATGAGAGCACAGTTTACTACAAAGGGACAAAGGCGTGGAGAGTTTAGAAATGCTTTAGACTCACACTATTCTCATTCACCAAAGACATGAGGGCCTTGTAAAAATGTCACACTGAATCTTAACAACTACTCTAACAATGCACAAACTACAGAACTTCATTTATAATAAATAAAGTCTTTTTCAGCCTTTTCTGCATTGGAAATTGGGCCCCAGACCTGCTTTTTTCTTTAAACAAGCTAATGAAATTCCAGAGCCTAATTTTGCACATGTAAATCTTCACAGTCAAAAAAGGGAACTCCAAAAGAGATTAAGTCTCCATACTCTTTTCCCTGGAGCAATGGAGGTAGATACCATTTTTGCTTCACGATTATTTCAAATAATCTAAATTTAAAAGATGTTAAATGGGGCCTCCCCGGTGGCGCAGCGGTTGAGCGCTGGGTTGCGAAACTGCGCGCGGCCTCTGCGGCGCCGGTTCGATCCCCGGCTGCTCCCCGGCCACCAGAGGAGGGTCCCACATGGCGTGCAGACCTCTCCTGCCGCCCGCTGCTCCCCTCAGCAGTGTACTTCGGTCCTTCTGCCTGCTCTGCTCCCCGCTCTGGCTCTGGTGAATTCTCTCACCCTCCCGCGCTTCTGACTGTACCCAGTGCATGTATAAACAAAACAAACAAACAAACCAGCAAACAAATAAATAAAGCATGCCTCTATAAAAAAAAAAAAAAAGATGTTAAATGGAGGATTTTAACAAGAATGTCAATCTCAGTCTTTTACAATATGGAGATTTATGAATATCCATAAGTGTTACCAACTAATTCTATTCTGTTAATATAAATCTTTTCCCTGGACGTATTATTTAAGGAAAGGTATTTTGTGAGACTCACACAACTTTAGAAACTGAGGCCTTTAAGAAAATAACTGACACAAGAAAGGTGTAATTCCTATTTGGTGTTTTACTTGGTAATTCATCAACCTGGTGTGGTAGGTTATAACATATATATATATATATATATGTTATATTTAATGGCCCTACCGAGATGTGCATAGACTAATTCTGCAAATATGCTACCTTACATGACAAATGGGACTTCACGTATATGATTGAGGATCTTGAGATGGAGAGATGATCTGGGATTATCCTAGTGTGCTTAACATAATTACAAGAACCCTTTAAGCAGAAATCAGGAAGATCAGAGTCAGAGAAACAAATAAGACAATGAAAGCAGAAAGTCAAAGTCAAAGAAGTAGTTGAACATACCATGCTGTTGGATATAAAAATGGAGGAAAGGCTCATGAACCAATAAATGAAGGCAGCTTCTAGAAGCTGGAATAAGTAAGGAAACAGATTCTCCCCAAGAGCCTCTAGAGAGAGCTTAGCCCTGCAAACACCTTCATTTTAGGACTGCTGATCTCCAGAACTGTAAGATCATAAATTTGTATTTACTACCTGTGTTTGCCACAATTTATTCCAACAGCAATAGGAAATGAATATATCCGGTGATAACGTTGTAATGCCAATTCTATATTTGGAAACAGGATTAATGCTCCTAAAATCATTCTGACAAATTAGAAAAGGACTATTGGTATATTTCTCTTCACCAATAAGCATGAATAAACAAATACAAACCCATCACTCTGCTAGATTTACTGCTTAAGAAATAATTTAAGAGCATATACTTCCTTTAAATTAACACGTGTCATGATTTCTATCCCACCATGAGAAAAATGAAACTCTGAGAGTTAATTTGCCTAAAGTCAGTTAACAGAGCTAGGATTCAAATCCTGTCTACTGGCTATAAGTCCATTACTTTTCCACTATCTATTGCTGTTTCTCAAACTGTTTAGGGCGTGCTGAAGAGAGAGTAACATCCAAATCTGTTCCTCAAATGACCCACAATTACACAAAGTATTACATGTTTGTGAGAGGCTCTGTCTCCTTTGCTTCAAGTCCATGCTTACAGTCATCAAATTACCTTGATTCCCAACTATCCCATTACCGGAACTGACATCTCATGGATGGGGAATCTGAGTGTTTTGGTAACTGAATAGAATATATTATTGTAGGATGTCTCCCCTCGCCTTCTCTCTCTCTCTCTCTCTCTCTCTTTTTCTTTATGTATATCTATACATATATAGATAGATAGATGTATAAATGTTTTATATATAAATGTTTTAAATATATATAAAATGTTTTTTATATAAAACATTTAAAAATGAATATAAATATTTTATATATAAATGTTTTATATACATATATAAAACATTTATACATCTATATATTTATATATGTATATGTATATATGTATATATATCTAACCTAGTATTATTAAATTAATTTATATTGTTTATCAGGAGGTTTCTTTTCAGCATTTCTCAAATGCTAAAGACCAAATCCTGGGCTAATTAACTGAAAGGGTCAGTTAAAGTTATGCCACCAACCTAAGGCTTTTTTATTAAGTTCTGCTGAAATTTCCAAATAAAGGTAATTTCCTTCCTTTGATAATTTCAAAAGTATTACACAGCAAACATAGCTAATTAAGACATGAGGCCTCAGAGATATTTAAATAAAATTGTTTTAGAAAAAAATTGTACTTTATTTTATACAGAATGACATCAATTTATGGAGGTGTAAGATCTGAAAGGGGGAAAATTACAATCATTCACAAATTGCATTAGCAAACCCAAAACACGTACTGATAATTCACTGAAGTGTATAGTTATGATTCATGCATTTTTTAATTTTTAAAATACATTTCTTACATCATTTTTTCACAATGTATGCATTTTCATCTTCGCATTTTTAAGTATAAAGATTACATAATAACTCAACATCTAGGGAACCCACCAAGACTGTGCAGAACTGGGAAAGGGCTGTCCCCACAGCCAGAGGTAAGCTGAAAAACCCCCACAAGCCAGGCCTTGTCTGGCCACCAGTTGGACCCAGAGGGGGATCCAGCCACTGCCAGGGCAGACTGCAGGTGCAGGGAAGTGGCTTCCTGACTTGCCATTTTAGAGAAGGGATCTTTGCCTCCAGAACCAAATTAGACTGTGTGGAACTAGGAAAGGCCTGTCTCCATAGCCAGAGGTGAGCTGAAGGCCCCCACAAGCCAGGCCCTGCCTGGCCTCCAGTCAGAGCCCAGAGGAGGATCCATTGATTTGGAGTGAAGCGGGCAATCCAGCCACTGCCAGGGCAGTCTGTGGGACCTCAAGACCTACCTCTGGAATTAAACAAATACAGAAGGAGAAGATTTTCTGGGACAGTGACCATTAACATCTCCATAGTACCACTGCCATACTGGACATCTGGCATAACAGCATTGGCCTTGATTGGACCACGTTTCTGAACATCCCAGAAAGAGCACACCAAAGAGATGCCGGCTAGTACCAGTGACACAGTGTCCCAATGCATAGGAAAAATTAGAAAACAAGCAGCAGGGAGAAGAAAAATTACAAGCAACCAAGCATGTCCCCAGGGAAAAGATACACCACAAAAAGACAATGAAACATCAGACTGCAAGAACAGTGACTATAGAAACTTATGAGTCTTCACAATATAGATTTAAATTCCCCATGATTAAAAAACTAAAAGAAGTTGAAAATGATATGGGAAAAATAATCAATGATATGGGAAAAATAATCAATGGCCAGAAGAATGAAATTGAGACGTAGAGAGGGAAGTGAAAGAAATGCAGGAGATCAAAAAATTAATGTAGGTGCTAAAGAACTCTGGGAAAAGCAATGAAAGCAGAATAGATGAAATGGAAGAATGAATAAGTACTCTCAAAGACACAGAAATAAAAAGAACCAAAGCATAAAAGGAAAGAGAAGTACGAAGGAAAAAGACCGAAGAAAGACTCCAGGAACTATCTGACTCCATGAGGAAAGGAAATATAAGAGTTATAGGAATCCCAGAAGGAGAGGAGAGAGACGTAGGAACAGAGAAAATATTCAAGGAAATAATTGAAGAGAACTTCCCAAACATGAAGGAGCTGAAAATAGACATACAAGAAACAAGAAGAATACCAAACTTCCATGATGAAAGGAAAAATACAGCAAGACACATAATAATAAAGCTCCCAAGAATCCACAACAAGGAAAAAATAATGAAGCTGACAAGAGGGAAGAAACAGATAACATACAAAGGAAAACCAATCAGGCTGACATCAGAATTCTCTGAAGAAACACTACGGGCAAGGAGAGAGTAGAAGAACAGGGTCAACAAACTCCAAGACAACAAATGCCAACCAAGAATACTCTATCCTGTAAAGCTTTCCTTCTTCTATGAAGAAAGTATAAAGACCTTCCCAGACAAACAGAAACTCCTGAATTTCATTATGACTAAGCCCCTACTCCAAAAAATACTACAATGATTCCTAAAGCCAGAACCAATGGAGGGATGAATAAGAACGAAACAAGACAAAAAAAATGACTAAATAAATAAAACCAGAGAAAAGACAAACAAAATTGCAAATACAGATGCTAACATATCAATATTAACTATAAATGTAAACAGACTAAACTCTTCAATAAAAAGATACAAAGTCTCAGGCTGGATTAAGAAACAAAACCCAACCTTTAGCTGTCTCTAGGAAACACATTTAACTACAAAAGATAAAAACAGACTCAAAGCAAAAGGATGGAAAAACAATCCTAGAAGCAAATGGACCAAAAAAGAAGGCAGGAAGAGCTATACTTACATCAGATAAAACAGATTTCAAACTCAACAAGGTAAAAAGAGACCCAGAAGGTCACTACATTATGATCAAGGGGACAATACTTCAAGAAGAAATAACATTCATTAACATATATTCACCAAATGAAGGAGCACCAAAATGTGTCAGACAACTATTATCATCTCTGAAAACAGACATCAGAGAAAATACACATATAGTAGGAGACTTCAACACACCACTATCAACAATGGATAGATTAATGAGGCAAAAAATAAGTAAAGACACTAAAGCTCTAAATAAGGATCTAGAGCTCATGGGATTAACAGACATCTATAGAACACTAAACCCCAAAAAATCTGAGTACACATTTTTCTCAAGCACACAATGATCCTTCTCCAGGATAAATCACATACTGGGCCACAAGACAAACATCAACAGATACACCAAAATTGAAATCATACCAACCATCTTCTCTGACCATGAAGGCATCAAACTAGAAATAAACCATAAAAAAGAAAGCAAGGAACCCTCCTACCTCATGGAGATTGAAACCCACACTACTGGAATACAACTGGACTAGTGAGGAGATCAAAGAAGAAATTAAAAAATAATTTGAGTGGAATGACAAGGAGGACACCAATTTCCTAAATGTATGGCATGCAGCAAAAACAGTAATAAGAGGAAAATATATAGCAATACAGTCTCACATCAAGAAACAAGAAAGAACCCAAAGAAATAACCTAATCTCACATCTCAAAAAACTAGAAAAAGAACAACAAAAAACCCTAAAGCCAGTAGAAGAATGGAAATAATAAAAATCAAAGCAGAAATACATGAAATTGAAACAAAAAAAAATCCAAAAGATCAATGAAACCAAAAGTTGGTTCTTCAAAAAAATAAATAAAATAGACAACCCAATAGCCAGGCTCACAAAGGAAAAATGGGAGAAAGCACTAATAAATAGGATCACAAATGAAAGAGGAGAAATCACAACAGACACAGTAGAAATCAAAAGAATAATCAGAAACTACTATGAACAGTTATATGCAAACAAACTCAACAATCTAGAAGAGAGGGACAAATTCCTTCAACTCTACAATAACCCAAAGCTAGATAAAGAAGAAATAGAACACCTAAACAGCCCAATTACAAGCAGTGGAATTGAACTGGTAAACAAAAACCTCCCCAAAAACAAAAGCCCAGGACCTGATGGATTTACAAATGAATTCTCCCAAACATTCAGAAACAAACTAGTGTCTATCCTTCATAAACTCTTTCTTTTTTTTTTTAAAGATTTATTTATTTGTTTGTTTGTTTGTTTATTTAAATATTTATTTATTTATACAAGCACTGGGTACAGTCAGAAGCGCGGGAGGGTGAGAGGATTCACCAGAGTCAGAGCGGGGAGCAGAGCAGGTAGAAGGACCGAAGTACACTGCTGAGGGGAGCAGCGGGCGGCAGGAAAGGTCTGCGCGCCATGTGGGACCCTCCTCCGGTGGCCGGGGAGCAGCTGGGGATCAAACCGGCACTGCAGAGGCTGCGGGCAGCTTCGCAACCCAGCGCTCAACCGCTGTGCCACCGGGGAGGCCCCATAAACTCTTTCAAAAAACTGAGAATGAAGGGATAATACCAAACACGTTCTATGAAGCCAACATTACACTAACACCAAAACCGAACAAGGACAACACACAAAAAGAAAACTATAGGCCTTCTCTCTAATGAACACTGATGCAAAAATCCTCAATAAAATTTTAGCTAACAGAATCCAACAATGTCCAGGGACACAAGGATGGTTCAACATCCGAAAATCAAACAATGTAATTCAACAAATCAACAAAATGAAATATAAAAACCATATGATAATATCAATAAATGCTGAGAAAGCTTTCAACAAAGTACAACACCCATTTATTTTATTATTTTAAAAGATTAATTTATTTATTTATACAAGAACCAGGGTACAGACCAGATGCTTGGTAGGGTGAGAGTATTCACCAGTGATAGAGTGGGGAACAGAACAGGCAGACTGACGAAATACACTGCTGAGGGGAGCAGCGGGCAAGACAGGACAGGTCTGCCATGCCATATGGGACCCTCGCTGGCTGGCCAAGATGGAACAAGCGCTGCAGAGGCTGTGGACTGCTTCACAGTGCAGCGCTCAAACGCCTGCACCACCAGAGAGGCCCACAACACCCATTTATGATAAAGGCTCTTGAAATTCTTGGGATACAAGGAACATACATCAACATCCTAAAGGCCATATATGACAGGCCCATAGCCAATATCATTCTCAATGGTGAAAAGGTTAAAGCATTTCCATTAATATCTGGAACAAGATAAGGATATCCACGCTAACCACAGCTTTTGAATATAATACTGGAAGTCCTAGCCAGAGCAATAACACAACAGAAAGACACACAAGAATCCAAATAGGGAAGGAAGAAGTTAAACAATCACTATTAGTAGATGATATGATAATATACATAGTGAACCCCAAAAACTCTACAGAAAAACGAATCAAACTAATCAATCAGTTTAGTAAAGAGGCAGGATACAAAATCTACACTCAAAAATCAGTAACCTTCTTATACACAAACAATAAATCTGAAGAAGAGATCAAGAAAACCATCCCTTTTATTATTGAAACAAAAAAAATCAAATACTTGGGAATAATCCTCACAAAAGAGGTAAAAGACCTATACAAAGAAAACTATAAAACACTGTTAAAAGAAATAGAAGAAGACACAAAGAAATGGAAAGACATCCCCTGCTCATGGATGGGAAAAATTAGCATTATCAAAATGGACATCCTACCAAAAGCAATTTACAGATTCAATGCTATTCCAACAAAAATTTTAATGACATTCTTCAAAGAAATAGATCAAATATTGATGAAATTCATATGGAGTCACCAAAAACCCCGAATAGCCAAAGCTCTCCTTGAAAAAAAAAAGAATGGAATGGAGATATCACATTCCCAGACTTCATATTATACAACAAAGCCATAATAAACAAAACTGCATGCTATTGGAACAAGAACAGACACACAGACCAATGGCACCAAATGGAAAATCCATAAATAAACCCATAGATTTATGGTCAACTAATCTTTGACAAAGAAGCAAAGAATATGCACTGGAGCAAAGAAACTTTATTCAATAAATGGTGCTGGGAAAACTGGGTTTCTATATGCAAAAGAATGAAGCTTGACTACTACCTCACACCATGCACAAAAACCAACTCAAAATGGGTTAAAGAACTAGACATAAGACCTGAAACCATAATATATATAGAAGGAAATATAGGCGAAACACTACATGATATACACCTCAGTAATATCTTTAAAGATTCATCACCCAAAGCAGTGATAGCGAAGGCAGACATAAACAGCTGAGACTACATCAAATTAAAGGGCTTCTGCACAGCAAAAGAGACAGTAACCAAAACAAAGAGACACCCCACCGATTGGGAGAAAATTTTTGCACACAACACTAATGATAAAGGACTGATCACAAAAATCTACAAAGAGCTGATGAGATTCAACAAAAACAAAGTAAATAATCCAGTCAAAAAATGGGCAGAATTGCTGAAAAGAAACTTCTCTGAAGAGGAAATGCAATTGGCCAACAGGCATATGAAAAAATGTTCAACATCACTTGCAATCAAGGAAATGCAAATCAAAACTACCATGAGATACCATCTTACAGCAGTGAGAATGGCACATATAAAAAAAAAAACTAGCAACAACAAATGTTGGCGATGATGTGGAGAAAAAGGAAGTCTCCTGCACTGCTGGTGGGAGTGCAAACTGGTCCAACCACTATGGAGAGCTGTGTGGAGATCTTCAACCTGCTAAAGATGAAGCTTCCATATGATGCAGCAATTCTAACTCCTAGGTATTTACCCAAAGGACACAGAAACATTAATTCAAAATGGCACCAGCACCCCTATGTTTATAGCAGCACTATGTACAGTAGCTAAGCTATGGAAACAACCCAAATGCCCAAAAACAGTTGACTGGATTAAGAAGATGTGGTACATACACACAATGGAATATTACTCAGCAATCAAAAATGATAAACTCATGCAATTTGCAGCAACATGGATGGAACTAGAAGGGATCATGCTTAGCGAAATAAGCCAGAAAGAGAAAGAAAAATATCAGATGGTCTCACTCATAGCAGGAATTTAGAAAATCTAAATAAGGGACCAGGAAAAAGACTAATTATAATAAAGTAAAAACCAAAATCAACAAGCAACTATAAACCAGAGACACACTACAGATGGGGAGAAGGGAGTGGGATCAAAACAAGGTGGGGTGAGAATTGTGGGAATTGTATGGGCACTATAATCAAGATGAAAATGCATACATTATGCAAAAATGAAAAATGATGTAAAAATGTATAAAATAATATATAAATAATAATAATAATCCCCCCAAAAACTCACATCTTGGTTTCTATATCAATCCCTACATGATTCCTAGGAAATGGCTGATAGCACGGTTGGGGCAGGGACTGTTCATGATGAGCATAAAATATCTTGTGTCAGAAAGCAAGGAAATGAAGATCTAATTATAACATATAGAAAGGATACAGAACCCAAACGGAAGGGTCTCCTAACTTCTAAAATGACACAGTTTGAGAAGACTGGGGAATGAGGGCCCCAATGGTTGTGCAATAATGTGAATGTGCTGTATGCCACTGAACTGTACTGGGAATGCTCAAAATAGCAAATTTCATGTTGTATTATTTACAAAAAAAAAAATAAAAACTAGTAAAAGTTAAAAAAATCACGATACAGGTAAAATACATAAAAATCCATGAATTCCTAATACTGCTAAACAAAGAAGGTCTCTAGGAAATGAACTCTGAAAATTGAAAATGAAAAAAACAATTTACCCTTTCCTTTTATGAACTATCTTTCAAAACAAAACAATTAGCTAAAAAAATCTTTTTTTTTAAAGATTCATTTATTTTTATACAAGAACCAGGATACAGGCCAGATGTGTGGGAGGGTGAGAGGATTCACCCAAGACAGAGCGGGGAACAGAACAGGCAGACTGAGCAAGCACACTGCTGAAGGGTGCAGTGGGTGAGACAGGAGAAGTCTGCTTCCACATGTGGGATTCTTGCCGGCCGGCTGGGATCCAACCCACGCTGCAGAGGCTGGGGACAGCTTCACAGTGTGGAGCTCAACTGCCTGCGCCACCAGGGAGGCCCTTTTTAAAAAAAATAATTCTAGCTAATCAGTGTAGAAGAACTGACAGAATTAGACCACTAATTTTTTTAAAGATTTATTTATTTATGTATTTATTTATACAAGCACTGGGTACAGTCAGAAGCATGGGAGGTTGAGAGAATTCACTAGAGCCAGAGTGGAGAACAGAACAGGCAGACTGACGACATACACTGCTCTGGGGAGCAGTGGGCCCGGCAGGAGAGGTCTGTTGTGCCATGTGGGACCCTTGCCAGCGGCCGAGGATCCCACTGGTGCTGCAGAGGCTGCGGGCAGCTTCACAGCCCAGCACTCAACCGCTGTGCCACCAGAGGAGGCCCTAGACCACTATTTTTTAACCACTATTGAAATAATGAATTTAGACAATAATCTTCAATGGTTACCAAAATCAGAAGGAGAAAGTTTGGTAGGAAACACTATAACTGACAACACCTAAAAACACAAATCTATCACAGCATCAGTAAAATATATAAAACCAGACACGATGAAATGTAATAGAAAGTACATAGCACAACTTGAAGTGATTCTTTCCCTTAAAAAATTACTGAAATTGAATCTAATCAAACCTCTAGTTCTAAAAACTGGAAACATGGGAATGGAATGAAAAATGAAATGCCACCTCAAGTAGTGAAATCATCTAAATTCATATCAACAGGACAAATGAGAGCTTCTCTTAATAAATTCGAGGTCTTTAAAGTGGCAGGTATGTGGGGGTTTTTATAGCAAGAAAGACTTATAAGAAAAGCATCCAGTGGCAATAAAAGACTTTTGTTTAGGGCCTCCCCTGGTGGCGCAGTGGTTGAGCGCTGGGTTGTGAGGCTGCCCGCAGCCTCTGCAGCACCAGTTCAATCCCCTGCGACCGGCGAGGGTCTCACAAAAAAAAAAAAAAAAGACCTTTATTTAGATGCCACTTTTTTTTAATATTTTATTTTATATAATTCTTACATCTTTTTTTATCCTTGCACAATGTATGCATTTTCATTTTGATTATATTCCCCATACAATTGCACCTCCCCCCTTATTTTGACTCTAGTCCTTCCTTTCCCTGTCCCTCTCCCCCCCACCCCTGGTGTGTCTCTGGTTTATAGTTGCTTGTTGATTTTGATTTTAACTTTGTATTGATTAGTCTGTTTCCTGGTCTCTTATTTAGGTTTTCTAAATTCCTGCTATGAGTGAGACCATCCAGTATTTTTCTTTTGCTTTCTGACTTATTTCGCTAAGCACGATCCCTTCTAGCTCCATCCATGTTGCAGACTGCATGCGTTTATCTTTTTTGATTGCTGAGTAATATTCCATTGTGTATATGTACCACATCTTCTTGATCCAGTCATGTTTAGATGCCACTTTAACAGAGCTACTATTAAAGAGACATTTAAGACAATCATGGAAATTTGAATATGGATTGAGTATCAGATGTTATAAATAGCCGTCAAATGTATTACATTAGCCCAGTGGTTACTTACATATGTAACTATGAGTTAAGGAAGCATGAGTTATTTACCTGACATGTCTGGGATTGCTTTAAAATCCCTAGAGGAAAAAAAAAATAGGTGAGGAAAAAAAACTGGCAAATGAGGAATGGATACATGCATGTTTATTTCGTAATTTTCTACTTTAAACATACTTAAAATTTCAGTAATTAAAGAAATAAGACAGAAAACAGTATAAAGAGGACCCAACTTGCCATTATTGGCAGTTTGAGCAACAGAAGAAATAATGACTGTAATGGATTGAAAAGTACGGTATAAATAGTCCTAATTTGAACAAAATGGGAAAGTGACAGTAACAAAATCACAAGAAATGCAAAAATATATTTTTCTAGTTTGGATAATTCTTTTAAATACCAGCTATAAAATGCTTATTGGGAAAAAACATTGAAAGTTGATTAAGTGTTAGATATTAAGGAACTGTCCCTAATTTTACTTGGTGAGATAACAGTAATTAAATTACTTACAAAATTTCCAAATATTAGAAAAGAGAGGTAGGAGGAAAAAAGAAAAGGGGATATGTGGTAGGCAAAATTCCTACTATTAGAAGATGATTGCTAAGATATTTAGGAGCGAAGTGCCATGATATGTGCTGTATAAACTGATCTATTACATCATAGCTCAATCAAAATGTCAAAAAGAATGTTTATGGAAGATGAGAAGCTGACCCTAAAATATAGGTGGATATTCAAAAGACCAGGAATAGCCAAGGCATCATTGAAAAAAATAACAAAATTGTAGCACTTGCATGACCAAATATAAGGTGTGTTACAGTTACAGTAATTATAACAGTGGTAGTCATAAAATGATAGACAGCCAAACTGAACAGAATCTGGAAATAAACCCACATACATAACCTAGTTGTTTGACTTGTGAAAAAGAGGACACCCCAGGAAGGAAAAAATGATCTTTTCAGTAAGTGGTACTGGATTAATTAGATGTCCATTTTGAGGAATAAAGAAATGGGTCTTGGACCTCCCCGGTGGCGTAGCAGTTGATCGCTGGGCTGCAAAGCTGCCCACAGCCTCTGCAGTACCGGTTCGATCCCGGGCCGCCGGCGAGGGTCCCACATGGCGCACAGACCTCTCCTGCAATGCCTGCTTCTCCCCTCAGCAGTTCACTTCGTCGGTCTGCCTGTTCTGCTCCCCACTCTGGCACTGGTGAATTCTCTCACCCTCCCGCACTTCTGACTGTACCCAGTGCTTATATAAATAAATAAATAAATAAATAAATAAATAAATAAATAAATAAATCTTTAAAAAAAAAAGAAATGGGTCTTTACCTATTCCCATAGCGCTAATGGCAACAAACCCAAAAGTCAGTTATGTAAGAGATTTAATAATGACACAACAAAGGAAAATATCTTTGTGACCTTGAGAAAAGCAAAGATTTCTTTCAGGACAAACAAGCACTAATCATAAAAGGGATTAATTGATTAATAAAAGGGATAAATGATTAATTGAATAATATTAAAATTGAGCTATTCATCAAAAAAACACCATTAAGAGATTGGAAATGCAAGCTACTGAGATTTGTAATACATACATCTAACAAAGTATTCACATCCCAGAAAGATCTCCAAATCAAAAAGAAAAAGAGTTCAAGATAACAAGTGGTCAAAAGACTTGCAAGCACCTCATAAAAGGTATCCAGGCCAATGAACACATGGAAAAATGTGTTATCATCAAAAATATGCAAATTAAAACCACAGTGAGATACCATTTATAATGACTAGAATGGCTACTTTTTGTCTTAAAAAGAAGACAATGACAAGTGTTGGCGATTTTCTAGAGCAACCACAACTCTTAAAAATTTCTTGTGGGAGATTATTAGTATGACCACTTTGGAAAACTGGTTGGCTGTATATACTAAAGCTAATCACGTGTAACTTATGATTCAGCAACTCTACTCTTAGGGATATATATATCCAACAGAAATGTGTGCATTTATTATGTTAACATGTACTGTAATGTCCACAATATTATTTTGCAGGACAAAAAATGGAAACAACCAAAATGTGGCATATTCATATAACAGAAGGCATAGAATGAATAATTCATACAACAGAAAGCATAGAATGAATAACAGAAAGCAGAAGAATAACACCCAATAATATGGATAAATCTCAGAAACAAAACCTTAAGTCAAAGAAGTCAGATACAAAAAATACATTTTTATAAAGTTCAAAAACAGAGAAAATTATTATCCAGTGGTAGAAGCTGAGACTGTGATTTAGAGTTTAGTTGTGACAGGTCAGCAATATGTTCAAGGGCTTTCATATGCTGACCATGTTCTATTTCTTGATCTCAGTTCTGACTACATAGGTGTGTTAACATTGTGAAATGCTTTGAGATGAACACGTTTTATCTGCACCTTTCTGCATGTATTTAAATTCCCTTAAAAATAATGCCTGCAAATCTCAAATGTTTTAGCTAAAATGGATGAACAAGACTAGATGAATGGATAGATGGAATGAGAGAGTGAGTAAACAAGTGAGCTAATAATATAGCAAAAGTTAACAACTATCAAATATGCAGGTCAGAGTATAGGCTCAGGATATTCAACTCTTCCTTCAAATTACGCTTATTTAAATTTTTAATTAAAATATGTTAAAGTAAAAGGGTCATGTCTCTCAGCTGTTAATCTTTATAACTAAGAATTCAAGCACAAGATATAATCTGACTAGTGAAAGAAAATGTTAAAAATTTCATTTTTAAATAATGCCTCATAAAATAATAAAATAAAATATTCTGTCAATTTTCTATTTTTCATTAGTAAACAGAGAGACAGAAGAAAAGAATGAGGCTAGGAATGAGTGTCTGTCAGACGTTCCTTCCATGACCTCTACCACCATTTAGCAATTTACTAACCACCTCTAAGTCCTTGTTTTATCATCAATAACATGACAAAAGATAATACTGAGCTTAGAGGGTGAATTTGAACATTATGGTGGCAACTATATCTAGACACCCTGAATTCATTTTAATTTACCATACCAAACCTCAACAGACAACAGATAATGAATACACAGTGACAACAGCTATAGGAGAGGTAAGCAAATATGCTGTAGGATGGCACACAATGCACCACAAATGAACAGACTGAAAAAGAGGTGAGGATGGAGCTAGAACTGTCTCCTTAGAGGGCCTGGTAACTGACAATTCACCTAAATAGTAGCAGGATGAGAAATGGATAGATTATTTGATTATTTAGAATGTTGCATTAACACTATGGAGAAAAGTGTCTGGATGGATAAGGGAGATAGAGGTAGACAAGGGAGCAAAGAAAAGAACAAATGCAGAGACACTGACATAAACATATCCTGTTTCCCCACTAATATCTGTATAATTTGTTCCCTTACTTCCTTTATTTAGGTTTCTGTTCAAATGTCACCTTATCAGTGAGGTGTCCATTCTATCAAAACTAGTATAGTTCCTTCCTATCACAAGCTATTATATATTTCTATTATGTGCTTATTATATGTTCATTTACTATCTCTCAACTATAGTTTCAAAACTATGCTTTCACTTTCACTGTTGTACCCTCAGTGCTAAGAACACTGTCTAGCACATAAAAGTTATTCAATAAAAAATTACTGAATGAATGGATGGATGGATGCACAGTAGTTTGAAACCAGTGTGATGATACATCTAAATGCTGTGCAATTATGGTCTAATAAGGGAACATCAACAAAACCCTTTGAAAAAGTTTCTAAATGTTATGGTATCATGAAATTTCTCCCTTCTGTTTATTGTAAAATAACTGAAAATTATATCCGGCCTAGAAAAAATAATTACCTCTTATTTGGGGCAAGCGCAATACAGTAGTTACAGAAGGAGGGAAAACATTACTTGTTCAAGAAGATCATTAGAAAATTCCTATTTAAAGCCTGAAAATCCCTGTCATTATAAGTTTAACGATCATTTCACATTTCTTGGGTAAAGAACCGAAATAATAAATTGTGGTCATTAACGACTATTTTTATAAGGTAAATTACACATGAAAAATAAAATAGAAAAATGCATTTCACCGTGCAACAAATGAAAAAAAAATCATAAAAGTTCACATTACACCAAATAGATACTTGCAAAGTTCCTGGAAAAATTATTTGTCTGAAAAATCTGCCAGCCTGCTGTTCAACGTTGCTACCAGAGACCAGGAAAGAATTTGCATAATAAACCTAACTCACATGAAATTAATAAAGTTGTGACTGGATATCGTATTTGTGCACCATGTCTGCTCTATAAGAGGTTCTAAAGGGGATGAGAAAGCTTGCACTCTTTAAAGCTGACACCAGGTTACAGGCAAAACATACTCTAAAAATCTGGGGTTTCAGTTGAATGCCAAATTTAAAAATATATATATAGTAGAGGAATAAGACCTGTGCACGATCTGTAATTTTGTTTAGAGTAAAAGAAATAAGTAAAAGTGCACAATAATTTAAACAAGTCCCTGTTTCCTTAGGGCTCTAAAATGTGTGCCGCTTTGCATATTTTTTAAAAGGAGAAAAACAGCCTTGACCTTGAAGTCACACCTGATTTTGGAAAACATATAATTCGCTGGCCTTCGCAGCATCGGGACTGCGAGATAAGAAGGCTTCAGGGGAAGTGAAACACTGGGGTGGAAGGAAAAAGAAGGAAGAATGTAGGTTCACAGTGGGGGGTGGGGTTGCAAAAGTTCTGAGGCTCTAAGGGGGCGGGGTGGAAGGCATCTGAGGGGAGAAAGCGATCTGTGGTGGAGTGACTGGTCCAAGCTTTAAAAGATCAGGAAGAGGTTGCTGGATAAAAGGACCACAACCCTGATGGGATGCAGGCCTGCCATATCCCCAGGAAGTGGAGAGAGGACATGGTGAGGCAAGCAGAACCACTAGCATCAGAAACATCCTTTAGACCATGTCCTCAGCGAACAACTCTTCTTCCACCCCATGCAGGAGGAGCGCTTCCCTGGAATGTATGGGGATTCACTTGTGAGAATTAACCAGTCCCTTTCTTTACACTCACCTTGACAAAGAAAGCCGCGACGATGGCGTGACCGGAAGTGCTATTTCCTTTTGTTTGGCGGAAGCTTTAGCTTGGGCTGTCCCCCCGCCCCCCACCCCCCCACCCCCCCACCCCCCCACCCCCTTAGCTTCAGAGAACTTCCTGTGCCTCTCTAGCAAGCTCTTCTAATACTTTATCTCGTGGACTCACCAGATCAGATCAGAACCTGGATTGTGAAAGACAGGCTAGGAGAGGGAAGCTGTAACTTTTTACAAATCCTAGCTCTAGTCATCCCAGCAGCTTTTGTACCTTTCCCAACCCAGACATCCAATTTGTCACTTTTGCCTCCTTGATTGGGCCTTTGAAATTACCCCCCCCTTATCGTTATTCCCTTGATTCTTCCATGTCTACTATTATGTATTTACCATACTGTTTTGCTGCTGCCTGCATACCATTTTTAAGGTCATTTTTATTAGTGGCACACAATGAGTTCAAGATTTAGAAAATGTTAACTTTTAAATATTTTTTTTGTCTTGGAATGCTATCCAGACATCTATATCACATACTCGAATTTCCAAATAAATGATGCTGGGCTCATTTAGAAAGCATTCTTGTATACGTAGTGTCCCCAAGGAAATAAAGAAAATGACCACTGATGAAAAGCTTCAATAATAAAAAATAGTCCTTACTCTGGTTACAAGTTCAATATTGAATTACCTGTTACGACTACCTGCAAAATTTGTACCTTAGTTCTCCTTTTTTATAATTTGTCACTCCATGAGTATATACTGAACACCTAACATGTCCCAAAATCTTCCACACCCAGAGGCATTGCTGGAACCCCACAGTGTAGGGGCTACAGGTGACAGGCTTTATTTTTTTCCCACATGAAAAGTTTACTTTTACTCTCTGAAATTTTATTGATTTATCAAACACTTACAAAACTATATAATTTGGGGAGTACATCTTCAGACCTCCACATGAGCACATGCTTAGCACACCCTCCAAAGAGCTCCAGTGACAAAACTCTATCACCTTCCTTCGCTATCCCCTTCCCCCACACTTTATTCCTCTCTAACCAGTATATTTTTCCAGGGTCTAAGAAATATTTTTGCTGTGCTTTGCTAGTATGTGTTCTTTGGTTATTTATATTCTGCAAGTGAGTGAGTGAAACCATCTGGTAACTGTCTTTCACTTTCTACTTCACTTAGCATCATCACCTCAATATCCATAGATTTTGTCCCAAAAGGCATTATTTCATGTTTTTTAATAGTTGAGTCATATTCCAGTGAGCATATGTCCCATTATTTATTTATATAGTTGACTGTTGATGAGCAATTAGGTTGATTCCATGACTTGGTTATTCTGAAAATACTGATATGAATGTAAGAGTGCATAAATCTTTTCATAGTAATGTTTTTGCATTCTTTCCACAAATACCTAGAAGTGGTATTGTTGGATCACATGGTATAAGTGGAAAATTGTTCTTTTTTCTCCACTTTCTCTCCAACATTTTTTTGTTTCCAGTCTTTTTGATACAGGCAATTCTCAAAGGAGTGAGATAATATCTCATTGTGGATTTGATTTGTGTTTCCCTTTAATAACTGATATTTAGCATTTTTTTTCATGTGGCTTAGACCATCTGCATGTCTTCTTTGGAGAAGTGTTTATTTAGGTCTTTTGCCCTTTTTTGAGTGGGGTGCTTGTTTTTTTTTTTCTTCTTCTTGTTTTTTAGTTGTATGAGTTATTTATATATTTTGGGAAGTAGCCCCTTGTCAGATGTGTGATGTGCAATATCCTCTCCCACTCCATAGTTTGCCTTATATATCTGTGGTGATTTCCTAAAGGTGCTATTTAAAACACATAAGAACCTAGCACAAAATAGGTGATTGTAATGTTTATTGAATGAATAATGACCAAAATGTGGTGAGGGCAGTGGTTGGGGCCAGCACAAGGTCCTTACGTTTTGTTGGCAATTTCATAGTTTCATTCAACATTTTGACTCAGTTTGTCATTCAAAAACAAAATTTTGGGGCATTTGGGTTGTTTCCAGGTTTTACCTATTGTAAATAGTGCTACAATAAACATAGGGGTATAGGTTGTCTTTTGAATCAATGTTTTTGTGTCCTTTGGGTAGATCCCTAAGAGTGGAATAGCCGGGTCATATGGATGACTGGATCAAGAAGATTTGGTATAAATACACAATGAAATATTATTCAGCAATCAAAAAAGATAAACTCATGTCATTCGCAGTAATGTGGATGGAGCTAGAAGGAATTATACTCAGTGAAATAAGCCAGAAGGAAAAAGAAAAATATCGCATGGTTTCACTTATACCAGGAATATAGGGGAACCAAATAAGACATCAGTGTAAAAAAATAACAGTACAAAACACAACAAAGCAAAAACAGACAATTATAAATCTGAGACATAGTGTGGGGGAGGAGGAGATAGAGGGATCAGAGGGAGGGTGGGAGGAGCACAGGTGCATTGGTGAAGGAAACTCTATGGGGACTACACCTGAGCTCGTGGGGGGAAGCAAATATTATCTAAAAATGAACAATGATGGGGCCTCCCTGGTGGCACAGGCGGTTGAGCGCAGTGCTGTAAAGCTGTCCACAGTCTCTGCAGTGCGGGTTCGATCCCAGAAGACCACAGAGATACCCACATGGCACAGCAGACCTCTCCTGCCTAGCCAGCTGCTCCCCTCAGCAGTGTATTTTGTCAATCTGCCTGTTCTGTTCCCCGCTCTGTCTCTGGCTAATCCTCTCACACTCCTGCACATCTGGCCTATACCCCAGCTCTTGTATGCATAAATAAGTACATCTTTTTAAAAAAATGAACAATGATGTAAAAAATAAAAATAAAAAATAAATAAAATTACAGAGCATTGGAAAAAAATAAAGAACAACTAAATAAAAAAATAAAATAAAATACAAACTATGAAAAAAACAAAATTTTTGTACGGGAGGGCAGAGGGCACTTTATTTTATTTTATTGACTAAGTAAGTAGTTATTTACTGTTTTTATTCATTTGTCAGCTGTTGTCATGTCTATATAACTTTGGGATTATAATTTTACTCCTCTATATGTGTACATGCTTCACTCATTCTCCACCAAACTTCCCCGGCCAAAGCCCAAACCCCTTCTTTCCCTAATGCTCTCCTCCATTCCCCCTCCCCCTGGTAACCAATATATATTTCACTAAATCTAAGAATTATTTTTGCTGGGATTTTCCAAATGCATTTTTTGGTTATTCATATTCCACATGTAAGTGAATTCATCCAACATCTCTCTTTCACAGTCTGTCTTATTTCACTTAGTATAATCATATCAAGGTCAATTTGTTTTGTCCCAAAAGGCATTATTTCATTTTTTTAAATAACACAATAGTATTCCATGCAGTATATATTCCATTTTTTTTTATCCAGTTGTATGTTATGGGGTACTTAGATTGGCTCCATGATTTGGCAATGATGGAAGCAGCTGCTATGAACGTGGGAGTACGTAAACTTTTCATACTGTTTTCATATTCTTTGGTTAAACACCTAGCAGAGATATTTTCTTTTGAAAATATTTATATTCTTATGAAATGTCCATACCATTTTCCAAAGAGGATACACCAGCTTGCATTCCCACAACAGTGGATGAGAGTACCTTTTCTCCACATCCTTGTAAACATTTGTTTATTCCATTCTTTTTGAAATAAGGCAGTCTCAAAGGTTTTAATTTGAATTTCCTTGTAATAAGTGATGTTGAACAATTTTTTTTTCATGTGCCGATAGGCCATCAGAATGTCTTCTTTAGGAAGTCTTTTGCCCATTTTTTATTGGTATATTTGTTTTTTGTTGTTGGATTGTATATTACATATTACATATTTTAGCCTGTTCTCAAAATGTACAAATATCTCTTCCCAGTCTGTAGGTTGACTTTTTGTTTTCATGATGAATTCTTTTGAGGAACAAAAACTCTTTAGTTTGATGTAATCCTACATGTTTAGTTTTGCTTTTATCTCCCTTACCATTGGAGTTGTGTCTCTAAATACATTTTTGCTGTAGATGTCTTATAGTGTAACCCCTATGTTTTCTTTTAAGTATTTTATGATTTCACTTCTTCTATCCAACTCTTTAAGCCATTTTGAATTACTTGTATAAGGAATTAACTATTGATCTAGTTTCATTTTTTTAACATGTGGTTATACATATTTCCCAACATCATTTGTTAAGGAGACTTTCTCTATTGTACAGTTGTGGCTCCTTTGTCAAAGACTAACTGTCCATACATGTGTGGGTTTACTTCTGAGCTTTCTATTCTAAGCTGTTGGTTTGTGTTTCTATTTTTGTCCCCAAACCATACTGTTTTGATTACTGTTGCTGTGTAGTATAGTTTGAAGTTAGAGAGTGTGATACCTCTGTTTTTCTTCATTTCTCTCAAGTTTGCTTTGGCTATCCGGGGCCTTTTGTCTTTCCTTACACATTTTATATTGTCTGTTTCCTTGAAAAAAATTCATTGGGACTTTGATAGGTATTGTGTTGAATCTGTAAATTGCTTTAGGTGATATGGCCATCTTAACCATGCGTATTCTTCCAATCCATGAGCACAAGATATTTTCCATTTTGTTGTGTCTTCCTTTAACAAAATCTTATAGTTTTCAATATGTGAGTTCTTCACCTCCTTCATTAAGTTTACTCCCAGGTATTTCATTCTTTTTTATTTTTGCTGTGATTATAAATGGGATTTTTTTTAAAAAAAATTCTCTTTCTTTTAATTCACTGTATGTAGAAATGCAACTGATGAAGCCCTGCCCACAATGTGGCAAAATAGAGAGGCCCAAATCAATCTCTCTCTTAAAAGCAATTATGAAAAGATAAAAGACTATTATGAGTTCCTGGAATAACCCAGGCTCTTGAAAGTAGGCATCAGAATATCTCTAGGGAGATCAAAAGCAGGAGAAAGATACCACTCTCTGTAGATACACAGCAGCACGGAGGAGGACATCCCAACTAGCTGCAGCTGCCATTGTGGTTGCCCCCCCCCCACCACTGTCACTGCAAAACCCCAGCCAGACCCAGCCCTGGGCTCTTGATGTTCTCATCTGCATGGGAGACCTTCGAGACTCTTGGCTACACCTGGGTGAGTAATTGTGGCCCCAACACTTGCAAAAGGCATCCTGGAGAGGAGAGAGCCTGAACTGTGAACTTTTCCACTTCTTTCTTTCTTACTTCAGTGAGCCACACCTGAGAGGGACTTAAACAGTTTAATTCAAGCACGCATACCACTCAGCCTTCTGGCATCCCCACAATGGGGACATAACACTGGCCACAGGTCCTCAGCAGGCACAGAGCTCTAAAACACAAATTTTGTCTTTCATTTTTATTTCACTTTTCCTTACCCCCTTTTCTCATCCTTTTATTTTTTTTTCTTTTGCTTGAGTCACTAATTCAAAGGAAATAGCCGACCCCAGGAAGAACATTCCACTCAGCCTTATGGCGCCCTCCAGCGGACCAGGCTAAAACAACAGACACTAGCTCCTTGGGATGTATTTGAGGCAAAAGGAAATGAAGCAAAGAAAATGAAGGAAAAGATAAACAGCTGAGACTACATCAAACTAAAAAGATTCTGTACAGCAATGGAGGCAATAACGAAAACGAACAGGCACCCTACTGACTGGGTGAAAATTTTTGCACTCCGTACAACTGATAAGAGACTGATCACGAAGATCTACAAAGAGCTCACACAACTAAACAAAAACAAACAACCCAGTTAAAAAAATGGGCAGAAGAGCCAAAAAGACACTTCTACGAGGAAATTCAAATTAAAAAAAACTTATAATCTGGAAAATGCAAAACCACAATGAGATACCACCTTACAACAGTGAGAATGGTACATATCAAAATTACTGGCAACAACCAATGTTAGTGAAGATTTGGAGAAAAAGGAACCCACTTACTCTGCTGATGGGGATGCAAGCTAGTCCAACCACTATGGAAAGTTGTGTGGTGGCTCCTCAAAACTAAAAATGGAGCTAACAAATGACCCCATAAGTCCACTCCTAGGGTAAGTCTACCCAAAGGGCACAAAAACATTAATTCAAAAGGAAATCTGCACTCCCATGTTTATTGCAACACTATTTACAATAGCTAAGACATGGAAACAACCTAAATGCCCAAAAACAGATGACTGGATGAAGAAGATGTGGTGTATATGCACAATGGAGTACTATACAGAGATCAAAATGATAAACTCATGCCATTTGCAGCAACATGGATGGAGCTAGAAGGGATCATGTGTAGTAAAATTGGTCAAAAGGAAAATATCAAATGGTTTCATTTATAGAAGGAATATAAGGGAAGCAAACAAATGGTCAAAAGAAAAAAATGGCAAAACTAGCAAGCAAAGTACAGATATACAGCAGGAGAGAGGGAGAGAGGGGCTAAACAGGGGAGGGAAGAGCACAAGGGTCTATGGTGATGGTTCATGGGTGATGTGGTGGTGGGACATTTATGGGGATTACACCTAGGGGAGAAATCAAATATTGTACAGAAATGACCAGTGATGTAAGATAAAATTAATAATAAAATAAAATGAAAAAGAAATGCAACTGATTTTTGAGTATTGATTTTGTATCCTGCACTTCATTATATTCATTTAATATTTCTAGTAGATTTTTGTTAGAGTCTTTTGGCTTCTCTACCTATAGTATCATGTCATTTGCCAATAGTGATTATTTCACTTTTTTCTTTTCCAATTTGTATTCTTTTTATGTCTTCTTCTTGCCTAATTGCTCTGGCTAGGACTTGTAATACTATACTGATCAGTAATAGTGACAATGGACATCCTTGTCTTGTTCCTGATCTTAATGAAAATGATTTCAGCTGTTCACCATTGATTATGATGTTGGCTCTGAGTTTTTCATATATTTTTTTCAATTATGTTTAGGTAAGTTCCATTTATTCCCTTTTTATTGCGAGTTATCATAGGTGTTGAATCTTGTTAAACAATTTTCCAGCATATGTTGAAACGATCAAGTGATTTTTATTGTCCCTTTTGTTGGTGGTGAATGACTGATTGGTTTGTGTATGTTTAACAAGTCCTGCATCCCAGCGATGAAATGTACTTGATCATGGAGGATAATCTCTTAATATGCTGTCATGTTTAGTTTGCTAGGATTTTGTTGAGAATTTTTGCATCTTTGTTTATCAGAAATGTTGATCCATAGTTTTCCTTTTTTGTGCTGTCCTGTTTTGGTTTTGGGATCAGAGTAATATTGGCCTCATAAATGTGTTAGGGAACTTTCCAACCTCTTCAATGTCTTTGAAGAATTTGAGTAGGATAAGAATTATGTCTCTTTAAAGGTTTGGTAGAATTCACTGGAAGAAGCCATTTGGTCCTGGGCTTTGTTCTTAGGCAGACTTTTTATTACTCTTTCAATTTCTGTATTTGTGATTGGACTGTTGAAGCTGTCTATTTCATCTTGGTTCCTCTCCTAATAGAATCTAGTATTTCTTATAGAGTTTCTTCACTTTTCCTAAATCTTGGTTCTCTTTTTCCAATTATATGATTTGTACATTTGAGTTTTCAATTTCTGAAATTCTCTCTTCCGTCACTTTAATTTTGTTTAAAATGCCTTCCATATTTGTCTTAATTTTACTCAGATTCTCATTTTATGTTCTTTTGATACATTTGATCTCTTTGGTGAAGAATACTTTTTGTTCCTGGATCTACTTCTAAGAACCTGTACCTGCTTATCTGTCTTTGCCTGACTTTCCAGTACCTTATTTAGCATTTTTAAATTGTTATTTTGAAGTCTTTGTCTCTTAGGACCTCCATTTCTGTATCCTTTATATATATATGTCTATGAAATTCTATTCTTCTCTTTCTGGTTTTCCTGATTTCAGATGTACTTCATTTCTTAGGCATGTATGTTGCTTTATTTGAATTTTTGCAACTAGGGCATTATAGGTTTAGTTTTGTTGTTTCTATTTATTCACCTTGGTGTGAGGTGGGAGCAGGTGAGGATGCTGGGGCTTAAGTACTCAGTCTCAGTCTTATAGGTAAGTGAGCATATCACCAGACTGGTAGATAACCTCTGCCTCCTTTCCTGTCTCTAAAGTAAGCTCCATTCATTGCTTCAGTCATCTGAACTTCCCACCCTGGCTTCTTGCTGCTCTGTGTGAGGCTTGTTCCATCAAGCTTGTGCCTCCTGGCAAGGTGAGACAGGTGTGGTTCACAGCACTCAAACTGTGGGACTCAGTTGGCCCTGGCAAGCATGGGGCTTCCTACTCAGGCTGTGTGGCCTCTGTTACCTTCCTATTGCCACTGGCAATGTACATAGCCACTATGGCAGCCAAGTGCAAGAGCAACCTGGTCTACAAACACTATGACCTGCTAATTGATTCCTTCCAAGAGAGTGGCAATATGACTCTTTCACCTGTTCGTCCCACTGCTGTTGGACCCAAGAACAAGCCCAACATGGCTCTGGCAGAATTCTCTTCATTTTCTTTCTGCCATGAGGGGCCAGAAGGAATTTCTTTGCCTGCACAGCCACAAAATTCTCTTAGGCATGTATGTTGCTTTATTTAAGTGACCTATGCCTGTGCTTATCTGCACACTCTGTCTGAAAAGTCCCTGTGGTGAAAATCACCATGCCCTTTAGGACTGTGGATGGCCATTCCACCTGCTCTGCCTGCTGAGGAATCTACTTTCCTGGCCTGTCTTCCCTTTTCTTCCTCCCCCTCTTAACTTGCTGCAAGCCACCAACCTTATTGTACAGTCTCTGTAGAAAAGTCCTGGGATTCTGTTGGAGAACTTCCACATCTTCCTTTGAGCAAGTATTATTAATATTATTTTTTTTAAAGAAGGCCCGTTTATTTTTTGTAAACATTTATTTATTTGTTTGTTTGTTTGTTTGTTTGTTTGTTTGTTTATTTATTTATTTATTTATTTATTTATACAAGCACTGGGTACAGTCAGAACGCGGGAGGGTGAGAGAATTCACCAGAGTCAGAGCAGGAAGCAGAGCAGGCAGAAGGACCGAAGTACACTGCTGAGGGGAGCAGCGGGCGGCAGGAGAGGTCTGTGGGCCATGTGGGACCCTCCTCTGGTGGCCAGGAGCAGCCGGGGATTGAAACGGAGCTGCAGAGGCTGCAGGCAGCTTCACAACCCAGCGCTCAACTGCTGCGCCACCGGGGAGGCCCGCAAGTATTATTTTTTATGCTTGTTTTTATGGAAGCAGGTGATTTAAACCTCTTTATTTCACTATTGTGAGTGGGGTCCCAACAGATTTTGAGCAACTACTAAGTGTATTCTGATACTATTACATATATCAATTGTTATTAGTTTTAATTCTGTATAGTATTTCCTTGTATGGATATATCACAAATTGTCCATTCACCAGTTGAAAGACATTTGTGTGGTTTTCACTGTTGGAGATGATGAATTAAGCAGCTATAACATTCACATGCAGTTTCTGGTATGAACGTCAGTTTTAATTTTCAAAAATGTCTAGAGTAGGATTACATGAAAATGGTTATGGTATGTGTTTATTTAACTTTATAAGAAACTGCAAAAACGTTTTCCAATGTGTCTGTGCCATTTTGTGTTCCCACCTGCAATGTGTGAGAGTTTTTTTTAATAAGAAATTTTATCTTTATATTACCCATACAATTGCAAGCCCCTTATTTTGACCCCAATCCCTCCCCTCCCGCCCCCTACCCCCCATAGATTGTCTCCGGTTCATAGTTTTTTGTTGATTTTGATTTTCACTTTCTTATAGTTATTCATTTTCCTGGTCCCTTATTTAAGTTTTCTAGATTCCTGCTATGAGTGAGACCATCCGGTATTTTTCTTTTTCTTTCTGGCTTATTTTGCTGAGCATGATCCCTTCCAACGCCATCCATGTTGCTGCAAATTGCATGTGTTTATCTTTTTTGAATGCTGAGTAATATTCCATGGTGTATATGTACCACATCTTCTTGATCAAGTCACCTATTTTTGGGCATTTGGGTTGTTTCCAAAGCTTAGCTATTGTAAAGAGTGCTGCTATAAACATAGGGGTGCAGATGCTCTTTGGAATTGATGTTTCTGTGTCTTTGGGTAAGTACCTAGGAGTGCAATTGCTGGATCATATGGAAGCTCTATGTTTAGTGGGTCCAGAAATCTCCACACAGCTCTCCATAGTGGTTGGACCAGTTTGCACTCCCACCAACAGTGCAGGAGAGTTCCTTTTTCTCCACACCCTCGCCAAAATTCCTTGTTGCTAGTTTTTTTAATATGTGCCATTCTCACTGGTGTAAGATGGTATCTCATGGTAGTTTTGATTTGCATTTCCCTGATGACAAGTGATGTTGAACATTTTTTCATATGCCTGTTGGCCATTTGCATTTCCTCTTCAGAGAAGTTTCTTTTTAGCTCTTCTGCCCATTTTTTGACTGGATTGTTTTCTTTGTTGTTGTTGAGTCTCATCAGCTCTTTGCAGATTTTTGTGATCAGTCCTTTATCATTAGTGTTGTGTGCAAAAATGTTCTCCTAGTTGGTGGGGTTTCTCTTTGTTTTTGTTATTGTCTCTTTCACTGTGCAGAAGCTCTTTAATTTGATGTAGTCCCAGCTGTTTATCTTTGCCTTCAGTATCACTGCTTTGGGTGATGTGTCTGCAAAGATGTCTTTGATGTGAATATCACGTAGTGTTTCACCTACATTTTATGGTGAAAAGCTGAAAGCAATTCCATTAAGATCTGGAACAAGACAAGGATGTCCACTCTCACCACTGCTTTTCAATATAATACTGAAGTCCTAGCCAGAGCAATAAGACAAGAGAAAGACATACAAGGAATCAAATAGGAAAAGAAGAAGTCAAATTATCACTATTTGCAGATGATATGATAATATACATAGAGAAGCCAAACAACTCCACAGAAAAACTAATTCATCTCATCAATCAGTTCAGTAATGTGACAGGATACAAAATCAACACGCAAAAGTCAGTAGCCTTCCTATACACAAACAATAAATCTGAAGAAGAAATAAAAAAAAAGCATCCCTTTTATTATCGAAACAAAAATAAATCAAATACTTGGGAATAAATCTAACAAAAGAGGTAAGGGACCTATACAAAGAAAACTATAAAACACTGTTAAAAGAAATAGAAGAAGACACAAAGAAATGGAAAGACATCCCCTGCTCATGGATTGGAAGAATAAACATTATTAAAGTGGCCATCCTACCAAAAGCAATATACAGATTCAATGCTATTCCAATCAAAATTTCAATGTCATTCTTCAAAGAAATAGAACAATTATTGATGAAATTCATATGGAATCACCAAAAACCCCAAATAGCCAAAGCTCTCCTGAAAGAAAAAAAAGAAGGGAATGGAGGCATCACACTCCCAGACTTCAAACTATACTACAAAGCCATAATCATCACAACTGCCTAGTATTGGAACAAAACAGACATATAGACCAATGGAATCGAATAGAAATCCAGAAATAAACCCACAGATTTATGGTCAACTAATCTTTGACAAAGGAGCTAAGACTATGCATTGGAGCACAGAAAGTTTGTTCAATAAATGGTGCTGGGAAAACTGGGTTGCTACATGCAAAAGAATGAAGCTTGACCACTACCTCACACCATACACAAAAATCAAATCAAAATGGATTAAAGAACTAGACATAAGACCTGAAACCATAAAATGTGTGAGAGTTTTAATTACTCTACATCCTTGCTAGCACTTGATATTCTTCATACTTTTTTTATTTTTTTTAAAGATTTATTTATTTAGTTTATACAAGAACCAGGGTATAGGCCAGATGCGTGGGAGGGTGAGAGGATTCACCAGAAACAGAACGGGGAACAGAATAGGCAGACTGATGAAAAACAATGCTGAGGGGAACAGCGGGCAAGACAGGAGAGGTCTGCACGCCATGTGGGACCCTCCCCAGCGGCCGGGGATTAAACCGGTGCTGCAGAGGCTGTGGGCAGCTTTGCAGCCCAGCGCTCAACTGCTGCGCCACCAGGAGAAGCCCCCTGTTCAAACTTTTTTTAATGTTAGCCATTCTACAGGTATGTAGTAGAATCATTTTGTAGTTTTAGTATGCACACCAGTTGTTAAATGGTCTATTATTTCTCCATTTAATTTGTAGATTCATAAAACAAAATCAAATAACCATATTTGTATAGGTCTGTTTCTGGATGTTGTATTATCTTTCCCTTCACCAATAACACACTATCTTGATAACTGCATTTTTTAAAAATAAATCTTAAGGGGAGAGGGTAAGAAGCAGGGAAGGGCAAGGCCTGTAAAATTTGTATAGGGTAGGTTGAACTGATTGTTTGGCTGCCAGAGGCACTGGGGCACTTACTGTTCTAAGAGAAGTCCAACCTCAACCTCAACAAGTTGTGCTACCAGCATCTAGTGGAAAGGCACTATTAGGATTGCAGAAAATAATGAGCCTAATACTTTTATAAGAACCCATTTCTGTCATTAGCCAAGGACAGTGTTGGCAAAAGTTGATTTGTTTACAATCACTGGCTTTATACTTCCACAGAAGACATTGCAGCAGCTGAGTCCCTGCCAAAGTGAGCTCTGTGGGTTATGTTGCAGCTCAAGGTTTAGCCGACAGCCCTGTCATGTGGAAAGAAAATAAACATGATTTTTAAAAAGGAGAACATTTATATAACCTTGTGATTTTTTTTAAAATAATCAGGACTCTTGGTTCTAGATGATCTCTGGGGAGAAATGATATTCACAGTAAAAAATATAAAATTTAAATTTATGTATGCTTATGTTTCTTATCTGATTTCTTTATGGTAAAAGGATTGTGTGTTTCCTCTGACTTGAATGATGATGACAGTTCTTAGAATAGCATGTTCTAGCATCTGATCTATACTTGGGCCATCCTGTAACTGCAGTGGGGCCTATCATCCAGTGAATAGCTCATAGGTGATGTCTCCATGTTAGTGGGAGCACACGGTGTAGGTTACTGCATGGCAGTATAGAGCATAGAGACCAGGACTCTTGGTGCTGTTACTCTGCACATGATCACAACACTTCCAGACAGTAATAAAAAGAAATCCTTATATTATCTTATCAGTACCAGTCCCAGTCCCTGCATTAATTACAAAACTATTGATTCTCTTGTGTGAGATGGTTTAATTAACTCTTGAGAACAGTGAGTGATTAAATGAGCTAATAGGTACAAAGCTTCTTAAATAGCAAAAAGTCAAATAAAAGCGACATTATATATATATATATTGTATATATATATATATACACACACACATCTACATATAATGTCATAGAATTGGAATGTAGTGTCCAGCATTCTGCATGACCAAACAGGCTTTATATAGCACATGGCATCAGTAGGTGGTGCCTCTCAGCTTAACAAAAAGGCATTCATTACTAGATAGGAAAACTGACAGGTAAAGCTTTACAAGTCATTGCCTTGAGACCTCCATACTGACTATCCTAATCTGACTCTTCTTATATGACAAAGTCTCTCTTTCCCTACTATTTTCCATGACACTTCACAAACTGCAATATCATTGCCTCTCCACAGAGTAATAGAAGTCTTTCTTTAAGTTCAGGTATCTCCAGTCCTTAAAAAATGGCCAGTTTTCTAAAATATGCCAATTATACTCTGCCAGAGTCCAGCTCCAGTGAACAGGTTTGAGAGAAGAATCTGATTGAACCGAGGAAATAAAGAAATTACAGACACAAAATAGATTTTAAGAGAAGCAGGACCCAGGGGACACAAGGCCTCTCATTCATGCTCAAGCTTCCAGAGTGCCCGTGCAACTTATTTTTATTGATACAAGCAGCCCCCCTCCCTCCTGGTTAATTACTAGATAATGAAGCATTCTCTTAGCATTTGGCCTTGTCTGGGCACACATTCCCGGCAAAGGTTCTGTGCAAAAAAAGGTTATTCTGTTTCTTTTTCTAATCTAGTTTGTCCCCCAGACATAATTTTTCAGACACAAGAAAGAACACCCTGATCTGTACATGGGCCAGCCCTCCTACCCTGGCCCATCAGTCTTTTAGCCATGACCTTGATGTTTTCCTTGTCTCACATTGTATGCCTTAAGGGTCTCCAACAATACTCCCCTTCAATGCACTGCCAAAATTAAGGACATAATATTTTCCATAGTTTGCTTCTAGTTTCTAAACAAAAGATATGTATAAAGTGGGGAAATACTTGGTTTTAAACAAGGATGAAAAAAGTTTTTGGGTTTTAAGAATGTTCAATTGGTTAGTTAGTCTTCTTTTTCCTTTCCTTTTTTTTTTTTTTTTTAAACAGATTTTTACTTATACAAGAACCGGGGTACAGGTGAAAGGATTCACCAGATGTGTGGAAGGGTGAGAGGATTCACCAGAGACAGAGCTTGGAACAGAAAAGGCAGACTGATGAAATACACTGCTGAGGGGAACAGCAGGCAAGACAGGAGAGGTCTGCTCACCATGTGGGTTACTCTGAGGACAGCAGGGATTGAACTGGTGCTGCAGAGGCTGCAGAAAGCTCCACAGCGCTGCACCCAACCACCAGGGAGGCTCTGGTTAGTCTTTTCTAATTCTTTTGCTTTGTCTAATAGATTAAGAAATCAGATTTCCTATAACTACAAAATAAGTCCTGTTGTAATTTTGATTGAAATGTGTTAAATCTATAGATTAATTTGAGAATAAATGTTACTTTACTATGTAAATTGTATTAATCCATGAGCACTACCTATGTATTTCTTTAGATTTTCTTAGATTTCTTTCATCACTGGTTATAATTTCCAACATGCAGATCCTATGTATTCTTTTTATTAACTTCACATTTGTTTCCCATTTCTAAAGCCATTGTAAATTGTATTGTTTTCTCAAATTTTTAAGTTTTTTAATGTAATTTTTTGTTTTATTACTTGTTTGTTAATGTATGATTCATTTTTTGTGTTAACTTATATGTTGTGTTTTGATTAAATTCGCTTTGTATTTCTGGGTGTTTTGTTTGTAGATTTCTTGGAAAATTCCTCTAGACAACTGTGTCTTCGATTAGGGAATGTTTTTCTCCTTTTCTAATGAGCATGAATTTTATTTCTTTTTCATGCTTTATCACAATGTTTAGGACTTCATTAAAATTTTTAATAGAAGTGGTAAGAAGACTCTTTGCCTTATTACAGAGATCAGGAAGAAAGCATTCTAATTTTCACCATTAGGTATAAAAGCTGGAGTGACTATACTAATATTAGACAAAAACTAACTTTAAAGCAAAATAGCTTATTATAAATAAGGAAAAATATAATTATATAAAAGAGTATAATGATCTGTAAGATACAAAAAAAAATTGTAAAAAGATATATGCACCTAACAACAGAGTCCAAAATAAAAGAAGCAGAAAGTTACAAAATTGAAAAAAGCTACAGAGAATTCAGTAAAAATTGTTGGAAATTTGAATATTCCACCTTTACAAATGTATAGAACTATAACAGAAGATCGACAGGGAAATAAAGAGTTTAACAGCACTATAAAGAAAGTAGACTTTACATTTATCTACAGAACACTCAACCTGAAAAAAAGCAGATTACATGTTTCTCTCAAGTATACATGGAACATTCACCAGGGGAGACCATATGTTAGGTCATAAAAAATGCCTCAATAAATAGAAAATCAACAACAACAACAAAATGGTTCTTTGAAACAATGTATCATTAGCTGGATTGACCAAGAAAAAAAAAGAGGGAGAAGACTCAAATTTCTAAAATGAGGAATGAAGGAGTTGATGTTATTATTGGCACAAAGAAATAGAGAGGATATAAGATAATGTTATGAGAAGTTGTTTGTCAATAAATAACTTAGATGAAATATACAAATCCCTAGAAATAAGCAAACTATTTAAACTAACTAAAGAAGCAGAAAGTCAAAATAGACCTATAACAATTATAAAGATTGAATTTATAATTTTAAAACTTCTCACAAAAATGTTCAAGTCCAGATTCATTAATAAATTCTAACAAATGCTTAAATAAATAACAATAATATCAGTTCTTTATAAACTATTAGAGAAAATAGAAGAGTAACATTTCCCAAATTCTATATGGCCAGTATTTCCTTACTAACAACATGCATAGGCATGACAAAAAAAATCTATAGACCACTATGCAAAAATTTTCATTAAAAACTACCAACCTATATAAAGGATTATATTCTATGACCAAGTAGAATGTATGATAAGAATGCAATGTTGGTATAATATCTACAAATCTATTAAAATTACCATATAAATAGAAAGAAAAAAAGGACAAAGCCCACATGATCATTTGAACAAAAGTAGATAAATCATTTGACAAAATCCTATATCTCTTCATGATTAAAAAAATTATCAAAGTAGAAATCTCCAATGAAAGACATGGAGATCCTCCAACCAATAGAGGTCTTCTATGAAAAACTCACAGTCTTAGCCATTATTGTACTTAATGATGAAAAGTTGAATGCTTCCTTCCTAAAATAACCAAGTCTATATATATTCTCTCTACTTCTATTCAACATTATGCTAAAGGTTCTAGTGAGGATAATTATGCAAAAAGATAAAGAAAAAATCCAATATAGAAAGGAAGTGTTAAAATTATATCTACAGAAGACATTATCTTATTTATAGAAAATTCTAAGACTACCCCAAAATTAGAACTAATAAATGAGTTCAGCAAATTTATAAGAAGAAAGATCAATATTGAAAAGTCAATTGTATTATTTTTACATTAGTACTGAATAATATGAAAATGAAATCAAGGAAATAATTTCATTTATCACTGAATGAAAAAAAGGTTATTAGGAATAAATTTAACAAAATAAGTTAAAAAATTATACTCTTAGGTTACAAAACAGTATCAAAAGAAATTCAGAGAGACCAGAATAATTTGAAAGAAATCTTAATTTAGGGCCTCCCCTGGTGGCGCAAGGAGTTGAGCACAGTGCTGTGAAGGTGTCCGGTACAGCCTCTGCAGTGCAGGTTCAATCCCGGCTGGCCGGCAAGGGTCCCACATGGTGCGGCAGACCTCTCCTATTTCGCCCGCTGCTCCCCTCAGCAGTGTACTTCATCACTCTGCCTGTTCTGTTCCCCGCTCTGTCTCTGGTGAATCCTCTCACCCTCCCGCGCATCTGGCCTATGCCCCGGTTCTTGTATAAATAAATAAATAAATCTTAAAAAAAAATCTTAATTTAAATTCATGAGTTAGAATGCTTAGTATTGTTTAGATGGTAACACTCTCCAAATTGCCCTACAGATTCAATGCAATCCTTATAACATCCTATGTGAATGTTTTTATAGAAATTGGTGAGCTAATCCTAAAATTCATATGGAAATTCATGGGTCCCTCAACAGTTAAAATCGTTCTGAAAATAAGCAAAGTTATAGGACACAGAATTCTTGATTTCAAAACTTTCTACAAAGCTAGAGTAATCAAAACATTGTGGTAATAGCATGAATATAGATATACTGATGAATGTGATAGAATGGAGAATCCAGAAATAAACCTTTATAATTGTGGTCAACTGATTTTCATCCAGAGTGCCAAGGCAGTTCAATAGACGAAAGGATAGTTTTTTCAACGGTCCTGAGTCTTTGTTATAGGACAAAGGGCGAAGTATTCTTTCTCGCTACTTCCTGCTAATAGAGGGGACGGTGTGGCAGGGAGGTCAAGAATGTGGTGAGCTATGGGGTTGCTGGTGGGCAGGCATGAGTAGGGGTGTAGGAGAAGTTGGTTAAAGGTGGTGTGTGTCATCTCTTGGATCCGGTGTTGGATGAAAAGGAGTAAGCATAGGGCAAAAAGAAAAAGTAAGGAGATTAGGATCAGAGGCCCTACGAGTGGTATCACCTTGCCCAAGGCTGCGCTGATCTGGAATTGCCAGGCATTGACAGAAGAACAGGAAGTGGCTTCAAGAGATGGGATTAGAAACAGAGGAAGGAGAATCAGAGGGCCTCTACTCTGTAGGCTGAGTGGAACCTGGACCGGGGGCCACAGTGATGTGTACCTGAGTTGGGCCCAAGCGCTAGCATACATACTGCTTGTCGACATGGACCCGTTTGACCCTGGACAGGTAATGCCAGGATGTGCTGCCCAAGACCTTGACAGCCGTTGTTGTAGTCAGGATGATCGTGTGTGGACACATCTGCTTTGGAGTGGTTTTGGAGAGATGGCTTTTAGAAGAACCCAGTCTCCAGGGTACAGCGGGGTTGACAGGCACGTCAGGTGACGTAGGCACAGGTTGCGGCAGACAGCGGTCTGTGTGTTCTTGGAGAAGCTGTCTGAGCAAAGAGAAGTATGGAAGATATCCAGCCAATGGTGTAGGTTGGACTGGGAGCTCATGGTTAGTAAGAAAAGGTCTTCCATACATCAGTTCAAAGGGGCTCAGGAACAAGGGGCCACGGGGGGTGGCTCAGAGGTGCATTAAAGCCAGTGGGAGCAGCTCCACCCAGGATTTGCGCAGCTCAGTGGAGAGTTTGGTTAGGTGGTGTTTGATAAGACAATTTACCCATTCTACCTTACCAGAAGTTTGCAGTTGGTAGGGAATATGTAGCTTCCAGGTGATGCCCAGGGAGGGGAGATACCTGTTGAGTAATCTTTGAGATAAAGGCAGGTCCGTTGTCCAACTGGATAGAGTTGGGGAGACCAAAGTGTGGAATGATGTGGTTAATTAGGGCTTCTGTTACCACCTGTGCTGTTTCTCTAGTGGCAGGAAATGCCTCTACCCACCTGGTGATGGTGTCTACCATAGTAAGAAGAGGGTGTTATCTGTGTTACGGAGTGGAACATCTGTGAGGCCTAGCAGGTTTGAGAGTCAAGGATTGGGAGAAGGAGATGAGAGGGTTTTTGACAAAGGGTGTGGAAATCTAACACACAAGAGGGTGTTGGAAGGGAGAGAGCCCAGTAAGTGAGTAGGCCCTGGAGCCGATATGGAGAACTAACATTTACAGGTTGGCCCAGTGTGAGATTTAGGGCCTGTCTAGCGAGGAGAGCAGCCGCCGCAAGTGTGTGCAGGCAGGGCTGTCATCCTCTTACCATGGGATCCATTTGTTTAGAGAGATAAGCAACTGGTTGCTGGACTGGCCTGGTGGGTTGGACCAGAACCCCTAGGGCAACACCCTTTTGCTCATCTGTAAATAACAGGAATGGCTTTTCTAGGTCTGGGAGAGCTAAGGCTAATCTCAGAGATCTTTGCCTGGATAAAGCGGAGAAAACAGGTTGCAAAAAGAAAGAAAAGCATGATCATTATCACCAGGCCTACTAGGGGCAGGATCCATGTCAGTAAGGGAGAGCAGATCCAAGTTTGGATATACTGGCCCCAGCTTTGACTGATGAAGAGTCGGTCAGAGAGGGTTCTGCTGGTCAGATAAGCAAGTCCATGAATATGTTGTAGGAGGTGGAGACACCTGAGTACACATGATTTCTCACCAAAATCTCTCAGACCTTCAACACTTTATTTTGCTTGCTTGCTTTCTAATACCATTTCATTTTATCCATCCTACTTTAAATTATCTTAAGGACTTTCAGAATAACCATCTTCAATACATTTCTTTTTTCAAACATACATACCTCACCTCACTTGCATTTACAGTTATTACATCTTAGTTTTTAACCTCTGCATTGTAAGACATTGTAATAGCTGTTATACTATCGTCTCTTTAGACTAGACAACTTACACAAACACACCTTCAATATTTTTGTTGAGATGACATTAAACTTTAGTTCCCTTACAACAAGGAACAAAAAGTAGATTTGAAAATTACGTTTCCTTCAATAAGGAGCAAAATGTAAACCTGAAAGAAAGTTCAGTAAATGATTAACAAATTTTTTTATTACTAAACTTAGCAAAACATTAGTTTTATAAGGAATTTAGCCACCATCTAATTAATGATGAAAAGAACAAATTTAAGACAGATACCAATTGTAGCTTTTTGTTCCTATACCCAGTGATTTAATTGGCAGAGAATGGTGCCTAAAGCCTGCAACTATTGGGTGATATAATGTTTCCAATTTGGCTAAGGTCACCCTGTAGGATTTGAATTAGGGGAGGAGGTGGGGAGGATGGCTCTCTGTAGAGGATTTTTAAAAGGGGAAATTCCAGCTGGACTGACACTGTGTAAGAATCTCAAGCTGCAAAAGTTTCCAGGTGATGCTGGATACCTAGGCGTGCTTGCTGCAGGACTAAGATTGATCATAGTCTAGGGCTTATTGGAGTAGGAAGCTGAGCAGGTCCATGGTGAAGTAGCGCTGGCCTATGAATAACCTCTGCCCACCTCAGAGAGTAGCGTTTGGACTGTAATACACTGGTCCCCGAGTCTCTCTTAAGGGGAGCTGGAGAGCCTATCTGCTCCAGACTGGCAGAGGAGGATACAAGGGGGGCCTTCAGGGTGCCCAGGCATATGGTGGTGGTTGTTCTTTATCATCAGTGGATGAAAAGACAGGTTCCTCAAGTTTTTGTGGGGTCAGGGGTTTTGGAGAAGTCTTTGTCTTTACAATAACTTGCATTCTTATTTAAGAGGTTGCAGCCGAGGTTGTGAAACAGAAGGAGGATGTTCTGCAACTTTTAACCAAGGTGGCTGGGAAAGGACTGTTGTAAGCCAGGAGGCTATATATAGAAATTGGTCTGGGTGACCTGAGTTGCCCATGACCACTCTGTAGGGGGTGGTAAGTGGCCACAACCGGGATAGAGTTATCCCAGACCACGGGGTCGACAGTGGAAGGAGACAGTGGGTAGTCCTGAAAAGGGTTAGGAGATGTTGGAGCAGTGGGAGGGTGAGAGCAGTGCTAGGGTCTTGGAACCATGAGAGAGTAACCCTGAGTTTGGTTAGGAGGTCGCGACCCAGGAGTGGTGTGGGCAAGAAAGCATGACTAGGCAGGAGTGAACTAAAGGTTTGTTGTCTGTTTGGTAAGGGATGGGGCCAGCAGCTTGAGATTGAGAGGGTTGGCCGTCAACTCCCATAACCGAGATCTGAGAAGGGTAAATCTGACCCAGGTAGGAGGGGAGAACAGAGAAGGTAGCCCCCATGTCGACAAAAAGGAGATGGACTTACCTGCTACCTTGACCGTTACCCTGGGCTCCTTGAAGTTTATTGGGGTTGACGTGTCCGAGCCTCTTCAGTCCTCAGCCACCAAACCCAAGACCGCCTGTGACAGGGTTGCAGGGACTGGAAGGACTGGTCCACCACAGCCAGGCGAGGAGGGACAGTCAGTTTTCCAGTGACCCTGGATGTTGTAGATGAGGCACGGTCCTGGTGGAGAGTGGGGGTTAGGGCAAAGTTTGGACTAGTGGCCCTCCAGGCCACACTTGAAGCAGGCTCCGGGTGGTGGTCGATTGGGGCCCGTGGGGTCCATTGTCATCCTCTGTCGGGCGGCAGGTGCTGAGGTCCTTGGGGGAGCAGGGCATGATGGCCTCAAGGCAGCTACTAGGGCCTGAGCTTGAAGCTCAACCTTCTGGTGACCACAGGTCTCTCTATCCTATCCTGTTCCTTCCAGTTGTTAAATTACTTTAAAGGCCATATTCAGCAGATCCAGGATAGAGGGCTGAGGACCATCCTTAGCCTTTTTTTTTTTTTTGGCTTTTTGCTGATATAGGGGCTGACTGAGATGTGAAATGGATAGCCAGGGCTCTGGTGCCTCCAGGAGAGTCAGGATCTAACCTAGTGTATTGCTAGATGGCATCAGTGAGGTGGCTAAGGAAAGCAGCAGGATTTTTTTTAGGGGAACTGGGTGATCTCTCGCAGCTTGTCATAATTAACTGCCTTATGGGCTGCTGCTTGGAGACCGGCTATGAGGCAGTTGATGAAGCAGTCTCAGCAAGCCTTGCCCCGGTGACCCCTGTCAGTGTCAGTCAGGAATTCCCAGCCAGGCTCCTGGCGAAGAACTGCTTCAGAGCCTGGGGCATGGTTGTGTCAGTTAAGTGGACCTGATCTGCATGATCTTGAGCAGACCGAAACACACATTCCCTTTTATTAGAGGTCAGGGTGGCAGAGAGGACAACATGTAAATCATGACATGTAAAGTCATAGGCTTGGGTAAGATAATGAAACTCTGGTGTAAGTAGTGGGATCGTTAGTGAAAGAACTGAGATGGTTTTCAGTCCAGGAGAGATCAGACAGAGAGAAAGGAATACGGACTCTAACTACTTTTTCAGTCCCTGCCACTTCCCTAAGGGGACAGAGAAGAGGACAATCGTGACAGCGGGTGTGGTGGCTAGGAGGTGAAAGGGCGGGGCTGGATTGGGTAGCCGAAGGAGGTGAAGATAGAGAATCTAGAGGATCAGAGAATGCTGGAGAGGGGTCCGGAGAGGGCAAAGAGTGAGAGGAGTCTCGAGACTTGGAAAGTATGACCGATTTTCAGGAGGGAGGGTTGGGAGGGAGGGATGGGAGAGCAAGAGAAAGAAAGCCTGGACATAAGGGATCTCTGACCATTTTCCATTGTGGTGACAGAAATTGTTTATGTCTGTAAGGACCAAGAATTCAAAAGCGCCATGCTCAGGCCAGTGGGAGCCACTCTTTAATTGATATTGAGGCCAGGCAGTGTTGCAGTAGAAGATGAGACGTTTAGGGCATATATGTGGCTTAAGTCCCAACAGATCAAGGTTTGAGAGAAGGCATCCCAGTGGAGTGGCCGGGCTAGGCTTAGAATTGGCAGACCCCATGGCTAAGTCGGCTCCTTTTCCCAATTAATGGGGGCACAGAGTCAAGAATGCAGTGTCCCACAAGCCTGATCTGGCCCTTGGCGGCACAGACACTGAATCGCGGCATCGCGCCACTCAGTCCTGGCCTTTGGAATAGAGGTAAACAAGTGAGAGGTACATCTCCACCACTTGCTTGTTGCCTAGGATTTTGGGTACCTAGTCTGGATGAGCATCCCCTGATCCAGGTTTAGGTGTAATGGGGATCGACTGACATGGGCCCAAGGTTTATGGAAGAGCCGACTGAGGTAGGGGGTTAAGAGAGGAGCTGGATAGCCAGAGGAGAGGGCCTTCTAGGAAGGAGGGTCAGGTAGGTGACTTACCCCAAGAATGAAGGCCAGTGGTGGATGTGAGGCATCTGCAATGGAGAGGAGAGGTCCCAGGGATGGGAAGGCGGCCCCTGTGCCAGGGGACACAGCCTACCTGGGTTTTGGCACCAACACTGACCTTATATGAGCAATTGGATGTGCACATGCAAAAGAATGAATCTGGATTACTACTTCATACTACACACAAAAATGAGCAAAAAATGGATCATAGGCCTGAAACATATGGGTCATAATAGATAATAAGGGCTGAAGCTATACAAATCTTAGAGAGAAAATGTAGGGGTAAATCTTTGTAACTGTGAGTTAGGCATAGTCCTCTTAGATATGATATAGCTGCACTAGCAACACAATTTTTGAAAGGTGAAATTGGACTTATCAAAGTTAAAATATTGTCATGTTTCAATAAATACCATACACTAAATGAAAAGACAACACTCAAAATGGGAGAAAAAAGTTTACAGATCATGTATCTGATAAGAGAATTGTGTATGTGATATATAAAGAACTTGTACAACTCAAAAATAAAAAGACAAATAATCCAATTTAAAAATGAGCAATGGATCTGTTAAACAACAAACATCCAAACAAGTTAAAGATATAATTGACTTCGTTAAATGATTCAAGAATCAGGCAGCATACTGTCTAGCAGGTAGACAGGTGTTACAAGAAGTTGTTCAAAATGGAAGGTTTTTTTTTTTTTAAGATGTATTTATTTATGCATACAAGAGCTGGGGTACAGGCCAGAGATGCTGGGGGTGAGAGACAGAGTGGGGAACAGAACAGGCAGACTGACTGAAATATACTGCTGAAGGGCAGGCCAGAGATGCTGGGGGTGAGAGGATTCACCAGAGACAGAGTGGGGAACAGAACAGGCAGACTGACTGAAATACACTGCTGAAGGGAGCAGCGGGCAAGACAGGAGAAGTCTGCTGCACCATGTGGGTTGCTCCCTGGCAGCCCTGGGTCGAACTTGCGTTGCAGAGGTTGTGAGTTGCTTCATAGTGCGCAGTGCCTAACCCCTTGAGCCTCCAGGGAGGCCCCAAAATGGAAGGTTTTTATAGTCAGAAAGAGGGTAGGATAAGGTCATTAGAAAAAGAAAGCAAGGATTACTTCAGGCAAAACCACCTATTGCTTTAACATGCAGATTATCCCACTAGTTTAGACCAGGAAACCCCAGATTTATGGGTTTAAAATTCCACTCAGAGAGGCTGATACTGCAATTGGGTTAGGTCTTGAGAGGCCCAGCACAGCACAGTGACTCCTTTTTTAGCCTGTTCATTTTTTAGGCAGCGCTAATGGGACACTCCTCTGAAGGAGGTAGACAGTTGGTCAGTAGGTACATAAAAAAATGCTCAACATCATTAGACATAAAGAAATTGCATATGGGGCCTCCCTGGTGGCGCAGGTGGTTGAGTGCTGCGCTGTGAAGCTGCCTGCAGCCTATGCAGCGCTGGTTTGATCCCAGCCAGCCAGCGAGGGTCCCACATGGTGCGGCGGACCTCTCCTGTCACGCCCGCTGCTCCCCTCAGCAGTGTATTTCGGCAGTCTGCCTGTTCTGTTCCCTGCTCTGTCTCTGGTGAATCCTCTCACCCTCCCGCGAATCTGATCTGTACCCCAGTTCTTGTATAAAAATAAATTAATAAATAAATCATAAAAAAATGCATATGAAAACCATGAAGAGAGCAATTACTGACTACAACCCAGCTAGTCATTCAGACTTTCCACCAGCCCAGCTTCAGGAACCCAAAAGTTGAGCTTTGGGGAAAGAGTGCAGTAATCAAAGAAGGATACAAAACAAAAGAAGCCATAGCGGTTCCCTGGGCAGCTGTGTCCAGCTTTAAAGCTCATATCTTAGTCTTTCTTTCACTGCCCCTGTCTAAGATCTCTTAGAATTTATTCCCCTTATTAGCCTTAAAATTTACTGCCCTCATTAGCCCTCCTGGATTTCTCTGTCCTTATCTCAGAATCTTCTTTAACTCTCCCAAAGTTCCTGCCTGCACTGTCCTGGAAGCTGCCTAATTAACCCTAACTTGCCTTAGGGCTCAATTGGAGCAGAAAACAATGAACTCAAGAAGGAATACCACTGATTTAAAAATAGAGTTTTTGTCTTGCTGCCTAGACAAGAAAGTTGGGAAAGAGGGAATAAGCCATTACTTTTTCCATAGCATCATGCTAATTTTCACGCTTAGAGCCATGGTCATGAGTCCATTAGTATCACTCTCTCCAGCACTGATTTGATATTCCACTATGTGAATGACACATAACTGTGTCAGTGAAATGGGAATGAGTTTTATAATCAAACTGGGAAAATATGAATATTTAGGCCCAAGATAGTTAGACGAAACATGCACTCTGTCTACAGTGGCCATCTGAAAAAAAAAAATATCTGAAATGAAATTACTTCTGGAAGACAGGGATAGATAACTGAAGTGTGGCAGCAATAAAATTATATGACTTAAGAAATAAATAAGTAAAATGGCATGGCTTTATCCTAACTACAGAATGTTTCCCTAAGGTCAAAATGAAAGACCAAGGTAGCTAGCTTACAATAAAACAAACTAGTGGAGGGGGATGAGGGAGCCCTCTAGGAGTGCTTTAAAATTTTTGTAGCTTGATCTGGACAGTGATTGCACAGATATGTAAGTAATTGAGCTGTACACACATAACTAATGCATTTTATTGCATGCAAAATAACTCAATATAAAAAAACAATTAAGAAATAAGAGCTGATACTTTTGCTTATGGGCAATATGGAGTGGAAAACATCAGATTTGCCCTCATCTCCGAGCTGTGACTACTAACGATTGTTTAAACTATACCCAGGACCACAGGAAACATTTGCAGAGGTGATAAAGCCCAGGGAGAGCCAAGAACCCCCCAGAGGGGACAAAGGCAGTCCACCCACCCCAACTTACAGGCAGGCCCCTAAAGCCTAAGAAGAGTAAGAAGTAGAGGGGGGCAATTTCTCAAAATTGGCTAGTTTCTGGAAGATAAGGCAATCCCCCTAAACAGGACAAGCAATACACTGAAAACCCGCTAAATGCTTTCCCCATCCTAAGGGAAGGACAAAGCTGGCTGATACCATGAAACTCAGGCCTGTGTTCTCCCTGGCCCAGCTTCCTGCAGGGTTGATAAGACTATACCTGGAGCACAGTGGAATAGGGAGTGGCTTAGAAACTTCTGCCTGGACTGATAAACCAACACCCCGGGGGCGCCTGTGCAGTGCATCTCAGATGGGATGGAGTGAACAGTTCCTGCACCCCATTTAAGTACACAGCCCCCATAATTCCCTTGCAGTTGTTCTCACCAAGGACTCTGCCAGCCCAGGGACCTCTCCCTGGGTGTCCTTTTATTCTGTCTGTGAATAATCTTTGTTTTTGCTTCTATTAAAGACATGGCTATGAATTCTCACACCATAGTCAAGAACCAGGGTACTCCTAATCCAAGAACACCTAAACCCGACAATACAGGTAAAGAATCAAAGAATCACCCGAAGGGATTAGCACTAACAGTTTCTGGGGTGAAATCAAGTCAGAAATAATGACTTCTCACCAGCCATACTAGAAAACCTCAATATTCATGGGACATTGTGTAGAGTACTGTCATATATATCAATATTGATATTGTAATGGTCTTGACTGATGGAGATGTTACACGTATTGACATTGCAATGACTGTTAGAGTAGCCTGGTGTGGCTGTTGTCAGAATTGGCAGGCAGCATGGTGGGATGCTGTGGAATCCTTGCCTCTGGCATAACAGTACAACTCCCAGTGTGACAAGAACTGGACTTTCTGAGTGGGTGTGTCATGGGTGCGGCTGGGAATAGGAGCCGAGTTGAGCAGCCATGTTGACCTTTGAAAGAATGAAAATAAGTGGCCCTCATGCTCTTGCTTTTCAGGCCTTGGCTGGCATGCTGGTTTCAGCTCAACTGGTGTTGCTGGTAGTGAAGGGGGAAGTTAGGTCATTGGTATATGCAGTCAGTTAAGAACAGGGTGTCCTAAGCCCCTAAGTCCACTTATCAACCCGATTGAGAAACACTCAGCTGGAACCAGTTGGGAACCCTTGCCCCCCTCCAAGCCCTAAGTCCACTTATCAGTCTAATTGGAGAACAATCCCAGACCAGAGGGTGCCGTGCCCCCCAACCAGTAAGGAGGAATGCCCGTAGAGAAACCAATAGCACAACGCTAAAGCAATGGGAGAAAACTAGATTTGGACAGGTGGCCAAGTAATGTGGGCAAATTCAGTGGACCTCTGTAGCTTAGGAGACCCAAGTGGCCCAGCCAATCAGCAAGAGACACAATGTGGAGGCACCCAATAACCAAATCCCCACTCCTTGCCTACTTATACCCATAAAAGCACCTACTTCTCACCACCTAAGTTGTTACCCACTTGGGACCCCTCTCTGCTCAGAGACCTTTCTTATTCTTCTTCCCACCTGTCAATAAATCTCTTGCTTTTCTGTAACTTTGGTCTTGGAATTGAATTCTTTCCTCACCAAAGACAAGAACCGAGAAAGAAGCTACCTGGGGTCCTCAGACTCCACGCCTACTCCAAAACCCCAATTCAGTAGGATGTGTCGCCAATTAATCTCTCCCTCTGTTCTTGCTCCCCTTGTAAATAAACCATGTTTCAAAAAAATTTCTGTGTGTCTGAGAGCACTTGGATTTTACCCTAAGTTCTTAAGAATGAGGCAGATTCACCCCCTTTATTTCTGGGTATGTCCACTAACATGACTTTGACTGATAGAAAGGTGGAGACAAGTGAGATAGAGCAACTTAAGTTATCAGTTAAAAATCAACCACTCACGGCCTCCCCTGGTGGTGTAGGTGGTTGAGCATAGCGCTGTGAAGCTGTCCGCAGCCTCTGCAGCACGGGTTCAATCCCAGCAGGCCAGGGAGATTGCCACATAGTGCGGCAGACCTCTCCTATCTCGCCCGCTGCTCCCCTTAGCAGTGTATTTCATCAGTCTTCCTGTTCTGTTCCCTGTTCTGTCTCTGGTGAATTCTCTCACCCTCCGGCACATCTGGCCTGTACCCCAGTTCTTGTATGCATGAATAAATAAATTTTTAAAAATAATCAACCACTCATTTATGAAAACACTGATAACAGACATAACAAAGGCAAGGTCAGAAAAAAGCTGGCTGTGCAGAGAGGACCTGCATATATCAAAATTAATAGGTAGTCCTGCTAATATACCTCTAAAAATATAACATAAATATTGATATCAAATTTGAGCCAATTTGAGATGCTTATGGACTTCATACCCATAGCTGAAGTCTTTCCCAAGATTTGGCCAGAGCCACAAGGGACTCGCCCTGAGAAGTGGCAACCCTATTTCACGCAGATGCATGGATTGAAGAAAATCTCCATACCTGGTTCCACCCACTCTGCATGCTAGTATCCTGAGCTTTGTCAAGAGGTTTGTTATCTTCCTCATTTTTACTGACAAATTTAATTATAGGTTTATGTTATTGTAATATGGACTCTCCCTCAAAATATTCATATTGTGGTTATATGCATTTGGCTTGAGTCTTAAGTGAAACCTTCTTACTTTGTGGATGTTAGCACTCTAGAGAACCCAAACCTGATAACACAAGTGCACCAGTTGCTTCAGTAGTGGGGAATAATTAGGCCTGGATTGAACACTACTCCAGTTATATAACAAAATTTAAAATCATGATTCAAAAGGATCAAGCTCAAAAAAGATAAATTCATGCCATTTGTGGCAACGTGGATGAAGCTAGAAGGTTGATGCTAAGCAAAGTAAGTCAGAAGGAAAAAGAAAAATATCTGATGGTTTCACTTATATGTGGAATATAGAGAAACCAAACAAAGGATCAGACAAAGACAGACCTCGAAAGATGACCATAGATCTGAAGCATCCAATATGGGAGGGGGTAGAGGGAGGAGTGAAGACTTGTGGGTGGGGTTGGGGGGGGGCACAGGAGAAACTACGGTGATGGACTATGAATGCTTTGGTGGTGGGAGAACTATGGTGACCACATCTCAAGGGAGAAATATATTGTCCAAAAATTAACAATGATGTAAGAAAAAAAGTACTACATTAAAAAAAAAATAGAGTAACTAAAAATATAGTGGAAATAAAATGTAGTGAAAAGTATAAACACAAAAGGATTGAATTATTCCCAGGTGCATATGTCCTAGGAGTATGTCAAGAATATTAATAGGAAGACAGATCTATTCATTATTGAACAAAGTAAAATCTACAATGTCTATCTAGTATCCAATTAAACATTATAAACAATGCAAAACCATTAAAATATGAAGTATATTGAAGAGAAAATAAAAAGAATTGGATTTTAGTATAAACAGAATAGATATTTGAATAGACACAAAAACTGTATTTCTTATGTTCAAAAAGTTAAGTAGAGAAATTGTGGAGATGAAAGTGAAAATTTGTATAATGAAAATCATAACAGGTAGAATTAATGGCAGATTAGACATGCATAAGAAAAGATTAATGTACTTGATGGCAATAACTGCTCAAAGGGAAACACATGGGACAAAATGAATTCTAAGAATGAACAGACATCAGTGAGCTATGTGACATCAAGTGACTAATGGATGGATAATTAGAATCTCTGAAAGAGGAAAATAATAGAGGAAATGACTGAAAATTTCTCAATTTGATGAAAATTCTAAACCTACAGTACCAAGAAGATAAATTAATTCCAAGCACAGGAAAAATGAAAACTATACTTTATGCACATTTTCACTCACATTTGATACCTATGCACTCCTTAAGGCGAGTGAAAAGAAGAATCTTAAAAGCACCTGGAGATTAAAGGCATGAGAGAAACAAAGATAATGATGATGCCTGTTTTCTTCTTGGAACAATGCATGTGAGAGATATTTCTAACACACTGAAAGAAAAAAAAAAGTCAATAGTCCTTGGGGGCTTTCCAAAAGTATCATCATACTTACTGAACATAATCTTGGTTGGGTTGAAAGGGTTTGTTATAAATAACAGAAGACACCCATTTCACCTTTAAAATGAGACTATTTTAGGAACTGAAGACAGAAGACCAACTATAACAAAAGATGTTCCTATGGCCTTTATCTAGGAAATTATAAGGATTTGAGTCTGTTGGGACCAAGAACAGTAGATGGAAACCAAATATATATTTTCTTTATAAATAACAAAATCACACCATTACTGACCCTCCTCATTCCTTTCTGTAGATACATATTTCCACCTGGTATCATTTTCCTTCTGCGTAAAACACTTAATACATTTCTTGTATTACAGTCTGCCAGTAATAAATTATTTCAACTTTTGTTTGTATGCAAAATATATTTTACCTTCACTTTTGAAAGATATTCCTACCAGATATAAAGCCTCTTCCTAGGGGATCCAACCTTGTGATTACAGGATTCAAACCCTCAGTAGCACTCCCCCACCTCTACCTTCTGGAAGGGAGAACAACAGGACAGTGTGGCTAATCATCTACTGTCAAAGATTTAGTCCATCATGTCTATGTATGAAGCCTCCATAAAACCCAAATGGAACGATTCAGAAAGCCTCCAGTTTGGTTAACACAGAAATGGTGAGAAAAGTGAACAACCAGCAAGAGCATGGAAGTGTTACAGGGCAACCCCAATGTGCAATGGGTTGGCCTGACTGGGGGTCCTCACCTGCACACTTTAAAGGGATTTATAATAAGACTCAACTGCAGGCACACACAAAAAGGTTAATAAAGGGTTTATTTACAAAAATGGGAAATGAAGAAAGGAATAACTCAAGGGAAAAAAAGAGAAATTGGTGAATGTGTCATACCAGTTCCGTTGATCTGGGACCTCCTCAATAGCACAATGAAGGCCGGCAAAAAGCCAACAACCCCAAGGCCCACATGTCTAGTTATATACCAAGCCTGGCTGCTTAACTCCACCCTCAGTTCCTAGGAATCCTCTCTTTGGTGGTGATGACACTATGAGATTTGTAGTCCTTGGTGTCTTGAATCTCTTTGCTCTGGGATGGCAGTGGGGTCCATAAAACCTGTTTGTGGGCCTCCCCTTGTGGCGCAGCAGGTGAGCGCTGGGTTGCGAGGCTGCCAGCAGCCTCAGCAGCACCAGTTCGATCCCCAACAAAAAAAAAAAAGAAAAAAAAACCTGTTTGTGGAGTTTGTTCAGGACATACTTTTCTCCCAACAATTCCCCCATTTCACTTTTAGTCACCATTTCTCTGGTGATGAAGGTCAAATGTGTGGATGCTCTCCCCACAACAGAAGTTCTATGCCTCTTCCCACATATGTGACTCTATGTGTCTTTTCCATCTGGCTGTTGCTGAATTATATCTTTTTTATCCATTTTACAGTCTTTAATAAAGCACACAAAACTAGCATTTAATGTATTTCTTCTGTGAACTTTTTGCAAAATTCAGATGACAGGATATCATTTACAATCTTTTGTCTGTCTTCTCTCTTCTGATCAATACCTTTTGCACAGTCCGTGAAAACAGTATCATCATCTCACCTCCTTTTAACTTTAAAGTTGGCCTTTGAAGATGGGCTAGTGAGATTAAGGAGAGTGTTTCATTTGACCATGCTTTCCACACTGATTCTTTCTTCAGCTTTTTTTTTTTTTATTGTTCCTTCTTGGCCTGATCTTCAGTTCTTTCTTTATTTTTTTAATTTTTTCCAGCTCTGCAAGAAGACCTGCAGTATCATTATCAACATTACTCAATTCCTCAAAATCTTTATGTTTATCTTCCTCAACTGTTTGAGGATCATCTGCATCAAGGTCTGCAGCAGGAATCTGGTCTAACCTAGGCTTCTTTGACACTGAAGAGGTTTCATTTTCCAAGCTGGATAATCTCTATTTTTTCCCTTGTGAAACAGCTCTTTCTCTTCCAACTTTCTCCTTAAGTCATGGTTCTGAACCTCTTCAAGGTCATCCTTAGTGGTTTGTCTATAATTTATGTTTGTATGGAAAGGTAGGTCTCCACTAGAATACTGTTTTGAAAGTCGGCTCTAATTAACTTCTTTTCCTCTCCCACCCCTTGCAGGTTCAAAAGCTTGTCTTGCTGCTGTAGTTATCATTTATGGTTGGCCAAGGTCTGATGCAGCAATCTATGGAGATCATACAAGCGCCATTATGACCCTTGGCTCCCAGAAACCTCTGCATTGAGTTATATCCTTTTATCATAAACTGACAATCCAGTAAGTAAATGTATTTTTCTGAATTCGGTGAGCTTCTCTAGTAAATTAATCAAGCCCAAGGAAAGGGTCACGGGCACTTTGATTTACAGTTAGTCAGAAACAAAGGTAACAACTTGGACTTTAAACTGGCATCTGAAATTGAGGATGGGTCAATCTTGTGGAATTGAGCCCTTAAACTCTGAGAGCAGATGCTATCTCCAGGTACCGTCAGATTTGAATCAAATTGTAGTATATGTAACTGAGATCAATGGGTTCATGTTCTTGGTGGGTGTGTAGGTAGAATGAAAGACATTGCCAGAATGGAGTGCACAAAGGACAGTATTTCCTGTGACAAGAAAAGATGACAGCAAAACTATTGTTCCCAAAGATATCATCTCCTAGAGGGGATAGTTAGGTAAAATCATATAGTATTATTTAGTGTGGGAGGGGGGTCTTCAAGAATGTCTTCGTTTCCTGTGCCAGCACCTGCTGGTCTTTATCTTTAGCCAGGGAGGTCTGCTAAAAGCATACCTTTAGGGAAACATGAAAATATATCATATACCTGACTTACCCAGGTCAAGAAACTTGTGCACAAAGTGACCTATACCTGGTGACCTAGGCCAACAGGGGAAATTTCTTAACTCTTACTACCATGTGCTCACAGATACGCAGGTGGTGCAGAGTTAGAATTAGGTGTAAGTGACCCTCCTCCCTCTACTTCTGGTATCAGAAGTAGTGTTGTAGTAGAGTAACGAGAGTGGAGGAGACACACAGGGGCGTGTTTTTCCTCTGAAATTTGTAACAAAAAATGATAATTATATAAATAATTTTTCTAATTATTTAAAACTTTTAAAAAGGAAATTGAGTGTTTAAACAAAAATAATAATAGCATATTATAAGTTTTATAACATATGTAAAAGTAAGATGTATAGCAACAATGAAATAAAGGCGAGAAGAGGAAAATGGCAGACTATTTTAGAGATCTTAAATTGTATCCAAAATAGTATAATATCACTTGGAGGTACTGAAGGTAGACTGCAATAAGTTAAAGTTATATACAATAATTCAAAGTTTGACCACTAAAATAAAAACCAAAAATTATAGATAATCAGCTAACAAAGGGAATGAAATGGAAACAAAAATACTTGACTACTGGAAAAAAAAGGAACAGAGAACAGATGAGAAAAATAGAAAACAAACAAAGATACTAGACTCAAATGAACCATATCAATTATGACAAATTATAACTGGTCTAAACACTCAATTTAAAGTCATAGATTGGAAGACTGGGTCAAAAGCAAGGGGCAACTATGTGTTAATCTATAAGAAATACACTTTAATTTTAAAGGCACAAATAGAATAAAAGTAAAATGTTCAATAAAGGTATACTAAGGGAAAGAAATCTGGAGAGGCTAAATTTTATAAGAGAAGAAAATAGATTTTAGGGTAAAGAGTAAGCCACATGGGGGAAAGGATATTTAATAATGATAAATAAGTCCATTAAATAAGAGGTTATAGCATCATAAATGTCTACATGTCTAATAACAGTGTTGAAATACATGTAGCAAAATCAGGGGCCTCCCCAGTGGCGCAGGGGTTGAGCGCTGGGCTGTGAATGAAGCTGCACACAGCCTTTGCAGTGCTAGTTCCATCCCGGCCGCTGGGCGAGGGTCCCTCTTGGCTCGCAGTCCTCTCCTGCCGCCCGCTGCTCCCCTCAGCAGTGTACTTGGTCACTGCCTGTTCTGCTCTCCGCTCTGGCTCTGGTGAATTCTTCTGACCTATCATCTGCAAGTCTGAGGCTCTCATGATCCTCTATCTCTGGGTTTGATTAATTTGGTAGAGCAGTCACAGACCTCAGGGAAGCATTTATTTACTTATATTTACCAGTTTAATAAATGACATGATAAAAGATACAGATCAACAGCCAGATGAAAAGATACAAAAGGAAAGGTCCAGGAGGCCCCTAGGCACAGGAGCATGTGTCCTCATGGAGTTGAGGGTTTATCACACTCCTGATAATGTGGATGTGTTAAGCAACCTGAAATTTTCTGAACCCCACACTATTGGGATTTCAGTCTTCCTCACGTAGACACACTCAATTATTAACTCAATTTCCAGCTCCTATACACTCTCTGGAGAATGGGGGGGGTGAGGCTGAAAATTTTAAGCTTCTAATCAGGGCCTGATATTTTTGGTGACCAGTCCCCATCTAAGAGCCATCACAGAATCCACTCATTAGAGCAAAAGATGCTCCTGGAGCTCTTATTCCTCAGGAACTGACAATGATTTTAAGAGTTCTGTGCCGGAAACCAGGAACTAGGGACTGAGACATACATGTACTTTTTTTCTATTATGTTCAACAGGGCAACAAGGGGGACTCAAACTGTCCAAGGACAGTGCCCAGATAGTTTGTCAGTCATTGTCTGAGTTCACCTGCATGCACGATTGCAAGACTACTCAAGTTCAGAGAACAACAATAATGGGATTTATTTAAACCAAGGGGAAAAAAGAGTTACTGAGGCCACAAGTGGCTGTTTACCTCACCAAAAGCAGTATTTAGTGTTTTAAAGTCCTATACACAAAGGCTCCCAAGATGGCATCTTTCCACCACCGATGGCCTGGAGCACACAGCATCCAGACTATAGGCTGTGTACCAACTCAGGAAGACAGCAGAAGACACAACAGGAGATGCTCATCGGAGCTATTGAGATGAACCAGCACAGCACCAGATAATTGACACTCAAAGCAGCAGCTTCAGCAGCCAAATGACCTGACACTCACACAGCTCAGCAAGGCGCCTAGGTCGAGGGCCTTTTTCTTCCAGGATATAACAGCAGCAAAGCTGGCAATCAAGTCTTACTTCTCCTTTCCCTATTTGGATTCCTTGTATGTCTTTCTCTTGTCTTATTGCCCTGGCTAGGACCTCCAGTATTATATTGAAGAGCAGTGATGAGAGAGGACATCCTTGTCTTGTTCCTGATCTTAAGGGAAAGACCTTCAGCTTTTCGCCATTGAGAAAAATATTGGTGGTGGGTTTGTCGTATATGGCTTTTATCATGTTAAGGTATGTTCCTTCTATTCCGAGAATTTCGAAGGCCTTCATCATAAATGGATGTTGGACTTTGTCGAATGCTTTCTAAGCATCTATTGATATGGTCGTGTGGTTTTTATTTTTCTTTTTGTTGATGTGTTGGATTACACTGATCGATTTTCATATGTTGAACCATACTTGTGGCCCTGGGATGAATCTCACTTGATCATGGTGTATTATCCCTTTGATGCATTGTTGGATTCTGTTGGCAAGGATTTTGTTGAGGATTTTGAGTGTTCATTAGGGAGATTGGCCTGTAATTTTCTTTTTTGTGTGTGCTGTCTTTGTTTGGTTTTGGTATTAGTGTAATGTTGGTTTCGTAGAATGTATTTGGTAGTATTCCTTCTTTTTTCAATTTTTTGAAAGAGTTTGTTTAGGATAGGCACAAATTCACTGCTGAACGTTTGGTAGAATTCATTTGTGAAGTCATTTGGACATGGGCTTTTGTTTTGGGGGAGTGCTTTGATTACTGCCTCAATTTTGCTGCTTGTAATTGGTCTGTTTATGTGTTCTAATTCTTCTTTGTCTAGCTTTGGATGATTGTATCGTTCTAGAAATTTGTCCATCTCTTCTAGGTTGTTGAATTTGTTTGCATATAAGTGTTCATAGTAATCTCTGATTATTCTTTTGATTTCTACTGAGTCTGTTGTGATTTTTCCTCTTTCATTTATAGTCCTATTTATATGTGTTTTCTCCCATTTTTTTCTTTGTGAGCCTGACTAGGTTAGAGATTTGTCTAATTTGCTTATATTTTCAAAGAACCAACTTTTGGTTTCATTGATCTTTTGGATTATTTTTTAAATTTCCTTTTTTTTATTTCTGCTTTGATTTTTATTATTTCCTTTCTTCTACCAGCTTTAGGGTTTTTTGTTGTTCTTTTTCTAGCTCTTTGAGATGTGAGATTAGGTTGTTTCTTTGAGTTCTTTCTTGTTTCTTGATGTGAGCTTGTATTGCTATATATTTTCTTCTTATTATTACTTTTGCTGCATCCCATACCTTCTGGAAAGTGGTGTCCTCCTTCTAGTTCAACTCAAAGTATTTTTTTTTATTTCTTCTTTGATCTCCTCATTAGTCCAGTGGTCTTCCAGTAGTGTGGGTTTCAATCTCCATGAAGTGGAAGTGTTCCTTGTTTTCTTTTCATAATTTATCTACTTTGATGCCTTAATGATCAGAGAAGATAGTTGAAATGATTTGATCTTCACATATCTGTTGATGTTTGTCTTGTGGCCCAGTATGTGATTGATTCTGGAGAATGATCTGTGTGAGCTTGAGAAAAATGTGTACTTGGATTTTTTGGGGTGCAGTGTCCTATAGATATCTGTTAATTCCATGAGTTCTATGTCTTTATTTAGGGCTCTAGTGTCTTTATTTTTTGTCTCATTGATCTGTCCATTGGTGAGAGTGGAGTGTTGAAGTCTCCCACTATATATGTATTTTCTTTAATGTCTATTTTCAGAGCTGATAATAACTGTCTAATATATTTTGGCGCTCCTTCATTTGGTGAGAATATGTTGATGACTGTTATAGCTTCCTGATGTAATGTCCCTTTGATCATAATGTAGTGTCCATCTATGTCTCTTTTTACTTTTTTTAATTTGAAGTCTATTTCATCTGATATAAGTGTAGCTGTTCCTGCCTTCTTTTTTGGTCCACTCGCTTGTAAGATTGTTTTCCAACCTTTTACTTTCAGTATGTGTTTCTCTCTTATGGTTAAATGTGTTTCCTGGAGACAGCAGAAGGATGGGTTTTGTTTTTTAATCCAGCATGCTACTCTGTGTCTTTTTATTGATGAGTTTAATCCATTTACATTTAGAGCTAATATTGATATGTTTGTCTTTTTTGTGATTTTATTCCTTACTTTATTCTGTTCTTCTTGATCATTCCTCTGTTGGTTTTGGCTTTAGGAATTCTTGTAGAATTTTTTGGAGTGTGGGTTTAGTTGTAAAGAATTTCTGGAGCTTCTGCTTGTCTGAGAAGGTCCATACTTTTTCTTCATAGAGGAAGGAGACTTTTCAGGATAAAGTATTCTTGGTTGGCATTTGCTGTCTTGAAGTTTGTTGAATATGTTACTCCATTCTCTTCTTGCCTGTAGTGTTTCTTCAGAGAAGTCTGAGGTTAGCCTGATTGATTTTCCCTTATAAGTTATCTGTTTCTTCTCCCTTGACAGTCTCATTATTTTTTCTTTGTCTTCGACTCTTGCAAGCTTTACTATAATATGTGTTGCTGAAGTTTTCTTTTCATTGTGGTAATTGGGTGTTTTTCTCACTTCTTCTATGTCTATATTTGTCTCCTTTTTCATACTTGGAATGTTTTCTTCAATTATCTCCTTGAATAATTTCTCAGATCCTTTGTCTCTCTCCTCACCCCCTGGAATGCCTATAACTCTTATATTTCCTCTCTTCATGGAGTGTGATAATTGTCTAAGGGTATTCTCATTCTACTTCCTTTGCACTTCTCTCCCTTTTTCTTTTTTGGCTCTTTTTATTTCTGTATATTCAAGAGTACTGATCTGTTCTTCCATTTCCTCGATTTTGTTTTCAATGCTTTTCCAAAAGCTCTTTGTCTCCTCGAGTAATCTTTTAGTTTCCTCCTTTTCTTTTATTTCCTTTCTTAAAGTTTCATTTTCATTCTTCAGTTCATTGATTATCTGTCTCATCTCATTATACTTTTTAATTATGATGATTGTTAATTCTCTATCTGAAAGGCAGAGAAGTTGTTACCAGTCATTGATCACTAGGTGGCACCAGAGATCTTTCCTAGTATCCTTCCAGAGCTGTGCTTTTTTTTTTCCCCTGTGGGTCTCTGGGGAACTGAGTGGTGGTGACATGGAATGACTCAACGGCGTTGGGTGCTGTGTTTGCCCTGTTCCACGTGTCGTGGGGATCCCATGCCCTGAATTTCTTGGCCCGGATCTCAGTTCTGAAGCCCTCAGATCTGGGATGCGGTGGTAGCCCAGTTCAGTGTCCACAGAAATGTCTCCTTTTGCACCCTGCTCTGGTGCCTGGTTTTTGATTACTCAGTGAGGGTCATTCACCTCAGTGAGGGTTCCCACGTGTCTCCCCACGAACCTAGGTTGCAGGCACGGGGATCTGGGCAGCTGCGATCTATATCTGCTTTTTGAGAGGGTGCGGGCTTTTCTGCACAAGCTTAAGGTTAGAAAGCAGTGCCCCTCCCCTCTTCCCACTAGTATACTGTCAGAGGAGTCTGCTGAAATGAAAGATTTAAAGGAGATCCAGAGTCTCATAACATAATACAAAAAATTTCAAGATATAACAAAAATCACTCATCATGCTACAGGAAAATCTCAACTTGAATTAGAAAAGACAATCTATAGTCACCAACACAGAATACACAGATGCTGGAATTATTTGACAAATATTTTAGAGCAGTTGTCTTATAAATGTTTCAACATGTATTTACAAACACACTTGAGATAAATAAAAAGTAGAAAATCTCAGCAAAGAAATATAAAAGCTCAGCAAAGAAATAGAAGACATAAGGAGACTCAAATTTTAGAACTAAAAATGTAAAGATCAAAATAATTAAAAATCAGGATAGTAGGCGGAGCAACATGGCGGCGAGGAGACGCTGCGAGTAAGATCTCCCATTAAAAAAAGTTAATAGGGAGGAAAAGCGGCAGGTCCCAGTGAGAACTGGGACACGGAAGATAAATGGACGACTCCAGCAAACTGCCCAAAGAAGAAAGTTGCCATAAAAGAGGACAAGAAGGGAGGGAAGCGCAGAACCCTGCTCCCCTCCCCCGCCCACAGAGGCGGCACTCTCCGACCGGCAGAGAGGAGGAAAACAACAAACCAAAACGCCCAACAAGAAAAACGGACGCAGCAAGTGGGACTGTGAGTGGAAAGGAACTATTTCAGCCACCACACCCCGTGAACGGGAGCTGAGGCGAACCCTGCAGGATCCGCTGCGGAGGTGAGCTCCAGGCGCCATTAAAGAGAGCCCCGCCCCCAGGAGGAGACCAGCACCAGCACACAGCCCCAGCCGCCCAGTAAGCTTGCGCGAAAGCCGCGCTCGGATTGCAGCTGCCCAGGTCCCCCCGCCGGCGACCTAGGCTTGCGGGGAGACTGCGGAGGCCCTCCCTGAGTGAGCAGGAACAAGGCGCCCAGGCAGGGGAGCGGGATTCAAAAGGCGCCATTCCAGGCCACTGATCTGGGCTACAGCCCGCGTCCTGGAACTGAGGGCTTTGGAACTGAGACCCGGGGCACGAAATTAGGGGCGTGGGTTTCCCACGACGGTGGGGCACAAGGCAGACACAGCACCCCAAAGCCGTTGAGGTGTACCCTACCATCCCCGCTCTGCTCCCTGTCCCACGGGGTGGAAAATCAGCTCCCCAAGGGCTCTAGGAGAGATCTCTGGCGCCACCTAGCGACTTGACCCCAGCACAGGCTACTGAAGGAGCTAGTGGCCAGCTGGGGAGTTAGCCCACACCGGGCCCCTTCCGAACAAGTAGTCTGAGCCCACAGGGAGAGCGAGCACCCACAGCCGGGGCAGACCAGGCGCGCAGAAGAGTGTGCCTGAGACCAGAAGCGCAGGGAGTGTGTCCCACATCACCATTTTAGAACAGGGACATTTCTTCAGTAAAGACTACCTGCAGAAGGCTTCCTCAGGAGCCAGAGGTGAGCGGGGGAAGTTCGCCCACGCCAGACCCCCTCTGGCCTGCAGTCCAAGCCCAGAGGGGAGCAGGAACCCACCGCCGGGGCAGACCAGGCGCACAGGGGAGTGTGTCCCCACATCGGCATTTTAGAACAGGGACCTTTCTCCAGTAAAGGCTGCTTGAAACTGACAGATGACTCCTGGAAGAACCAGAGGGGAACAGAGAAGCCCACCCAAGATGCCGGCCAGTCCCAACAACACAGTGTCCCAACGCATACGGCAAATTAGAAAACAGACAGTAGGGAGGAGAAGAACCACACGCAACCTAGCAACTCTCCAGAGAAAAAGCACACCACAAAAAGAAAGCCAGCCCCCAGATTGCAACAACAATAACTTGGAAGAATTTCTGAGCCTTCCAGAAAGAGAATTTAAAATTGCCGTGATTAAAAAACTGACAGAAGTCATAAAGGAAAACAATGATAAGGGAAAAATAATCAACGATCAGAAGAATGCAATTGAGTCCCTAGAGAGGGAAAACAATGGTCAGAAGAAAGAAATTGAGTCCCTAAAGAGGGAAGTAAAAGAAATGCAGGAGATCAAAGAATTAATGGAAGAACTAAAGAATTCTGGGAAAAGCAATGAAAGCAGAATAGATGAAATGGAAGAACGAATAAGTAATCTTGAAGACACAGAAATAAAAAGAACCAAAACAGAAAAGGAAAGGGAAGTACGAAGGAAAAAGAATGAAGAAAGACTTCGGGAACTATCTGACTCCATGAGGAAAGGAAATATAAGAGTTATAGGAATACCAGAAGGAGAGGAGAGAGATGTAGGAACAGAGAAAATATTCAAAGAGATAATTGAAGAGAACTTCCCAAATGTGAATAAGGAGCTGAAAATTGATATACAAGAAGCAAGAAGAACACCAAACTTCCACGACGAAAGGAAAAATACAGCAAGACACATAATAGTAAAGCTCCCAAGAACCCAGGACAAGGAAAAAATAATGAAGCTGGCAAGAGGGAAGAAACAGATAACATTCAAAGGAAAACCAATCAGGCTGACATCAGACTTCTCCGAAGAAACACTACGGGCAAGGAGAGAGTGGAGGGACATAGTCAACAGACTCCAAGAAAACAGATGCCAACCAAGAATACTCTATCCCGCAAAGCACTCCTTCCTCTTTGAAGAAAGAATATGGACCTTCCCAGACAAACAGAAACTCCGGAATTTGATTGCAACTAAACCCCCACTCCAAAAAATACTACAAGGAGTCCTAAAGCCAGAACCTCAGAGCGACGAATAACAATGAAAGAAGGCCAAAAAAAAAAAAAAAGTTATTAAAAGAATAAATAAATAAAATCAAAGGAAAGACAAACACAATGGCAAATACAGATGTTAACATATCAATATTAACTCTAAATGTAAATGGACTAAACTCTTCAATAAAAAGACACAGAGTTGCAGGCTGGATTAAGAAACAAAACCCAACCTTTTGCTGTCTCCAGGAAACACATTTAGCTACAAAAGATAAAAATAGGCTCAAAGTTAAAGGATGGAAAACAATCCTACAAGCAAATGGACCAAAAAAGAAAGCAGGAACAGCTATACTTATATCAGATAAAACAGATTTCAAACTCAAAAAGATAAAAAGAGACCCCAATGGTCACTACATTATGATCAAGGGGACAATACTTCAAGAAGAAATAACACTCATTAACATATACTCACCAAACGAAGGAGCACCAAAATATATCAGACAACTGTTGTCCTCTCTGAAAACAGACATCAGAGAAAACACATACGTAGTGGGAGACTTCAACACACCACTATCAACAATGGATAGATCAACAAGACAAAAAATAAGTAAAGAAACCAAAGCTCTAAATAAAGACCTAGAGCAATTGGGCTTAACAGACATCTATAGAACACTAAACCCCAAAAAAACGGAGTACACATATTTCTCAAGTGCACACGGATCATTCTCCAGGATCGATCACATACTGGGGCACAAGACAAACATCAACAGATACACCAAGATTGAAATCATATCAACCATCTTTTCTGACCATGAAGGCATCAAACTAGAAATAAACCATAAAAAGAAGGCAAGGAACTTTCCTACCTCATGGAGATTAAAAACCACACTACTGGAAGACCATTGGACTAATGAGGAGATCAAAGAAGAAATTAAAAAATTTTTTGAATTGAATGACAAGGAGGACACCAATATCCTAAATGTATGGGATGCAGCAAAAGCAGTAATATGAGGAGAATATATAGCAATAGAAGCTCACATCAAGAAACAAGAAAGAACGCAAAGAAACAACCTAATCTTGAAGCTCAAAGATCTAGAAAAAGAACAACAAAAAAAACCCAAAACCAGTAGAAGAAAAGAAATAATAAAAACCAAAGCAGAAATAAATGAAATTGAAACTAAAAAAACAATCCAAAAGATCAATGAAACCAAGAGCTGGTTCTTTGAAAAAATCAATAAAATAGACAAACCCCTAGCCAGGCTCACAAAGGAAAAAAGGGAGAAAGCACAAATAAACAGGATCATCAATGAAAGAGGAGAAATCACAACGGACACAGCAGAAATCAAAAGAATAATCAGTAACTACTATGAACAGTTATATGGAAACAAGTTTAACAATCTAGAGGAGATGGACAAATTCCTACAACTCTACAATCACCCAAAGCTAGATAAAGAAGAAATAGAACACCTAAACAGACCAATTACAATTAGCGAAATTGAAATGGTAATCAAAAACCTCCCCAAAAACAAAAGCCCAGGACCTGATGGATTTACAAATGAATTCTACCAAACATTCAGAGACGAATTAGTGCCTATCCTTCACAAACTCTTCCAAAAAATTGAGAAGGAAGGGACAATACCAAACACGTTCTATGAAGCCAACATTACACTAATACCAACACCGAACAAGGACAACACAAAAAAGGAAAACTACAGGCCAATCTCCCTAATGAACACTGATGCAAAAATCTTCAATAAAATTTTAGCTATCAGAATCCAACAATGTATCCATAAGATAATTCACCACGACCAAGTTGGATTCATTCCAGGGGCACAAGGATGGTTTAACATCCGAAAATCAATCAACGTTATCCAACATATCAACAAAAAGAAATATAAAAACCATATGATAATATCAATAGATGCTGAGAAAGCTTCCGACAAAGTGCAACACCCATTCATGATAAAAGCCCTTGAAATTCTTGGGATACATGAACATACCTCAACATCATAAAGGCCATCTATGACAAGCCAACAGCCAGTATCATTCTCAATGGTGAAAAGCTGAAAGCAATTCCATTAAGATCTGGAACAAGACAAGGATGTCCACTCTCACCATTGCTTTTCAATATAATACTGGAAGTCCTAGCCAGGGCAATAAGACAAGAGAAAGACATCCAAGGAATCCAAATAGGAAAAGAAGAATTCAAACTATCACTATTTGCAGACGATATGATATTATACATAGAGAACCCCAAAAACTCCACAGAAAAGCTAATTCAACTCATCAATCAGTTCAGTAAAGTGGCAGGATACAAAATCAACATGCAAAAGTCAGTAGCCTTCCTATACACAAACAATAAATCTGAAGAAGAAGAAATCAAAAAGACCATCCCTTTTGTTATTGAAACAAAAAAAATCAAATATTTGGGAATAAATCTAACAAAAGAGGTAAAGGACCTATACAAAGAAAACTATAAAACACTGTTAAAAGAAATAGAAGAAGACACAAAGAAATGGAGAGAGATCCCCTGCTCATGGATTGGAAGAATAAACATTATTAAAATGGCCATCCTTCCAAAAGCAATATACAGATTCAATGCTATTCCAATCAAAATTTCAATGTCATTCTTCAAAGAAATAGAACAATTATTGATGAAATTCATATGGAATCACAAAAAACCCCGAATAGCCCAAGCTCTCCTGAAAAAAAAAGAAGGGAATGGAGGCATCAGACTCCCAGACTTCAAACTATACTACAAAGCCATAATCATCAAAACTGCATGGTATTGGAACAAGAACAGACATACAGACCAATGGAATCGAATAGAAAATCCAGAAATAAACCCACAGATTTATGGTCAACTAATCTTTGACAAAGGAGCAAAGAATATGCATTGGAGCAAAGAAAGTTTGTTCAATAAATGGTGCTGGGAAAACTGGGTCGCTACATGCAAAAGAATGAAGCTTGACCACCAGCTCACACCATACACAAAAATCAACTCAAAATGGATTAAAGAACTAGACATAAGACCTGAAACCATAAAATATATAGAAGGAAATATAGGCGAAACACTACGTGATTTGCACATCAAAGACATCTTTACAGACACATCACCCAAAGCAGTGATAGTGAAGGCAAAGATAAACAGCTGGGACTACATCAAATTAAAGAGCTTTTGCACAGCAAAAGAGACAATAACAAAAACAAAGAGAAACCCCACCAACTGGGAGAACATTTTTGCACCCAACACTAATGATAAAGGACTGATCACAAAAATCTGCAAAGAGCTGATGAGACTCAACAACAACAAAGAAAAGAGTCCAGTCAAAAAATGGGCAGAAGAGCTTAAAAGAAACTTCTCTGAAGAGGAAATGCAAATGGCCAACAGGCATATGAAAAAATGTTCAACATCACTTGTCATCAGGGAAATGCAAATCAAAACTCCCATGAGATACCATCTTACACCAGTGAGAATGGCACATATTAAAAAAACTTGCAACAACAAATGTTGGCGAGGGTGTGGAGAAAAAGGAACTCTTCTGCACTGTTGGTGGGAGTGCAAACTGGTCCAACCACTGTGGAAAGCTGTGTGGAGATTTCTGGACCTACTAAACATAGAGCTTCGATATGATCCAGCAATTCCACTCCTAGGTATTTACCCAAAGGACACAGAAACATCAATTCCAAAGAACACCTGCACCCCTATGTTTATAGCAGCACTGTTTACAATAGCTAAGCTTTGGAAACAACCCAAATGCCCAAAAATAGATGACTGGATCAAGAAGATGTGGTACATATATACCATGGAATATTACTCAGCATTCAAAAAAGATAAACACATGCAATTTGCTGCAAAATGGATGGCGCTGGAAGGGATCATGCTCAGCAAAATAAGCCAAAAAGAAAAAGAAAAATACCGGATGGTCTCACTCATAGCAGGAATCTAGAAAACTTAAATAAGGGACCAGGAAAATGAATAACTATAAGAAAGTGAAAATCAAAATCAACAAAAAACTATGAACCAGAGACACTTTTAGGGGGGCGGGGGCGGGAGGGGAGGGATTGGGGTCAGAATGGGGGGCTGCAATTGTATGGGGAATATAACAATAAAATTTATAAAAAAAAAAAACAAAATAATTAAAAATCAGAGAATTAAATCAGTGAATCCAAATGTAGAACAATAAATGTTACCTAATATGAACAAAGGGGGGAATAAACTGGAAAAAAATAACAGGGCTTCACATACTTACTGGACTCTTACAAAAGATTTAATATTCCCATCATTACAACCTCACAAGGAGAGAGAAAGATGATGGAAGTTTAAGTGTATTTGAAGAAATACTAACAGCAAATTTCCCAAATTTGTGTGTGTGTGTGTGTGTGTGTGTGTGTGTGTGTGTGTGAGGACATTCATGAATTCAGCAAGAGAGAAATGATGTATTATTTATAAGGAGGAAACAATTAAACTGGCAATGGGTTTCCCATCAGAAGCCACAGAGATTAGAAAATAGGAAAACAGTCTCCAACTGCTGCAAGAAAAGACTGTTAACATAGAATTCTTGATGTAGAGGAAATATAGAGATCAAGACATTCTCAGATGAAGAAAAACTAAGAGAATCTGTCATCAGTAGACTCTCCTGAAAGAATTGCTAGGAAAAAATTCTCTAAATAGAGAGAATGATAAAAGAAGGTGTCTTAGAACATCAGGGAGAAAGAACAATGGCAAGAGCAAAATTAAGGATAAGATTACTTTTCTAAATTATGTTTGAATTCAAGGAAAAATTATAGCATTATGGGCTTCACAAATATGTAGAGAAATATTTAAGGTGATTCTACCATAGATATGGGAGGGCAAAGGAATTAAAAGCTAGAAAGTTTTCTATACTTGAACTGATAAGTGAAGACACAGGTAGCCTGTGATAAGTAATGTACATATGTATGTAATAATATGTCAAATATAAACTATAATATTTAGAGCAATAACTAAGTGTGCAAAGAGACTTAAAAACACTATATATAAATGAAAATAGGATTCCAAAAATTGTACAAGTGAACCTCCAAACCTTGGACGCATTTTCTCTTAATCCTCCTTTTAGACACAACTATAAACTCTGGAAATAATGCAAGAAGCAGCCAAAGAAGAACTGTGACAGGTGGAAAGAGGAAGTTGAACTAGTTAGAGACCTCAGGACAATAAGAACAACTTTGTGGCAGAGTGTCTTATGACATCTGTCCCCTCTACACTCAACAGAATGAAGCAATCCAGGAGGCCTGGGATTTCCCATACTCCAATCTATTAGTGTCAGAAAGTTCAGATTAACTTATGTGTCCCTCAGATTGAAGTGCCATCATCAATGTCGGTGGAGCCTGGTGTCAGTGGTCAGGAGGATCCATCAGGAAACCTCCTTGTTGCCTCTTGGGGCAACGTTGGGAGTGGCATGTGATGAGAGAGATGACTCATACTACATGTGGGGCAATGAGAGGCCTAGAGGAACTACACTGGGAAGTAATGTGCAGCCCCCATCCAAAGCAGTCTCATATTTATGAGCATCAAGTGCAAAGATGGGGCAAGCACATAGGGAGTTTACATGGCAGGAGTATGCATGCTGGGAGTGTACATGTGTGGGGGATGCATTATCCGGGATGTAAGCTAGGGTGGAGTGACCAGGGGCCATTGCCTGAGAGGCTCCATTGATACAGTCAGCCTAAACTTATTATGTCTATTCTAATAACTGCTTGCTGTTTTCAGCAGACACTGGTTTCCCAGTATGTTCCTCATTCCAGGACTTTTGCTTGATGAGAGACTCCCTGCATGACCCTACACATAGCTGACAAGCAAGAACTTTGAACACTAAGACCATATTCCCAAGACTAAGAAGGGCTGGGTGTCCTAGACCTGCTGATAATTAGCAGCTGGGAGATGCTTTTCTTCCCTGCTGGCCTATCTATCCTCATCAGGAATAAGGGGCAACAAGGTGGCAGGATCCAGTATTCCCACCACAGCAAGCAGCTTTGCTCGGGAAGCTTCTATAACCCCAGGACTGAGATACAGTTATAAGGAATTTTAAAGCAGCCTTTATAAAAATGCTTGAACAAGAAATTAAAAATTCTCTAAACAGATGAGAATATAAAAAGTTCTTGGTAAAAAAGATAATATAATAACAAAATTATAAAACTCTTCCTGGATAGGTTGAATGGTGAAGTGGAGAAGGATAGAGGATAGAATCTGTGAATTGAGGACATAGCAATAGAATTTACCCAATCTGAACATTGAAATAGATGAAAGCAAATAAAGCACAAGCTCAAGAACCTGTGACAAAATAACAAGAATTCTAATGGAATGCTGCTGTTTACAAGAAACTCACTTCAAATAAAGCTGAAAAATATTAGAATAGAAAAATGCAAAGAAAGAATTCTATGCCATGATTAAGTGGAACTTGTTCACCTTCACTACTGCATTGCTAGTACATAACACCATTCTTGGTACATTGTAAATGTCTCACACTGATTTGTGGGATGAATGAATGAATGCAATCATTGTTTTATTTTTATTGGAGTAACATTGCATTATAATATTATATAATTTCAGGTGCTCATTGTTGAGAACCAGTGCTTGTATATACTGCATTGAGGTCACTGCTAAAAGTCCAGTTCTAGCCTCACATTGTTTCCTTTTCCCCCTGTTTACTTGCCCACCTCCCTCTTTTCTTTTGGTAACCATTAATTAGTCCTTTAGTCCAAAAGTTTATTTTTTGTTTTATTTAGTTCATCTGTTTTCTTTATATACTACATATGTATTATGTATTACAAATACATACTACACTCATACTACATGTGAGTGTATATACTACAAGTGAGTGTAATAGTGTTTGTTTTCCTTCCTGTCTGGCTTATTTCACTAAGCATAATTCTATGTAGATCCATCCATTTTGTTCAAAATGGCAGAATTTCATCTTTTTAAAAAATAGGTGAATAGTATTCCATTGTATATATATACAACATCTTCTTTATCTATTTGTCAATGGGTAGGCTCTTAGGTTATTTCCTGTTCTTGACTGTTATAAATAGTGTTACAATATACACAGGAGGTACATTTATCTTTTCAAATTAGCATTTATTTTTCAGGTAAATAACCAGAAGTTAACTGTGCCACGTGAAATTTATATTTTTCATTTTTTGATGAATCTCCATAGTGTCTTCCATGGCTGAAGTAATTTACATGCCTTCCAACAGTGTAAAAACAATTATTTTATTTCATAGCCTCTTCAACAATTGGTATTTCTTATTTTGAGATAATAGCCATTCTCACAAGTGTGAGGTGAGATCTCATTGTTGTTTTGATTTGCATTTCTTCAAAAACAAGAGACAATGTACGTCTTTTCATCTGAGACTATTGGCCATTCTATGTTTTCTTTGGAGAAATGTTTATTTAGATATTCTGTCCATTTTTTTAATCAGGTTTTTTTTCTGTTTAGCATTATAAATTTTTCGTATATCGATATTTTGGATATTAACCCCTTGTTGAATGAATGGTGTACAAATATCTTCTCCAGTAGGGTGGCTCTTCATTTTGCTGTTATTGTTAAATGTGCAAGAGCTTTTTACTATGATGTTATTTCCCTTGGGCTGGAGTTGAGTTCCCAAACATATTTCTAAGGCTACTGTCAAGCAGTGCATCACTTATGTTTTCTTTTATGAATTTTATGCTTTCAACCTTTCATCCAAGTCTTTATGGATTAATTAATTCTTACTGTTCTATTCTTCCCACTCATCAGTTTCAAAATCAGCACAAAAGCAAAATGACTAAAATTTTTGACTCATTTATACATCCCTATTCATATTCAGAACAGTGCCTGGAACATACTCAACAACACTACAAATAATCAATATTTACTGAAAGAATAAATGTATCAGATAAAGTTAAGCCACAACCATCCAAACACCTAAGCCAAAATGTAAGTCTATAGTTGCAAATGGCATAGTTTTAGAGTCAAATAGAATTGTCTTCAACTTTGGCTTTGTCTTTTATCAGATCTGTGAACACAAACAAGTTTCCAATTCCTCTGAGCTTCTAATGAACTATTCCTCACTATCATCTTTCTATTAAGTCAATGCCATGTATTTTAGGTTTTTATGGATTTTGTTTCTAGTAGCAGTTATTATTATAGTCAGGTTAAGGTAGATTAAGCTGTTGTAATAAAATACATCAAAAAATCTCAGTGGCTCAGCACATCAACATTTATTTACTGTAAATTATACATGTTTATCATGAATCAGAGGGTATATCTGCTCCATATCATCCTAATTTGGGACACAGGATGATGGAAGCTACAATCTCTAGGCCTTCGCTAGTTACCACAGTGGGAAAAAAATAACATGGAGAAAGAATCATTGCTTCCTAATTATTCCCAAGAATAAGTGGCATTTTTAAAAAGATTTATTTTATTAATGCATATAAGAACAGGGGTGTAGGCCAGAGGTGCGGAGGGCGACAGGATTCACCAGAGACAGAGGGGAGCAAAACAGGCAGATCCACTGGAATACACTGCTGAGGGGAGCAGCAGGAGAGACAGGAGGTCTGCTGTGCCATGTGGATTAACTCCTTGGCTGGGGATCGAACTCATGCCACAGTGGCTGGTGATAGATTGATAGCACTGAGGCTTTAACCACTGTGCCTCCAGAGAGGCCCATAAGTGGCACTCTTTGCTTCCACTAATATTTCATTTATCAGAGAAAATAATAGATATACCTAAATTGAAGAGGGCAAGGAAGTGTGACCCATCTTTTTGCACAGATTTTCCCAGATTCAGATGAGTGATAGGCCCGTAATAGCTAAAATGTTTATATAAAATAAATACAAATAAATATTTGTCTTTAATGGCACATATGATACATCCAATAAGGTAGAGTTGCCCAAGTTGTCAACTCAATCTTCTTCAAAAGGAATACAAAAACAGTCTACTTTTTACCTCATGCGATATTAATCTCTGTCACAGATAAAGATATTCAGATGGCATTAAGAATACAAAAATTATAATGGAGGATGGGTTTGTAAGAGTTCTCCAAGAAAGAGAATCAGAGCTTTGCAGAAAGAAATGCCTCACAAAATGATAGAGGCCAAAAAGCTCCTGATCTGCAGTTAGGGGTGCCGATGGTGTAAGCTCTGGTGTAGAAGCTGGCAGTCCAAAGGTTTTGCTGAGAATGAGTAACTGGGCATGTGGCTTAATGTTGCCTTTTACTTCGAATTTGCGTTCTCCAATGATGTCTGATGGACCAGTGCATCTTGTGCTGCCCTCCCACAGTCCAGCCCCACCGCCTGCTGAACTCACTGGACAGGGTCTCAGCGGCCCTCTTCCCAGACTCTCACTCCATTTCTTGCACAAGCCACTGTGCTGCACTCCTCCCTCTCAGGACCAGCCTGGGTGTGGGTAGGAGGGTCAGGGTGGAGAGTGCCAGGTCACAAGATGGTCCCCTTACCACCTGCCAGGACCTTCAGGATATTAAATTGACAGCAAACAGAAATCACAATGACAGGTCAAAAGGGAAACTTTGGGGAGAAAAGAGAGAAGCTTTTCCCTGCTTTTTGAGTGAGAAAAGGCACTTTTCATTTTGCACTAATCCTAATAGCTGGACCCATGTGGACAGAAGTGGACACATTCAGGATTGCACAGCTCCAGAGCCTGTGCATGGGGGTTTTCTATTCTGCTCTTGCCTTTGACAAGCAGAAAAGAAAAAAAAATGAGTAGGAGGCACATACACACATGGCATAAAATCCCAAGGTTTCACAAACATGTGATCCAAGGTATTCCTCTCACGCCAGTTGCAGAAGAATCTAGGTGTCCTCCCCAGAGGCAACCGCTCTTCCCCACCAGCTTGTTGGATGTCCTTCCTCTCAGACTCACAAGACTCAGACAGACACTTCAACCTCTGCTGGCACATATGAGTGTTACTACCACAGTGTTCTGAGCCTGCATTATTTCATGCCTGATGTATCTTGGAGAACTCTCTGTGTGCTCCTGGAAGGGCAAAGGTTGCAGAGTGCTGGCATGCCATTGTTTTAGTGCCTTAAGCCATTAATTAAATGAGTCCTATCAAACCCGAAGAAGGAGCCACTGCCCTCATTTAATGACAAAGAATCCTAAACACAGAATTCAAGTGACTTGCCGCAGGTAGGAAGCCTATAAGGGGAAAGAGCCAGGTTGGACCCAAGCGGTGTAGCTCCAGAATGGGCAAGAGCAGTAAGCTAAACAATATTCTCATTTTTTAACCATGACTGGTCGCCACATGGTCTCCCGGTGTCTGGGTGCGTGTCTGTTCTCTTTTCTGGAGCTGGAAGTGTGCTACCGCGGGCCACTTCCGTCCTTCCCATCCTGTGTGGTTGCCGGCGGTGCTGCATTGAAAGCGCTTGTAAGCAGCAGCATCCCGCACGCGGGTAAGTACAGCGAGTGGATGAATTCACAGAAGTGGGGGTTCTGGAAAAAGAGCAAATTCACACATAATCCCGACGGGTGTTGCTAACTGGCCCTTTCCAGGCGTCAGTCAGCTGACACCTGCACTAACAATGCCGGCGAGTTTCAGTTGCCCACATCCTCACCAGACGCTGTGTTCCAAAGTTTTCATCTGTGGTGATGTGATTAGTGATGGATGGCACCTGCTGCGGTCACAACACAGTCGTCTTCTCACTATCGAGGCTGGGAGTGTTTAGAACAAGTACAGGCGTGTTGCATCGTCCCTCCTGTGAGCCTTGTGTCACGTCAGTAATAGTCCAGACAGACTGGCTTTCTCCAGTCGGGTCCCTTTTCCTCCCGAAGTTCCCCAGGCCTCAGCAGGTAATCGTGACTGCTGGACCGAGTCCTGGCCAGGGAAAGTGGGCCTAAGTGACGTCCCACGCTGCCCAGCACGGCTCCTCACGGTCTCCCGTGAGCGCCTCCGATTCTTTCTGCCACATCTGCTGGCAAGGTGTTCACACCGAGCAACCCACGCTGCCGGGCCGCAAGGAGGCAGAGCTGCTGCCGCCCTGCTCCCTGCATTAGTTCAGAAAGCAGGGCAGAGCCAACCCCCGAGCCGCGCGTCCCTTTGAGCTTCACTGGGCAAGGATCATGTCAAGTGCCAGCCACTAAGGTTCCGGAGTTCATCTGTTACAGCAGCTGGTGTCACCCCAAACGGTAGGTTCTCACGGCTCCTCCTTGCAAAGGTGGATCAGTAAGACACTATTTCCCTTTAGGGAAATCGTCCCTTTGAGAAGTGGGGAACACATACTTGTCAAAACCTTGCCATTGAGTGTTCACTGTATTTTATGGAGATTTAGGTCGCTGAATACATTTTCAATTTTCATGTACTCAAATTTATCATCCTTTTTATTATTTTTATTTTTTTGGTTTTCACTTGCTTTTTTAATATTTTATTTTATATAATTCTTACATCAGTTTTCATCTTTGTACAATGTATGCATTTTCATTTTGGTTATATTCCCCACACAATTGCATCTCCCCCCTTATTTTGACTCTACTTCTTCCTCTCCCCACCCCTCCCTAATCCCCCTCCACCCCAGTGTGTCTCTGGTTTATAGTTGCTTGTTGATTTTGATTATTACTTTGCATGGATTAGTTTTTTTCCTGGTCTCTTATTTAGGTTTTCTAAATTCCTGCTATGAGTGAGAACATCCGGTATTTTTCTTTTTCTTTCTGGCTTATTTCGCTGAGCATGATCCCTTCCAGCGCCATCCATGTTGTTGTAGACTGCATGTGTTTATCTTTTTTGATTGCTGAGTAATATTCCATTCTGTATATGTACCACATCTTCTTGATCCAGTCATCTGTTTTTGGGCATTTGGGTTGTTTCCATATCTTAGCTATGACATTCTTCAAAGAAATAGAACAATTATTGATGAAATTCATATGGAATCACCAAAAACCCCGAAGAGCCAAAGCTCTCCTGAAAAAAAAAAAAAAAGAGAAGAGAATGGAGGCATCACACTCCCAGACTTCAGACTATCCTACAAAGCCATAATCATCAAAACTGCCTGGTATTGGAACAAGAACAGACACACAGACCAATGGAATCGAATAGAAAATCCAGAAATAAACCCATAGACTTATGGTCAACTGATGTTTGACAAAGGAGCAAAGAATATGCACTGGAGCAAAGAAAGTTTGTTCAATCAATGGTGCTGGGAAAACTGGGTCTCTACATTGAAAAGAATGAAGCTCAACTACTACCTCACCCCATGCACAAAAACCAACTCAAAATGGATTGAAGAACTAGACATAAGACCTGACACCATAAAATACATAGAAGGAAATATAGGCGAAACACTACATGACATGCACCTCAAAGACATCTTTACAGACACATCACCCAAAGCAGTGATAGTGAAGGCAAAGATCAACAGCTGGGACAACATCAAATTAAAGAGCTTCTGCACAGCAAAAGAGACAATAACCAAAACAAAGAGAAACCCCACCGACTGGGAGAACGTTTTTGCACATGACACTATCATCCTTTTTAAAAATACAATTCTCCTTCGTCAACTACCTAAAAAGATCCTGTTCATTCCAAGAGTTATCTAAAAATCTCTCCGTCTCTTCCACTCTTTTTCTTATCTTCTTAGAAAGTTGTTTCATTCCAAATGAACATTGACTTTTAACAGCATACGTTTCTACATCTGTTGGGGCGATGATATTTTTTACTTGCTTGTCTCCTTACTCTGTGAAGTAGGTGAAGGGCATTCTTCCATTTTCTTAGGTGAGCCAAATCCTGCTTTCCTGGGTAAACCCAAGTTGGTCAGGATATGCCATCAATTGCATGTTGGTGGCTTTTCGGCCAGTATGCTGCTTAGGATACTTTCATCTATGTTGATGGGAAAATTGGTTTGCGATTTAATCTCTTCTAGTTTGGACCCACATGTGTTTCATAAAACACAGGTGTGTGGGTGCCCTGTATCTGTGTTCTCTCAAACTCACATCACAGTGGACAATTCGCATCACAGAGATAATTAAATAATTATCTCTTATTTAAGTGTGGACGGGATTTCTTTATGAAGGTATTGGGCCACATTTCCCCTGGTTATTAAGTTACACGTTACTGTCCACATCCTCTAAATTTTCAAGTTTATCCATTTTTAGCCTCTAGTGATGTGACCAGCCTCTCAATCCTGGAATCAGTAATTTGTGACTTTACTCCTTTTACCCACTTTCACAGCACCACTGCAACACTTTGATAAAATGATTCATTGTGTGTTTCCTTCTTCACTGTTTCTGCTTCTATTTCTGCAGCCTACGCTTAAAGACTTACCACTTGGATTCCATAGGCCACGGGTTACGGTGACTCACATGGACGTGATTTGGTTCGACAGGGTGTACAGAAGTCTGTCCAGGGAAAGGGACTTCACGGTGTGTCCATGAGTTCACTGTAGGATCATCCACTCTGCAGCATTTAGCTAAGTGTGTCCTTTTAAGTGTTTATCTTTCACATTTATGAACCATTGGCTATAGATCTGTCTTGGGAGTCAGCATGCACTCGATTTTCTTTGTAATCCAATGAGAACTCAGTGTTATTGATTCCTGATGATAGAGTCTCCAGTTTCCAAGTATAATTGTGATTTTTCCATTACTCCTTTCAGCTCTGTCGTATTTAGTTTGATGTGGTTCCAAGACTGGCTCTGGCCACATACACATTTATGACGGCTGAGACTTCTTGCTGGATTTGTCCTGGTGCTTTGAAGTAACCTGGCCACCTGTGCCTAGTATAACTTCATTGCTTCGAACTACACATTCTCTTGCACCAATAAAGCCAACCCTTTAAAAAAAATTGTTAATGTTAACATCTCATTTTCCCCATAAAGCTATTTTCATCAAACTATGTAGTTGTCATTGGAATACATTTCTTATATTATATAAGATATAGATATATTTCTTATATAAGAAATATATAAGATATATTTCTTATATAATAAATATATATATTTATATCTTATATAAGATTTATTATATAAGAAATATGTATATTTCTTATATACATTTCTTATATTTCTTACATTTCTTATATCATCAATTCTGTCCACCTCTGTCTTGAATTGGTGTGTCTACAGAATTTACAGCTAAGGTAAATATTCATTGGTTAGGTCTTCAACTACCATTTTACTTTTTACCTTCTTTTGCTTTTTGTTTCTTTCCTGTATTCCTTTGTTTGCATTCCCCAGCTTACATGGGTACTTTCTAGTGTTCGTTTCTGATTCCCTTCTGTTGATTTGGGGTATATCAACTTGTAATTGCTTTAGTGGTTCCCCAGGGGTTATAATGAATAACAGAGCACTCCTGTCCTTTACACATCACTGTCATTCATCTCCCTCATCCCCCCGCTGTCATCAACAGACATGTTGTTGCTCATTTGTTGAAGCAGTTATTTTTACATCAATTAAGATTCTGAAAATTAAAAGATTAATTAATTTTACTTTTATTAATTCCTTCACTGACCCACATCCTTACTTTAGGTCCATTCGCATTCTGACCTAAGTCATTTTCTTTCCTCCTGAATAAAATCTTTTCCCATCTAACTTGATTATACTTCCTCATTTTTTTAAAATATCATTGAGAAAGTATTGACTGCATTTCTTAAGGATAATTTTGTTAGATAGGTGCTGATTGCATGTTGACTAAATGGTTCAGTTTTACTTTTTTACCCTAGCGCTGTCCTGGGTACTCATGTTTTGCTACTCTGGTGATGGGTAAAAAGTCCACTAGTTTTTTCTCCTTTTTCCTGTGAAACTGTGGAGGGTTTCTTTTCTCATCATCTTGTTTTCTGGGCTCTATGAAGATTGCCCTTGTCTTTTCTCTTCCGCACATTGAAAGTGATACCACCTGAGGAAGCTTTTGGGGTTAATATCATGGTATCCTGTGACCATTCTGGATGGTTGAGCATGGCCTATCACTAGCTTTGGAAATTTCACAGTCACTGTGCATTTAAATATTTTCTCTGCTCTGTTGTCTCTGACTTCTCCAATTTTGTGTACCTCAGATCTTTTGAAGTTGTCCCACGGTTCTCAGATGTTCTAATCTGGATGTTTTTCTTCTTTTCCTCTTTGAGCTTCACTTGGGAAGTTTCTGTTGGCCCAACCAGGTTACTGACTTTGTCCTTGGGCAGGACACATCTACCGATAACCCCATCAAGGACACGTGTCACAGCTCCTAAGGTCGTGTGAATTCTGGCATTCCCTTTGTATTCTCTCTTAGTTTCCATCTAACTGCCTACACCACCTATGTATCCTTACCTGCTACCAATTTTTCCACTAAAATCTTAATGTACTAATCAGAGCTTTTCTAATCACCTGCCTGATAATTCCAAATTTCATGTTATATCTGAATTGGATATTACTGATTTTGAGGCTCTTTCTGGAACCCTGATGATCAAAATGTTAGGCCATTTGTTTTCTCCCCACAGCTCACAAAGTCTCTGTCAGCTTTTTTGTTTGCTTGTGATCCCCTGTTTTCCAGATGAGCACATCACATCCTGTTCATCTATGCTAGAGCTCATTGGCTCTATCTTCTCTCATCTGCTTTCCATTAAGGACCTCAGGTCACTTTTCCTTTTGTTATTGCAGTTTTTAGCCTCGTAATTTCCACTTGATCCTTTCTACAATATCTGTAGCTTGGCAGAGGTGTTCAACTTTTTATTTATTACACGGTAATGAATCTATAATGACTTGTTCAAGCAGTTTTACAGTGTCCACGTCAAAATCTGAGCATCATCTCAACATCTGATACATCTCTCTTTGTGTTGTTGATTGCTTTTTCTCATTCAAGTTGTAATCTTCCAGACTGCAGTCACAAAGAATGATTTTTTTAGTAGTGTGCTACATATTTTGATTATTATGTAAAGAGACCCTGTGTCCTTTTACAGGAAGTTACCTTGTGTCAATGTTTGCCCTGTCACTTCTGGCCTCTCACAGTTTGTCCTCCTGATGACATTTACTTAATGAGCCTCTGCAATGCATTCCTGGCATCCTCTGTCCTTGTGTCTCCAATGGAGTTCCTGCTAGGTTGTTGCTAGAGGTGACTGCAGGGGCAGGGAGGGCTTCCACAGGCCACCTGCTGTCCTCAGGTGGGGGTGTGAGGTTCAGGACCCACAGAACACAGAGCATCTCTTTCTGGACAATTCACCCAGTACCACTGGCTTCCCCGTTCTCTATATGCCAGTATGTCCAAGGGAAGGAAGCAGCCACGTGAGGAACCTGCTACTGCTGGGAGCATTTAGGAGCTCTAGGCCAGGGTGTCTGTCTGCCACTGGGTGCAGTGTTGAGAGACACCCACAGGATTCGCTTCTGGTGCGGGATGAGGATCTCAGAAAAGCCAGACCAGAGTGTTCTCGTGTTGAGCAGAATGTCACGAGCCTCGTGTCAGTTGGCCGTCTTCTGGTGGATGACAGAGGTACAGTGGTCTTGGGTCACCTTCCACACTGAGTGGACCCTGAGGACACAGGTGGCCTGTTGCAGTCGCCTGCACCGGTTAGTGGTGCACCTGTGGTCATGCTGAAAAGGGCATAGATGGTCAGCACTTGAGGAACAACTATAGTGATGCTTTGTGGGTGTGGAGCCGGCTGTGACTTTGATTTTGGGTGTGACTGGGTGTTCCTGCCACACGGTACTGGGTTACCTCTTGTGCTGCCCAGGGACTGCAGCTTGCTACTTCCATGTGGTATTCATCTCTCCCTGTGGCACCACTGGGTTTCCACTTTTGCACACCTATACACACTGACAGCAGCCCTTTTTCTTTAGGTTACATTTATTTCATATTTTCTCATTTTCTTACTTTTTTTCCCTTTTTTTTGACTGTGATTTGGTGTTCCTTGTTGCACCTTGATTTTCTCCATGTGAGTGTTAAAACAAAAATTCAACAAATTAACCAGTCCGTGGGTCTTTATATTTTTTATTTCTTTTTAAATTAAATTTATTAATTTATATTGTTACCTTGTTGATAGTTTTTGAACAGTATTTGATTTCTCCCCTCAGGTGTAGTTCTTGTACTTCTACCACCATTGCACCCATGATCCATCACCAGAGTCTCTTGTGCTCTTCCCTCCCATTTTTGATCCCTCTCCCTCCCCTTCCCCTGCTGGATGCCTCAGATCTAGGGCCAGATTGCAGCTTTTATCTTTTTCCTGACCCTTTGTTCAGCTTCATGTATTCCAAATATAAGAGAGACCATCCACTGTTTATCTTTTCCTTCTGCCTTTTTTCGCTGAGCATAATCCTTTCTAGCTCCATCCATGTTGCTGCAAATGGCATGAGTTTATCTTTTCTGATTGCTGTGTAGTACTCCATTGTGTATCTATACCATGTCTTCTTGAGCCATTCATTTGCTTGGGGGCATTTGGGTTGTTTCCATAGTCTGGTTATTGTTAATAATGTTGCAATAAACATAGGAGTGCAGGTTTCCTTTCCAATTAGTGTTTTTGTGTCCTTTGGATAGATTTCTAGGAGTGGAAACACTGGATCATATGTTAGATTCATTTTTATCATTTTGAGGAACCTCCATACAGCTTTCTATAGTGGCTGGACCACTTTACATTCAGTGTGGGTCTTTAAGTCCCCTACATGCCTCACCTGGTCTTTAAGTCCCCTACATGCCTACTTCTTTCTGTCTTTTCCTCTCGTGTTATGTTTGTTTGTTCATATAATCCCGAGGCGATTATTTGAATTTGGGGAGGATTTCAGGTACAAGTGAGTCTTACTCCACTTACCCTATAAATCAACCCCTTCCAAGATTTTTTAGAATTGCAATGTCATACCATAATCTTAATTTTCGGTTCCTTTAGATAGTCTTATATTTTTGTGGTAAAATATACATGACATAAAATTTACTGTTGTAGCCAATTGTGCTTTTATAATTTGGTTGCATTAAGCATGTTCCCATTGTCGTACAACCATCACCACTACCCAAACATGATTTTTCAATAATATTATCGACTATAGTTTCCAGCTGTACATTACATTCCTGTGAACCATTTATGTTAACACTGAAAGCTTGTAACCTTTATTCCTGTTCATCTTTTTCTCCCACTTCTCATCCCCACCCTTCTAACAAACATAATTTGTTTCTGCACCTATGAGTTTTGGATTTTTTTCATTTGTGTATTTGTGTTATTTCCTAACCTACACATATAAATAAATGAAATCATACTATATTTGTCTTTTGCTATTTTACTTATCATAATACTCTCAAGTTCCATTCATGTTGTCACAAATGTTAAGATTTTATTCTTTATTAATGGGGTTCAGTCTTCAAGTGTGTGTGTGTGTGTGTTACAATAGATAAAGACATGAAATATCATATCTTTCATCTTCTGATGGAGACATGTTATGTTCATGTCTTTGCTTTTTATTGTAAAGTACGCAGCTGTGAAATTCAGGGTGCATATATCTTTTCAAATTAGTGTTTTCATCTCTTCAGAAAAATCCCCAGAAGGGGAATTGCTGATCCTGTGGTGGTTCTACTGTGGATATTTTTAGGCTCCTCCATAAATTCTCTACTAATGCTTAGCATGGGAAACCTCAAATTTGGAAATCCCTCATCATTTTCCAACCCTCTATGTTTACCTTAATGATGTTGATTGTATTGATGACTCTTTCACTTGACTTTCAAGGTTTGTGCAGATTTAGCTTACAAGCCCAGTGCATTTGCCTTTGATTTTCTGTTTTTGGTTGACTGAAGCTCACATCCAATCAAACTCTCTAAAATAGCCATTAAACTTCCCTAGTTAGCTCATGTGCAAAATGATTCACCTACTGTTTTTATTCTTTATGTCAGATTGTTATGTGAAAATTTCAGGGTTGCATGACCTTCCAATGGTGATTTTCTGCCTTAGTTTCACCAAAATGTATTCTGATATATATCTGGCAGAACAAGCAACAGAGAGCAAAATACAAGTTTAGTGAGAAAGAGTAAGAAGGAGATGAAGAAGAAGAAGAGGAGAAGGAAGAAGGAGAGGAGGAAGTGGAGAATGAGGAAGAAGATGAGTTGGAGGGCAACGAGGAGGAGGACAAGAAGATACACAAAAGATCCCGTTATTGGGATGATCAGACATAGAATATTGTTGTAGCCCCCTATGGCGTACAGTGCTGAGACATGGAAAACAGCAGGGTCATGGCTGGAAGACTGGGCATGGCTTAAAGACTGATCGACATGGGTGGGAGGACTGGCCCGTGTGCAGATCAGGGTGTTCTTTCTTGTGTCTACAAAAACTATGTCTGGGGGACAAACTAGATGAGAAAAGAAACAGAATAACCCGATAGCGTAGAACCTTGGTGGCACATGTGTGTCTGGACAAGGCCAAATGCTAAGGGGATGATTCATTGTCTAGTAACTAACCAGGAGGGAGGGTGGTGGTTTGTATCAATAAAAATGAGTTGCACCGGGCCCTCTGGAAGCTTGAGCATGAATGAGAGGCCTTGCGTCCCCTGGCTCCTGCTTCTCTTAAACTCTATTTTGTGTCTGTCATTTCTTTATTTCCTCGGTTCAATCAGATTCGTCTCTCAAGTCTGTTCACCGGAGCTGGAGTCTGGCAGAGTAAGATGAAATTATGACCTTAGGTCAAAAGTATGGAAGACATCCTACCCAAAGCAACTTACAGATCAATTCAATCCCAATGAGAATCCTAATGCATTCTTCAAAGTAGTACTACAGTTATTACTGAAATGCATGTGGAGCCACAAGAAACCCTGAATATCCACAGATCTCCTGACTCAAAAGGGGGAAAATGGTGCTTCCAGACTTCAAACTATACCGTAATCCTATAATAATTAAAACAGCATCGTACTGGAACAAAAATACACTTACCAAACAATGGAGTAGAACTGAGTGCCTGGAAACAAAACCACACATACATGGAAACTAATCTATGAGAAAGGAGCAAAAACCATATGCACTGGAATAAGGGAAGCCTCTTTAATACATGGTGCTGGGAAAATTGGACTGCCACACGCAGAAGAATGAAACTAGACCACTCTCTTTCATACCATACGTGAAAATTGCTTCAAAATGGATAAAAGACTTTGATGTAGAACCTGAACCATAAAATACATAGAAGTAAACAGAGGCAAAATGCTCTTTGTTATAAACTAAAACATATTTGAGGATCCACCTCTAGCAACAAGGAAAACAAAGGAGAATGCAAACATCTAGGATTACATTGAACAGAGAAGGCTTTGCACAGTGAAAGTGACAGTACCACAATGAAGAGAAATAACCCGATGGGAGAAAATATTTGCTCACCATACATCCCAAAGGGGACTGATATCAAAAACCTGCAAGGAGCTCAAACAACTCAACAACAAAACAAACAAACAAACAAACAACTCATCAAAATTAAGCAGAAGAGTTAAAGAGACATTTTTCCAAAGAAGACATACAGATGGTCAACAGACATATGAAAAAATGTTCATCATCACTTACCACCAGGGAAATGCAAATCAAAAGCACACAATGAGATGCCAACTCACAACGGTGAGAATGACTGATAATAATAACAATAATAATAATATAAAAACCAGAAACAAGTGCTGGTAGATTGCGGAGTAAAAGGACTCTTCTTACACTGTTGCTGGGAATGTAGACTAATCCAGCCCCTATAGAAAGCAGCATGGAAATGCCTCAAAAGAATAAAAATGGATCTACCGTAGGACCCAGAAATTCCCATCCTACATACCTACCCAAGGAACACAAAAACACTAATTCAGAAGGCAACCTGCATTCCTATGATTATTGCAGCACTATTCACTGTAGCCAAATATGAAAACAAACTTAATGCCCCCAAACAGAAGAGTGATGAAGATGCAATATATATACACAATGGGATACACTCAACAATCAAAAAAAGATAAACTCATGCCACTTGCAGCAACATGGATGGAGCTGGAAGGGATTATGCTCAGCGAAATAAGTCAAAAGGAAAAAGACAAATTCCAGCTGGTTTCACTTATACACGGAATATAGAGAAACCAAACAAAGTCTAAGACAAAGACAAATCTTAAAACAAACCCTTGAAAGCTGACCATAGATCTGAGTCATCCAGGAGGGAAGGGGGAGGGGAAAACATTAATGGCAGGCAGGGACTGGGAAGGGACATAATGGACTACAGTGGAGGTTTATGAGTGCTTTGATGGTAGGAGAACTACAGTGACTACATCTCAGCAGAGAAATCCTACACTCAAAAAATTAACAACAATGTAAGAAAATGATTATGTCATTCAAAAACACACCTATATATGCATTGCATAATGAATATGCTTGATGACTCTAAGGAGTCATACATGATTACTGGTGATATTGTTTTGGGTTCTTTATATTTTATTTGAATGTGTCTGTAGAATGTAGAGATAAAGGCTAAAACAAATTTATACAGAAGATACTTACTAGAAAAAGAATAGGGATGACAAAATGGATATCATCCGAATTCTGTAACTTCTTATCAATCTAATAGGTAGATTCTGAAATGAAAAATTCAGTCACACAATCAAGGATTCAGCATTTGAACACAGGAGCAGTTTGGAAGAGCAGAAGATGAGGGGGAAATAGAGAGAAGGGTCAGGCTTAGGGCAAGCAGAAAGCTGAGAGATATTTAGGGTTTGTCCCCAGACCTCAGAGATACACCTGCATGTAGTAGGGACAAGGACAGACTAAGGCATTAAGTGCCATTTCATAACTGTGCCGCCCTTGCTGTGTGTCGGCCAGTTGGCCTGGTCTCTAAAATCATGGTCTAGGGACCGATTTGGTAGCCTTTCTAGTTGGCACATCTGACCAGGTTCCCTTCAGAAATCAGTGTCTCCTGATTAAAAATAATAATAATAATAAGATTTTTAAGAATGTTGAATCATGGTAAAATATATACAGCGTGAAATTTGCCATTTTATCCATGTTCAAGCATACAACTCAGTGGCATCCAATCAACTGACAACATTATGCAACCATCAACATTACTTCCACCACTTTTTTCAACACCTGACCAGAAATTCCATACAGCTGGACATGAACTGCCCCTTTCCCCTCCCATCCTGCCCTTGGTATCCTCTCATCTACATTCTCTCTCTATGGATTTGCTTATTGTAGGCATTTTACATAACTGGAAGCATACAATATTGGTCTTTTTTTTTTTTTTTTTTTGGTCTCAGTTCATTCCCTTGGCACTATGTTTTCAAGGATAACCACCCAGCTTTTGTAAAGGACAGAAATAGCAAGAAAGATCAAGGTCTCCATGTTCCTCCAAATGTTGGTAAGAAATATTTGGAGCTCACCACAGTAGCCTGCTGTAGGTGTGGATGTGCATAATTTGTTGTATGTCTCTTTAATCACATATCCCATATCTTAGGAAAATGTCGTGGCAAAGATCACAGATTCCCCCACCCACCTCTGCACAAGCCTACAAAGTAATAGAGGTGGTGTTTAAATACAGGAGTGAGATGTCTGCATTCCACAGAACAGAAAAGATTAGGGGGTGATTTCATCCAAACCATTCACTTTCTACTCAGGATTAAATTAAGAGAGATAAGAAACGTTTTTGCCTGGTGTCTCAAACCTTTAATAGTGAAGGTTTTTTCCTTAATGGTAAATTGCTTCAGGATCAGAGCAGAGAAGCTGTATGCTCCCCTGAGCCCTTACCAAAGAAACTCAGCCACCTCCGGAGGGGAAGGAAAAAAAAAAAAGTTCTTTTTCCCCCACCAGTCCATCTCTGTGGACACTCATACTCGCCATTTCTATCCCTGAGGTGACCCCTTTCTGATATACACGAAGGTGATTTCCAACAATAGCCCCAGGCCACTCTTTCACTCGTCCTTTCTCAACTGGGTATCTAAAGGGTTTGCTTCACCTATTGCAAAATAGAGTTTATAACTAGTTTATGACTAGTAGAGCTCATAACAAGCAACGATCAACAAGATAAAAGAGTTAATATAGAAAGAAACCCACTATCAGTTCTCTGCCCTGGCCCTTTTTTATCTAGTATCCATTATGTGCAGAACAGTGTTTCTTGAAACACTTGAAGCTTTTCATATGTTTTCAAGGTTAAACACCCCGCCCCGCATTGTAAAGGACAGAAACAGCAAGGAAGATCAAGGTTTCCATGTTCATCTGAATGAACGCGTAGTGAACTATAGGTGGAACATGAAGTATCCACCGAGCAGAGCCGTGGTTCCCTAGAGAAAGTTTCCTACAACCACAGTAAGTTTTCAGAGGAAGGAGGAAAAGTTACATGTTGACTGGCGCGTGTGCAGGATTATGATGTCTCTGTGATGTGACATGCAAAATCATCCGTTAAACAATGAGTGGTATCTTTTTAAAACATACAGACTTCGATCCTGAGTTGTTTGAGGACCGAGATCTCTCCCCGTGCACGTGTTCTTCAGAACATTCTCACACTTCAGTCAAGCCCAGGTGAGGAGCCACGTGCATCCACTGCACTAGGGGGCGGGGAGCTGTCACCCGGCAGGACCCACGCCTCTGGACCCGAAATCTTAAAGGGTGGCGATGAAGGACAATTGGGGCATTGAATCACAAAATTCTGGTGTTTGGTGAAAATGGTGGGAGGGCAAATGTGCCACATGAGAGAGCAGTTCTCAGCCTCCATGAATGGAAACTCCATGGTGTGGAGAGAAGGGGAAAAGGAAGGTCTTCTGGGAACTTTGATGTTCTGGCAGGGCCTGACGTGGGTTCCCAGGTGCTCATGGGACCAAATGCACCCCAGCCTCATTCCTTGCAAGTAGGGCCAGACCTGCTGGCAGACCCACCCCCTTGGCAGCCACCGCTGAGAATGGATGGTTTGTCCCTCAGGCCTCACACAGCTTCCCTGAAGAGAGGAAGTCCCTGCACACCTTGCCCCTGCAAGCTCGAGTGACTGGTCCCACAACCACATTCAGTCCGGCTGTGCAGAACCGCTGTGGTGCAGGGGGCGGCTTGGGGCAGTGGCTCACTTCGCAAGGACTACCACACCAAAATACCACAGGCTGGAGACTTGAACCACACATGTTTATCTTCTCGCCCCTGTTGAGTAAAGAAGTCCAAGGTGACGGTGCCAGCAGTGCTGGTTTCTCTCGAGGCTTCTCTCCTTGACTTGCAGGTGGGCACCCTCCGCCGCCCCCTCACTTGCCGGGCTCTCTGTGCTCCCGGGACCCTGGTTTCTTCCAGGTGTCCTCATCACCTGTTCCTCTAAGGACACTGGTCAGATTGGAGTAGGGCCCACCTACCTGCCTCATATCAACGTAATCAGGCTTTCAAGACCAAATATCCAGAGCAGTCATAGTCTGAGGTACCATGTTTCAGGGAACACAATTCAGCTACAAACAGGTAGCATGGGCCCTGCACCTCTGTCGGCCCCATTTCTGCGACCACTTCCACTATCTTTCTCTCATGGAAAATCCGAGTGCCATGCTGAGCAAAGAGTGGACTTCTTCTCCTCCTCTGGTTCTGCTGCCCTGGTCAGTTGGGCAGCCAGACACAGGGCTCTGACTCTCCGCTGGGAAAAGAATGTGCCTTCGAGCCCCCACTGCAGCTCCGATCACGCCACCTCACCCCTCCTCTGGGAGCCTCTGGTCCCTGCTGCCTAACAGGAAGACAACGCGGTCAGCTCCTCTAGAGGCCTGTGTGAGCACCGAACACGGTAGCAGCCGGAAGTACTGGAAACAGTCTGTGGCTCAGTCCTCGTGAGCTCCCTGCCTCAGTGCATGCTCACTCCTTAGCCTTGACTGTTTGGAACCTTGGGGACCCTGCCTCTCTTACCCACTGGAATTGTTGATTTCGGACCCAACCGCCTTTCGTAACTGTGCGTGATGGTGAGAAAAATGGTCACTTTGTAGGACTGACATGCCCAACCCCAGGTGGGGCTCAGGATTGCTCCAATGCAGTCAAGGCCAGCACGTTCCCCAAATGTCAGGGGGTGGTTGTCCATTCCCTCCTGTGCCTGGCAGTGGCCCGTGCCACCCCGCTCTGCCCGGTGAGCTGGATGGGAAACTGGCAGGTGTCCTCAAGGACATGCATGCAGTGCAGGAGTCCTCAGCCACCACAGCGAAGTGAGCCCTGCCATGCACGCAGGGAGTTTGATGTACATTCTCCTTCTCGTCCAGTCCTCACTTTTTGGCAAGAACATCCCAAAGATAGTGTTGCCTTAGCCCATCAGGAATCCACACCGCGTGGTTGTCCTTGGTATCTGTAAGGGGAGCAGACATCGGTGCTCAGTGCCTAGAGCGCTCCTCTCACTGAAGTTTCAGTGCAGATGTCTGAGTTCTATCTGCCTCCCTGCATTTATTAGAAGGAGTTCTTCTTCAATGAGAAACTTCCCTCTCCTCCTATTTGGTAACCAACGCTACAATTCACATGCCCAACACAGGAAAATTATTTCATTATTTGCCTCTGCCTGCCCAACTTCAAAACAACAAATTTATTTCCTCCCCTCGCCTCTGGTGACCATGAGGTACTGTTCCTCTAGACCCACGATGAACCCAACGTCTACTCACAGCCGATGTCTTCAAATCCATTTTTGTTATTGTTGACATTCAATTTGTGCCCGTGTCATGCAGATTTAACACTTGGGTCTACCTACACAGGGACAGGAGCCAAGCGGGTCTCAGTAAATGCAGGCTGAAAATAAGTCAAATAACTGAGTGAAGTATGTTGCCATCACCCTGAACTTCCCCTGTAACATTGCATTATCCTTCTCTTCCCTCCACCAGATGTTTCATACCGACATTTCCCCTTTGCTCTCTTTGGTGTTATTAGAGTGTTACTACAATTGGAGACAGAGAAATTTTCTAGGAACTACTTTAGCTAGGGGGACAGGTGATGGCAGCTAGGCTCATGAATGGGATTGTCTTGTGGCTGTTTTGAAAATTCATTTTCTGGCAATACCGTGCATTGTCCACAGTGTTTCTTTGGTGGTGCTCTATGCCGTCACCTGCTGTTGGCTACTGCCCAGACTCGTGCACAGCTCCAACCTCCTTTCCCTAAAGCATCCCCCTCATCCCTGGACCAGCACTCCCAGGGGAGCAGTTTCTCAGTAAATCACCAAGGGTCTTTACTGGGCTTCGCAGATTCCGTGGTTTTTCCAATTATGGGTGTGCATTTGAGGACTGGGTGTTTGGGCCTCGGTCACATCCAAGACCCCTTGGTGACCAGCCTCCTTCCCCCTAACTTGCGTTTTCTGATTTCTAACATGTGGCTAACAACTGCCTCTCTTGTGTTGTTGTCAAGTGAGCCCCACAAAAGATCGTTTGAACATTATGGGGCATACACATTCTGGGCTGGGTGGAGCATTTGTACCCAGGTTTGCTTGGGTACGCACCGCTGTGTAAGTTGCAGTAAGTGCTCGGGGAACTAGACACCCCTAGAAATTATCCCATTGCTCTGAGACCTCACGGGAGTATTTTCACAGGGCTGTTAGGATATGCACAGCCATTGATTCCCCGTAGTGTGAACCTACAGAGGTGTTTTTCCACCTTTCATCCCCAAATGACACTACTCTCTGACTGGGCTCCTCCCACACCTGTGTGTCAGTCAATATGAAGGGCACAGGGCTGGCGTGACAACTTTGGTTTTGTCTTCTGTCTCACCTAGCATGTGAAGCAGTGGACAAGAATCTTTCCCAGTGTGGTGTGGTGTGGACACTGCAAGTCAAAGGAAACTATGTTAGAATGGAGATGCATGTTTTTCCTCTTTAGCCTCAGCATTAGGCTTTTTTTCCTCTGTGGGTAATCTTAGGGCTTGGCTATCTGGAATGTGTCAGCGACATGGGGTTGCTGTCCCACATGTTACTATCCTAGTGGTGTCTGAGTGATGATGAAGCTGTTGAAGTTTCTTGTAATGTTTGCCTCTTTGTTTCCTTGGGCCTTTTTGTATCCCTGTAACTAACACTGCTGGTAGAGGTGAATTCATCTCTGTTCTTCATTTCTACTATCAGATAAGGAAACTGTTTTAAGAATGTTTATGGAAATCAAAGAAAATAAATCGAAAAAAGATGTGTTGTGTTTTAACCCCAGACTTTCACTACCTGTACTAGCAAGAATTTGGTTGCTGTTAACAGAAAATTTCTATATAGTTTACACAGGGATCCATTGGGGAGTTAGAGGTTTTAGAGGTTCATAAATACATCCTTTAAGGACTTGGAGATATAGGTCTATTCCTGGTATCTCAGAGTGATTTTCATTGTCATATAACAGAATTGGTCCTCACAGGACACTTCTGTGTCTGCCACAGATGAGGAATTTGGGAAATCATGGTACTTCATGGGCGAGTGTTGGCTTTAGTTAGAGTGACTTTGTTGCCTTTTGGCAAGCAGGAAATTCTATTAGTACTGGTAGTCCAAGGAAGACATTTGCCCAATTATAGCCAGAAACTCCAAATCAATTGATTTTTGTGTGTGGTGTGAGATAGTAGTCTAATTTCTTCTAATTTTTTTTGCATACTGCTGTCCAGTTTTCACAACACCATTTACTGAAAAGTTTTTCTTTATTCCAATGTATTTTCTTGTCCCCTTAGTCATATATTTGCTGTTTGTATAAGTGTGCATTTATTTCTAGGCGCTCAATTCTGTGTCATTGATTTGTGTGTCTGTGGTATGTATTTTTTGTTTTGTTTTATTTTATTTTATTTTATTTTATTTACCAGCGATGCTGTTTTAATTATTATGGTCTATGGTATATTTTATCATCTGGAAGTGTGATGGGGCCATTATTTTCCCTTTTGTCAGAATTTCTTTGGTTATTGTGGTCTTTGTGATTCCACATGAATTTTAGTAGTGTTTCTTCCAGTTCTTTGAAGAATGATATTGACATTTTTATTGGGATTGCATTGAATCTGTATATTGCTTTGGGTAGGGTAGCCCTTTTGACAGTGTTGATTCTTCTAATGTATTGCAATATTTTTTAATAGAATTCTTTTTTAAGTGATACTTTTTATTGGGATAACATTGGCTTACAACTCTGTATGTGAGTCACAGGCATAGGATCACACCTCTTCAGATGCATTTCACCATGCAGCACCTACCATCAAGGTACCTATTGTCCCCCACCATAGTCCATTTTTCCCTTTCAACACTGTGTTTTTCCTTCTCCCCTCCTTTAAGCTTCAAGTCCACAGTCAGTTTGCTAGGGTTTGTTATTGTTTGGTGTTTTCTGACCCTTTGTTATTTTACTATATTACACATAAAAGTAAAACCATCCAGTATTCATCTTTCTCCTGATTTATCACTTAGTATTATCTCCTCCAATTTCATCTGTTTTGTTGCAAATGACAATAATTCATTTTTATAACAGATTAGTATTAAATTGTTTATATACACACCACATTTATCTAATCTATATCTGTCATTGGACACATGAGTTGCATCCATAATTTGGATATTGTAAATAGGGCTGCAATGAACATAGGAACACATATATCCTTCTATTCCTGTCCTTGGAGACATAAGTTGTATCCATAATTTAGATATTGTAAATAGGACTGCAATGAACATAGGAGCACATATATCCTTCTTAATTACTGTTTTTGCATTCTTCATGTAGATACCTAGGAATGGTATTGCTGCATCATATGGTAGACTTATTTTTAATATTTTAAGAAACCGCCATATGGTTTTCTATAGGTACTGACTGGTCTACATGCCCATAAATGGTGTAGAAGCCTTCCTTTTTAATTGGAATTCTTTTTTTTTAAAGATGTATTTATTTATTTATTTATTTATTTATTTATGCGAGCACTGAGCACAGTCAGAAGTGTGGGAGGGTGAGAGAATTCACCAGAGCCAGAGCCGGGAGCAGAACAGGCAGGAGGACCGAGGAGAGGAGAGGAGAGGAGAGGAGAGGAGAGGAGAGGAGAGGAGAGGAGAGGAGAGGAGAGGAGAGGAGAGGAGAGGAGAGGAGAGGAGAGGAGAGGAGATCAATTGCAGAAAATTGTCTGAAGGGAGGAGCGGGCGTGGCAGGAGAGGTCTGTGCGCCATGTGGGACCCTCGCCCCGCAGCCGGGGATCGAACCAGCACTGCAGAGGCTGGGGGCAACTTCGCAGCCCAGAGCTCAACCACAGTGCCACCCGGGAGGTCCTTTAATTGGAATTCTTAAGAAAATAATACTACTTCTCCCAAGTCAACCACCTACCCCACACCTTAAAAGTTTATTCTAAATCTTTCTCTAGTCCTCATTTGTTTTATTGCAATCCTCCCTCAGAATCTCCACATGATCATCTCCTACTTTAGGAGGAAAAGATAAATCCTCAAAAAGAATTCTGCTGAATTATCCTTTCTCTCTTCAATCCATCCATATATTCTTTCTGTCCAAATAATCTAAGACTTTGCCCTATTTTCCTATTTGTGATTTAAACCTCTTAAGTCTCTCTATTACTTTATATATAATACTTATATAAAATAGATATTACAAGTTAATATGGCCTTAGAATCCTACTGTTTGTGCACCAAGTCCATTTTTTACTAAGTATGTGATGTTCACTGAGCCTCTCTAAACCTCTACTTCTTATTTGTAAAGTAAAGCTGTAAGACTACCTTCCTCACAGAATATGGGAAATTAGAGAATCCATGGAAAATAATTGAAATATGACCCATACCTAGGTAACATTCAACAAAAGTGAGTTATCATTAGACAGATGCAGTTCAACTAGGACATACAGACAGAGGATATGGAGAGTTTAAACAAACAATAAAACAAACATGTTTTCTCCAATAATATTGATGGTGGTGGTACTGAGACTACTATATGTGAGCAGGGTCCCAGGTCCCCAGAATGAGGTAGGAAAGCCTGTGAACCCAGGGTTTATCCTGGAGAGGTGCTGGTCAAGGGAGCCGGTAAACCCAGAGTATAGTTGGTTAGAATAACACAAGTGATCTGAGTTCAGTGCTCGTCTGTGTGACCCACACCAGCGTCACAGACCAGCCATTGTCCAGGCACCTGCATATGAAGTAACTGAAAATGTTGTAGGCTGCACAGCTCCATTGGGACGGAGCTCTCCTTGGGAATTTCCTCTAGGCAGACAGCCAGAGTGCCTAACCAGGAAAGAAGTGAGAACCCTATCCTTACATCACAGAATCCATCAGCAAAAGTTACAGCCTTACAGGGACCTGTTGGAAAAGGGAAACTCAAAAGGCCTCCGGGTTTCAAATTAATGAGTGAACTTAAGTCACATTCCCTAAATCCAGCTACACCTTCACGTATTTCATGAGTGCCTCCTTAGTCACTAATTTCTTCCTTGGGTTGTTGGGTTTCTGGGCCTGTAATCCTATCCTGCCTCCATTCATTCAATAGGAATTTTCATTTTTACTTGAATCTTGAAGACCTGTAAATCAGGTGTGCCTATCTAGATTTTATCATTAGATTATGCCCAAATTGCGTTCCCAGAAAGTGTGAACAAAAATGAATGGAAATTGTCATTCCAAAAAAAAAAAAAATCATGCTTTTGGACTTTGCCCATGCCTGAGCGCTAAGGGGGCCAAGCATACGGGTGGCAGCGAGGGGTCAATCCGCGCCACGCGCAGGGTCGGCGGTGGAGGAGTCGGAAGTGGTTGGGGTTTGGGGGAGGAGATCCGCTTACACACAAGAGGAGAGGGCTGAGCCGCCATATCTGCCGCTGCCGCCGCAGCTGCGAATGCAGTGTCGGGATTTCGCTGCCTCGGCGCTGCTGCTAAGGTTCGTGTCTCTCCCCCTCGGCCCCTCGCTCTTGCTACCTTAGCCCCTCCGGCCCTGCGCGCTCTTTCTGGCCCGCTGACCCCGCTCCCTTCCCGCCGCCCATCAGGTCCCCAGACCATGGATCCCGGCAGCAGCAGCAGCGATTCGGCACCCGACTGCTGGGACCAGGTGGACATGGAAATCCCGGGTCCGGCCCCGAGCGGGGACCGAGCCTCCTCTGTGGTGGCCGCGGCCCAGCGCGAGCACCTCAGCTCAGCCTTCAGCCGGCAGCTCAACGTCAACGCCAAACCCTTCGTGCCTAATGTACACGCCGCGGAGTTCGTGCCGTCCTTCCTGCGGGGCCCAGCCCAGCCGCAGAGACCCCCGACCGACACCACCGGCATGGATGAGACCTGCACCGGCGCGGGAGGCCCTCAAGGTAAAAGTCTTTTACGGGGGGCACCTGTGGAACATTCCAAGGAGGAGCAGTTAGTGTTGCGTGAAGGTTCCAATTCAGCGGTTACCATGGAACTTTCAGAACCTGTTGTAGAAAATGGAGAGGTGGAGATGGTCCTGGAAGAGTCATGGGAGCATAATAACGAAGTAAGTGAAGCCGAACCCGGGGGTAGCTCCTTAGGGGATTCAGGGCCCCCAGAAGAAAGTGGCCAGGAAATGATGGAGAAGGAGGAAATGAAAAAACCTAAGTCTGTGGCGGTACCCGTAGGTGCTCCCAAGAAAGAACACGTAAATGTGGTATTCATTGGGCATGTAGACGCTGGCAAGTCCACCATTGGAGGACAAATAATGTTTCTGACAGGGATGGTTGACAAAAGGACACTTGAGAAATATGAAAGAGAAGCTAAAGAAAAAAACAGAGAAACTTGGTATCTGTCCTGGGCCTTAGATACAAATCAGGAAGAACGAGACAAGGGGAAAACAGTAGAAGTGGGTCGTGCCTATTTTGAAACTGAAAAGAAGCATTTCACAATTTTAGATGCCCCTGGTCACAAGAGTTTTGTCCCAAATATGATTGGTGGTGCTTCTCAAGCTGATTTGGCTGTACTGGTAATTTCTGCCAGGAAAGGAGAATTTGAAACTGGATTTGAAAAAGGTGGGCAGACCAGAGAACATGCGATGCTGGCAAAAACGGCAGGGGTAAAGCATTTAATAGTGCTTATTAATAAGATGGATGACCCCACAGTCAGTTGGAGCAGCGAGAGATATGAAGAATGTAAAGAGAAACTGGTGCCCTTTTTGAAAAAAGTTGGCTTCAGTCCCAAAAAGGACATTCACTTCATGCCCTGCTCAGGGCTGACCGGGGCAAATATTAAAGAGCAGTCAGATTTCTGCCCTTGGTACACTGGATTGCCATTTATTCCATATTTGGATAATTTGCCAAATTTCAACAGATCAATTGATGGACCGATTAGACTGCCAATTGTGGATAAGTACAAAGATATGGGCACCGTAGTCCTGGGAAAGCTGGAATCAGGATCCATTTTTAAAGGTCAGCAGCTTGTGATGATGCCAAACAAGCACAATGTGGAAGTTCTTGGAATCCTTTCCGATGATGCTGAAACTGACTATGTAGCCCCAGGTGAGAACCTTAAAATCAGACTGAAAGGAATTGAAGAAGAAGAGATTCTTCCAGGATTCATACTTTGTGACCCGAGTAATCTGTGCCACTCTGGACGCACATTTGATGTTCAGATAGTGATCATTGAGCACAAGTCCATCATCTGCCCGGGTTATAATGCGGTGCTGCACATTCATACATGTATTGAGGAAGTTGAAATAACAGCCTTAATCTCCTTGGTAGACAAAAAATCAGGAGAAAAAAGTAAGACACGACCCCGCTTTGTGAAACAAGACCAAGTGTGCATTGCCCGTTTAAGGACTGCAGGAACTATCTGCCTTGAGACATTCAAAGATTTTCCTCAAATGGGTCGTTTTACTTTAAGAGATGAGGGTAAGACCATCGCAATTGGAAAAGTTCTGAAACTAGTCCCGGAGAAGGACTAAGCATTTCTCCTGATGTTACTGCACAATACTGTGAGAATTGGCTACAATAAAGTTCATCTTCTCTTATTTAGTGCCCATTGACTTTTCCATCTTTTGCAAACAAATTTAATAGCAAAAATCTATGTTTTGTGAGCTTTCTCATGTTGAGATCTCAGTTATGTCACTGTTGAATTTACCTTACAAGTTCCCTCTTCCTATACCATTCTGCTTCTGTGGACAGACCCAGTAATAGCTTTGTAAGTGATGTGGATGTAATTGATACAACAATGAAAAATTAATATATTTTTTAATTTTTCATTTTCCTTAGGATATTTAGACAAACCCTGTTCCATGCAGACCAAACTGAGTGTGTCCGTGTGTGTGTACATGTTAAAAAGACAACTAACGTGAATAAAATATTCCATTTGAAACTTACTGGTATTGTAAATGCTTTTGCATAATCCCTTCAATTTGCATTTAATATTTTTCAATTAGTTTTTTTAACTTTCTCAAGATATTGCATACCTTTCATTACTTGGGCTTTTAAAGAGTGCCCTCCACTCACTGGAGGCTTTCACAAACAATGCACAAGTGTGAATTAAAGGAAGAATTTTAATTTTGAAAAACAACTTATTTTAGGGCTCTTCCCACTGAACTTTGTTTTTTGTGTCCCAGGTTCAGTCAATAAAAGAAATCTTCTGCTTCCCCAGTTGTGGTTTGAAAAAGAAAGGCTCATGCTGCCTGCCAGGCCTAATGTTGAGGATGGTCAATTACAGATATACCTGGGGATCTAGACCATGTGGTAATTGGAGTCACCTCTGTACTCCATCATCTTAATACATACACCCCTTTATTTTGTTCATCATGAGATGACATGGGCTACAGCACAGTAAGGGGTGCATGGCTATTAAAACAATAAATACTTTCAAGCGGCTTTAAGTCATCTATTGAAAAGTAAGGACAAGGGAGGGACCTGAGCTGGGAAATGAGACCATTCGGCCCTTCTGTTCAGTGCTTGGGGTTAGGAGAGGTGGAATGGCATTTACATAGATAACCACCCACTCTTGAGATCAGGCGAACTCGAAGAAAACACCAACTGTGGATCCTGAAGTGGCCACTGATGGCTGGGAGAGCCACCTTGTCACCTGCACTATTGGCAGCTGCAAGTACTTAATGTCTTGGTAAGTGGGTAGAGGCCTAATATAAACACCTGCGCACTGGCAGGCAGAGACAATACCTCACACTCCTGGGCTTATTGAACAGGATTGAAGGCTGCTGCCAGAACACCCTGGGGCCATGCTTGAGTAAAGGCAGTGTCCTCCTCTAAGATCCCCTTGTCTATGTAGCCCTGTACCTCCAGGATGTCTAACCTGTCAGAGATAGCCCTGGGCTTGTCACAGCATCAAAAGCCTACTTCTGTGAGTCATCCATAGATTTCTTCAGTGCATCCACATGGGAAATGAATTTTACTTGTCATATATCAGCTAACCTGATCCACAGGGATGTACCTCATATTGCCTTGGACTCAGTCCTTTAATAATTAGACTCTTACCAGTGGAATGTTTCATCTTACCTCTATGCTCTGAACTTTGTACAAAATACAGAACAATAATGTGCTTACTATAAGTTTTGCCCTGGCAGCACTTATTTTTTTTTTTTGATTCATCAATCTCATTGTTTTTGCAATTTTAGTCATATACCAGTAAGATGGTTGTGTATGTCTTCCACTAACAGGCCACAAGCCAGGACAGAGCACTTTTCTAATCCAATTTAGGTAATTTCCCATCGAACCCTGGCTCCTAAATGTCTTCTTACTCATTAGCCAGTTGTACAGCAATTTCTCTACCAGGAACTCTTAACTATTAAAAGAAAACCCTCGGAGAGTAGAACATAAATCTTTGGAAGCAGATTTTAAAAACCAGTTCTCAGTGACAAGCGGATCATCCAGGTGACTGGTTGTAGACACAGGGTCTTTAGGAAATTAAATATAAACTCATGGTAACATTTTTTTCTCACTTCCTCGACACCTGTTATAGTTCTTAATGTCTGGTGGTGGTCTCCAAAACTGCAAATTGGGACCACTCACAAATATAGAATGAGTTTCCCCAGGGCATACAGAGCATTGTACTTTCAGATGTTCTCTATTACCTCCAATTCAGACCAGTTTAACTGTGGTGAGAGCTTCATCTCAAATTCCTAGCAACCGAGATGGTGTAGAATCTCCCCATGTCTGACTGCATACATTATGAACTTCCTATTTCAGACTTTCTCAATTAAGTGGCTATCCACTGACTCTTAGCAGCTTTTCTGCTGAGGCTTTTCCTTTACATTGCATGACAAATCTGAAATTTAGGGAAAAGGGCCAATTTATGTTGTACATTAGCAAAGACCCAAGAAGGGAAAAAAAAGGGAAAGCTTGGGTTGGGTAGAAGCTAGCAGATGTCCACAATGCTCACTTTGAGCATCTTTCTCTGATACCCAGGACAATTGTCAGTGCTTTTAATATCCACTGCAGTTACTGTTCCTATCTTCCAAAGACTTATCTTTTCTCAAAATAGATCCTCTTTTCATAATAGCATGCTTCTGCTTTACTATAGTGCAAGAACTTGCTCTTTTAAAAGTTTGTTTATAAACATTTTGCAGTACAAATATTCAATTCATTCATTCTGGTTAAAATGTACAGTTTAGCAGTAGGGGAATGATCACTTACCTTTTCGTGGCCATTAAGGAAACTAAGAATCACAGATATTCTGCCAAAACCTGAGCACTGAACATGTCCACATTGACCTGTTTTCATGTTCGATATGTTTTTTTCTAGTTTTTGTTAAGACTATTGGCCTATTCTCATTTGTCCCAATTGTTTATGATATCTGCTCATGGTTGGCCAGTGTGGGGAAGGAAACTTGATCCAACATTTCTCACCAGGGACATCACTATTTCCATGGAGTGGGGAGAGTGACTTGTCTTACAATTTGGGAGAGGCCTTTTCAAACACCCAATATGTTAATAATTGTTGACATATCACCAAAATCAACAAGGGAAAAGGAAAAAAGAAGACCCTGTAAATGAACATGCCACATATGAGCAGAAAAAGGAGAAAAAAATGCCTTACACACAAGAGCACAGCTTAGGATTTTACTCTAAGCCCTATAGATTATTTAATATTGGCTTCCCTGACAGTACTCTCCTGACTTGACAATACCAGATTGTTTTACAGGAAATTTGTCTTAATTTGGAGGGATTCTCTTTTTATTCACTTACCCTTAAAAAGAATGCAAAAGGGGCTTCAGCAATGCCTCTTATTTTCTACTCACATTAATATTAAGCAATCAGAACTTATATGCACAGATAATTTGCAGACATATCTCAAGCCCTCTAAAGAAGACACCTCTCTGATTGCTGAACTTGAAAAGTCCAAGCAAGAAAATATTGAATACTATTCCCCAGTTTTAGCATGAGAGGGCAAAAAAAAAAAAACAAAATATTTGTCCACCATTATCAGGCAATCCTGTCACTATATCTCTCACAGGCTGTGGTATATATCCAATATGTATCCAATTATAGCTTTTCCTTCACATATGAGGCTCTGAGTAAAAGGCTTTCTCTAGTCTTTAATAGAGACATAGATGAATTATCTCCTGAGACCTTTTTTTGCTAGTTTACTAGCCTATCAGTTACCTTCTGCTACATTAATAAATTTGCAGAAGAATACATCATCATATAGCACTTGACTAAGCAAAACTCCAAATGGCTTCTGCAGGTTTATCTGACAGTCCCAGGATTAAAGGTTAGTGTTTGCTTTCCACTTTTATATTTCTTTTTGCACCTTGTTTTAATTGATGCTCAGATGACATACATTATTTAGCTTCCTAAACTGCTTTAAATTCTTTTGCCAATTTGGAAGGGTATAAACGAATAGATCAAATAAAAGGTTTTAATACATTTAAAAAAAAACATCTAGCTCCTGTGTGGTGCTAATGACAGAATGCTCCATTTGTTTTTCAATGCATTTTGACCTGAAAAGAAATCTGCTTTAAGAAGGCAGATGAGCCACGAACATGTACTTAATACACTTAAGAAGAAAATACAGGGAATTGAAGGGAAGAAGATATATCTAAGGAAGTCCTAAATTTAAATGATGGTAATTCAGTACAGATGAGAGGTGACTTCAAAAGATCCTGGTGGTGAGTAAAACATAGTGACCAAAAGTTGACATAACTGAAGAAAAAATGTTTGCCTCCATGAACGACACATTATTCAAACTCTGAAGGGAAGCTGGGGGCATGAGAAAGGTCATATCAATTTCCTAGGAGAATCTGAGCTGGGCTCGCAGGTAACTGGGGGACAAATACACAGCAGATTAATTTTGTAAGACAAAGAGATCAAAACTGCTGACAATAATGGCAGCAAGGCAGGCAACTCTGAGGATGTTGACATTGTCAAGTCGTGCAGACCCCCTGAATATTGAGTGTCAGCGCCACGCTGTCTACCAGTGCCTACTGAGTTAGTGGGATCCAGGGTACTGGAGACTGGTTGGAGATAAAATGAAGGGCAAGTTCTGCTCTGGGTCACTCTAGGACCCCAAACTCTGCCAGAATATCCCATTATCAGAGCAGTGGTCATAATCAAAATATGTCCCTACCTTGACATACAATATACCTAGCATAGTGGTGAGCAAGATTTCACTCCTGTGGAATACAGAGAATCAAAATGAAGGAACCAACAAAAATAAAGCAAAACAAACTCTAGAAATATGACAGCGGAATTGAGACTACTATAGGGGGAGGATGAGTAGGGTGGAAACAAAGGATGCGGTCAATGGCCTGTGGTAAAGGACTATAGGTGCTTTGGTGGCAGGTGTGATGTGAACTGAGGAAGGTGAACCTATTCCCCTAAATCACATGCAATGTTAATGAAAAAAAAATGTTAGTGTGGACTTCTTTCTCTTCCCATGCTTATGTTTCCAACAGTGATTTTGGTTAAGTCAGAAGAGAGGCTCTAGGCCATCACAGAGGGATATAGTAATGCACTGTGAAGCCACCAATCAGAACTCTGAATAAGTCACCTCACTCGGTCTCTGAGTCTCTAGTCTCTGCTGCATAACATGGAGATAAATACAGTTACCTCCTTTAGAGGCCTGTGTGAGCACTGAAAATAGCAGTGGACATGAAAGTGGTGGAAACAGTCTGTGGCTCAGTCCTAGAGAGCTTACTCCCCTCAGTGCTTGCTTACTCCTTATTAGCCTTTGACCTTTTTTTTTTTTAAGATTTATTTATTTATTTTATACAAGAACCAGGGTACAGGCCAGATGCGTGGGAGGGTGAGAGGATTCACCAGAGACAGAGTGGGGAACAAAACAGGCAGACTGACTGAAATACACTGCTGAGGGGAGCAGCGAGCGAGACAGGAGAGGTCTGCCGCGCCATGTGGGACCCTCGCTGGCCGGCCAGGATTGAACCGGCGCTGCAGAAGCTGCGGACAGCTTCACAGCGCTGCGCTCAACTGCCTGTGCCACCAAGGGAGGCTCTGACTGTGTTTTTGACCCCATGAGCCCTGCTTCTCCTACTCACTGAATTTGTTGCTATCTGACCATAGGACACCCTTTCTATCAATGTCCTTCCTACAAATGGTTAAAAAAAAAAAAAGATTTTTTGAAAGAAGCAACATTTCCAATCTGGGAGGGGAGGGAGACCCAGAATTTCTCCAATTCGTTCATGGCTATCACATTCCTCTTTGTCACATGACGGTCTTTCCAGTCTCTTCTGCACCTAATGGCCATGTGACCCAGTTCTGCCCATGATGTATATAGGAAATATGTTGGGGACTTCTATAGGAAAAGCTGTTTCTTAGAAGGCTATCTGTTAGAGAAGAGGATGATGGTTTTGGAATGTGATAGAGATGTCTAGAGCATTTGCCACTATATTGTGACACACTTGTGGTCACAGAGTCAACCTACTGAAAATGGTTGAGCAGGAAGATGGAAGCTGTGGTATCTTCAAGCAGCTGAACCAACTCAAGCCTGCTTTAAGATTTATCACAAGAGGGACTCCCTGGTGGCACAGGCGTTGAGCGCCACACTGTGAAGCTGTCGCAGCCTCTGCAGCGCGGGTTTCATCCCGGCCGGCCAGCGAGAATCCCACATGGCGAGGCAGACCTCTCCTGTCTCGTTCCCTGCTCCCCTCAGGAGTGTCCTTCATCAGTCTGCCTGTTCTATTCCCCGCTCAGTCACTGGTGAATCCTCTCCCCCTCCCATGCATCTGGCCTGTACCCCGGTTCTTGTATAAATAAATAAATCTTAAAATAAAAGATTTACCACAAAAGAACAAAAAATATACCACTATCTCTAAACCTTAGCCGCACAGTAGAGTCATTTTGAAAGTAATTTCAAATGAATTTCAAATAAGTAGCCAGGGAAATATGAAAAACCTTATACCATATCCAGAAATCCTGATTAGTTAGTCTCTACTATGACTTGGAACAATTTAAAAAAGAAAAGCTTTCTGTTATAGCATCTGATAACATGACAAGATGTAATTTTGTGAAGAACTCACGTAGTTCTCACACAGCTTCAACAATTAAGAACTCGGGATTAATATTTCATCTACGTACCCACCCACTTCTCTCCACCCACAGGTTATTTTGAAAGTGATCCTAAACGTCTTATTACTTAAAAATATTTTAGTATTGATCGCTAAAAAACACTGATACTTTAAAAATATAAGCACAATAAATTATCACATGTAAAAAGTAAGTATAATTTCTAACTATTCATTTCTCCTTTAAGTTTTCCTATTGTTTCACAAATATTTATTTATTTGAAATTTAACTTTTTACTCAAGCTTCAGTTTACTTACATGCATTATAAATTGGTAATCTTCCTCCTCTTAAGTCTCTTTCAATCTGTAGTTTGTCCCTTCTCTTTTGTTTTTCTTATAAATTGTGTGTTGAAGCAACTATAAACCAGGGAGGGGAGCGGGCAGAGGAAGGACTAGAGTCAAACTAAGGGGGGGTGCAATTCTATGGGGAATATAACCATAATGAAAATGCATACATTGTGCAAAGATGAAAAATGATGTAAGAATTATATAAAATAAAATATTTAAAAAAATAAAATGTGTGTTGAAGAATTTGGGTCCTTTATTCTCTAAAGTTTTATACAGCCTGGATTTGCTAGCATCCTCTCTGTCATTATTTAACATGTTCCTCTGTCTCTGGAAAAGGATTGTAAGAGAGGCTTCATTAGATTCAAGTGTTTTTTTCTTTTCTTGAACAAGAATACCTCATGTGTAAAGCTGCATACTTCCATCTGGAGACACAAAATGTCTGGTTCTCTTATTTTTATGGTGTCAGCAGATACTGGTGATTATAGCCTAGATCCAATGTTTTATTACAGATTGTAAAATGAAAGTATTCCATTTATCCTTCCTATTTATTAGGAGAATATTTCTCTCTAAAGAGAATCTTTCCCTCATTAATTATTTGGTAACACAGTAGATGTGCAAATGGAAGGGTAATTATTTGATTCTTCTATTTACCAGTTCTAAAATTATTAATTTATTCTCTAGCACTTTTAATGGGTGACCACACACCACAGGCATATTTTAGAATCACAATGAATATAATATTTAAACACACTTAGTGTTTAAATCGACCTAATTATTATTCTTTCAGATGCTAACAAGGTCCCATTTTTAGGTATTCAGGCTCTTCAGATTAGCTCCTGAATTCTTTTTATAGCACTCACCTTTCTTTTTTTCTGGTACATTAAGTTCAACACTTACCTTATACATTTCCATCAATCAACTAATTCATTATGTTCTTGACTCATTTTTTAGTGGAAAATTATTTTTAAAGAGTAAAATGTTGGTGCTTGGCTGCATGCTACTGAGTCAACATGGTTTCTAGTGCTTTGTAGGGTACAGAGTTAAGAAATATGCCCCTTTTTAAGAGCAAAATGCAGTTGTCCCTTGAGCAACACGGATTTGACCCTATGGGCCCTCCTATACATGAAGGATTTTTTTTTTATCCCTAGGTGCCACATTCACAGATTCAACTAATCATGGATTTAAGTTGGTTGAAGCCACAGATGTAGAATCCACCTCTATGGAGGGCTTATACATTATACTTGAATTTTCAACTGCACATGGGGTTGGCATCCCTATTCCCCACATTGCTCAAGGGTCAGCTATATATCATGAGCCTATTATGACATTTCTATTCAAATTCCAGAACGTATACTTTATGTCATTGATTCTACATCAGTATATCCTTTCCCTGAAGCCACAAGTGCTAACTTCCAATATCTCCAACAAAAGTACTCATTAGTGTTATTCCACAATTCATACCCAGTGGTATTAAAAAAAAAAACATGATAACACTACCAATAAAAATACTGATTCTGAAAACAGTTTAAAATTCTCACTAGATTTTTTGGTCCTCAGGTTGTATCTCACTAGAAATATACAGAACAAATGATTATGTTTTTAAATAATTTAAAATAGTTTCTCTGTTCAACTGGATGCTGAATAAAGTTTATCAAGTTCCTTTTTCTTTTCATTGCTTTTGTCTTACTTTGTTTTAATAAACATGTACAAAACTTACCTAATACCAAAGTTAAACCTACAAAACATATTTTAACAACATCCAATTTATTCCTCCCAGTCTATGTATAACTTCTTTCTCATATATGTTTTTTAATTTGTTGATTATCTTCCCATATATAGTCATACTCAACATGTGTGATAAGTAATAATGTGCTATACACTTTTCCCTATCTTGATTTTTTCATGTGTCAGTATACCCTGAAGGGTGTTCCAAGTCAAGATATAGTAATAGTTATTTTTCTTTTTAAAAATGAATTGTTTTGAATTTTTTTACTTTACAAATCATCTATTCTTACACATTTAACTATTCCAATGTTTGTTATAAACCCTATTGCTACAATCAACATTTTCATAGTTTCCCCATGTTTCTTTGATTTTGAGAATTGGGATTTATGCTAAATATTGCCAAATTCCTCTCCATAAGAACTTCACCATTTTGTAAGTAGTTTGTATTTTCAGCCAACTTCCCAGTGATTCTGTGGTTGTAAGAGTTGAGAGCCACAGGTTTAAGTCAGTGGTTACTGTTTTTTATTGTTATTATTTTATTTGTTTTAAGGTTTTTCTGTTATTATTGGAGTTAAGTGCACAATTCATAATTGAGAAGTTATTACTAGATCTAACACTTGTAGAGACCAGGATCTGTGCTGCATTCATCTATATGTCTACAGAGGCGAGCACAGGGGCTAGAAAAAAGCAGGTACTTATTAAGTGTTTATTGAATATTGAATGTAGTGGTGATGTGTAGTGACATCATATTTGATTGATTTCTTATAAATCAGCTACTGTGCCTGCTTCTACAAATCAGATGTTTCATTGTCTGAAGGCCTGGAGTGGGAATAATTCATTCATTATGTAGCAACATTTATTTAGAGCATACCATGTGATTAGCAGTGTTCTAGGTGCTATAGATAGACTAGAAAAGCAAAACAGGCAAAAATTTATGTCCCAAGGGGTTTATATTTTAGTAGGGAGAGAGAGATTAAAGAAAATAAGAGTTAAATATGAGGAACACTCAATGTTAAGAAGAAAAAGCAATGTAGCAATGAGACTAACAAGGAGTTTAGCTGTGTTTAGACCTGCCTGTGCCTTTTAAGAAGGAACCCGCTTAAATGAAAGGTGACCTTTCATTGAATCCATTTTTTTAAATCTATTGAGTAAATGAATACTTACTTATATTTACTAAAAGAAACTCATGTCTCAGGCTATGTACCAGTCTGCAGATTAAAACACTTCTCCCTATTCCTGTGTGTTAAGCTCCTCCCTTTCAATCCACATAAGGTGGCCCAAAAAAAGTCTGCCTGGGAAAAACTGCACTTCATTTCACATACGCAATACGGTAGATATTCTGAATATGTATAAAAACTTTACAACTAGATAAATCTACCTTCTCAAGAACAAATGTATTCATAAAACTTTACCCTTAACCATATGCCAGGTTATAAAAAAAGTATCATAAAATTCAGAAAAGTAGAAATTAGAGAACCAGCATCCTTTTATCATAATGCAATGAGGGTAAAAGATGGTTTCAGTCTTTCCACAAGGGAATTTTTTAACTGTCTATTAAGTGTAGCAGAGTAGAACAGAAGCTTGCTGCGCCCATGACACTATTTTGAAAGTTCTTAAGTGAATGGGAGATACAAATCAAAATTGCAGCATTTAAAAAATGGTCATAGAAACCCTCCATATCAAAATATATGGAATATATTTTAGCAGTTCTTACAAAAAATGTAATAGTCTTAATTACTTATATTACTTATATTACTTATATTAATACAATTATTAAATGAAATTAAAGAATTAAATATTCATCTCTTAAAGTTAGGCAAAAAACAACAAAATAAACGAAACCACCAGGAGGCAATAATAAAGATAAAAGAAAGCATTAAAGGTATAGGAAATGGAAAAATAGTGGAAGTAAGTAGACTGAATTTTTAAAATGAGGAATAAGTAGAAAACACAGATATATAAAATAAGAACTGAAAAGAGAAAATATCCATTAAAACAAAAAAAATTGCATAATAATCAAAACTTCTTTGCATAATAAATTGAAAACCTAAAATCAGAAACATGATTTCCTAGGGAAAAATTTGTTGAATATGATTTCATTTGAAGAAAAAGGAGCCCTTGTGCACTGCTGGTGGGAATGTAATTTGGTGCAGCTTCTATGGAAAATAATATGGGGATCCCTCAAAAAAATTAAGAATTGAATTACGATGTAATGCAAATACTTATCTTCTTATAGATATTTACCTGAAGAATATGAAAATACTAATTTGAAAAATATATATACATCCTTATATTTACTGCAGCAATATTCACAATAGTTAAAACACGGAAAACAAACTAAATACCATCACCGTAAGACGTGGTATAATGACTCAATAGAATACTCAGTCCTTAACAAAGATGAAATCTTGCCCTTTTGGTGACAGCCTGGATGAAATTTGAGGTGATTATGTTAAGTGAAATAAGAGAAAAAGAAAAATACTGGGAAGTTTCTCAGTGGAATATAGGCTACCAGAAGGGGAAAGAGGGGTGGTTGTAAAGGGGGAAGGATCTCCGTGGACTATGGTGGAAGGTTAGTGGTGCTTGGTTGGTGCACGTGGTATGATAAAATAAATCTGTAGATTGTGATCCTATATAACTAATACATATATAGTGTTGTCAATCAACATCACCTCAGTGAACATACTCTTTTAAAAAAAGAATATAAAGAAGCAAAGTAAATGAACTAACAAAACCCAACAAAAATAACTTTTAGACTCTGACAAGATAGTGGTTACCAGAGGGGAAGTGTACAGGGGTGGGAGGAGCAGGGAGAAAGAGTCAATTTGAAGGTGATGAGTGGTACTAAAACTTTGGTAATGGGTATGATGTGGTATATACATTTATGGAGTGTGACACTATCCCACTGAAACTTAAATAGTTTTGTAGACAAATGGTAAAGTAATTAAAAGAATAGAAGAACAACAATAATCTTCATTGGGCCAGGACATCTGTGCTAAGTGTTTTCCACATGCTTTCTTTTGAGTCTCATAACATCTTTGAAAAATTAATATTGATTTGCCTATACAGACTTAGGTCTAAACTCGAAGACTTTCTTGACTACAGTTTGAGATAGCAGTTCACTGCCTCTCATGCACCAATACAAATATATTGAAGGTGAAGAATGTGTTGTACAAATGAAAAGCATAGAGTTGTGTGGAAAAACAAGGCTTTTATAGTTTGTCTTATTTAAGTTTGAATTCCAGATTACTAAAGTGATATTGAAATTCCTAATGGAAAATACAAAAGGCCATGACTATTAATGCCAAGAACAAATAAATGTTGTCCATTCTCTCTATTATTCAAATGTGTAGTGGAGTTACTAGCCAATACCATCAAACACCAAAAAAAATTACAAGAGAAATGCAGTGAAAATAACACAAAAAATAAAATATTTGCTAAATTAGGAGTAAATAAATATATAAAATAAATTATAATATATAAGTAATTATATATGAGTACATGCAAGAAACAAGGTATAATGGAATAAAAAATCGCATTTTTATTTGTGAAAATAAGAAAACATTGTGACATTTTTAAGAATAAACTTGACAAGAAATATGGAAAGCTATATTAAAAACTTTAAAGAGTCCTGTAAGCTATAAAAATAGGGAAAATATCTTTTGGTCTTGGGTGGGAAGATTCAACATTATTTAGATATAATTATTTCACAAATTTAAGTCACTTTATAAAAACGAACCAGCAAATTGTTTTTTTCCTAAAGAATGACAAGGTGATTTTAAAGCTCTTCTAGAGAAAAAAATGCAAGAATAGCTATAAACACTATTAAAAAATGGCAATGAGGGAAGATTAAGCCTCAATAATTAAAACCATATGGTACTGGCACTTGAGTGTACTAACTAGAGCAACAAAATCAAAAGTTTTGAGGGCCTCCCTGGTGGCGCAGCAGTTGAGCGCTGGGTTGTGAAGCTGCCTGCAGCCTCTGCAGCGCTGGTTCGATCCCTGGCTGCTCCCTGGCCACAGGAGGAGGATCCCACATGGCGCGCAGACCTCACCTGCCGCCGGCTGCTCCCCTCAGCAGTGTGCTTCAGTCCTTCTGCCTGCTCTGCTCCCCGCTCTGGCTTTGGTGAATTCTCTCACCCTCCGGTGCTTCTGACTGTACCCAGTGCTTGTATAAATAAATAAGTGAATAAATAAATCGTTAAAAAAAAAGTTAAAAAAATCAAAAGTTTTGAAATGCACTCATTAAAATTTAATATATAATAAAAGTGATGTAAAATATGACTTGAGAAATGTTTTATTAAAACATTTTAATAAATTCTGTTGAATCAACTGGATAGCCATTTGATAAAAGATACAATTTGATCCATGATTCATCCATTAAAATAATAGTCAATAGGGCCTCCCCTGTGGCGCAGCGGTTGAGCGCTGGGTTGCGAAGCTGCCCGCGGCCTCTGCAGTGCCTGTTCGATCCCCGGCTGCTCCCCGGCCACCGGAGGAGGGTCCCACATGGCGCGCAGATCTCTCCTGCCGCCCGCTGCTCCCCTCAGCAGTGTACTTCGGTCCTTCTGCCTGCTCTGCTCCCCGCTCTGGCTCTGGTGAATTCTCCCACCCTCCCGTGCTTCTGACTGTACCCAATGCATGTATAAACAAAACAAACAAACAAAGAAAGAAATAAAAGCATGCCTCTATTAAAAAAAAAAATAATAATAGTCAATAAATAGTTCCACCATCTGTGTATAAAAAATGAAGCTCTTTAATACCAGAAGACAAATAGATTCTATAATAACCTGGATGTGTGAAAAGGACATCTATCAAAATCAACTATGGAGCCACATAATTTATACAGTTTATTTTATATGATTCCAATCATGAAATTCAAGAATAATGAGAGGAAAAACTAATAAATGACTAACCTGCCAAGAAAGAAGAAAAAAAATTGTTTTGATCTAGCAAAAAAAAAAAATTAAATAACAAACTTGGAGAAAATATCTCCAAAATATATAAAGGATAAATAGCTATTATCCCAAAAGATGTAAATTTATTCTTTAAAGTCAAGTAAAAAAGAGCATAAATTCATTACACAAAATGGCAAAATATCTAAACAAAAAGGTTAGGAAAAGACATATAAATGACCCTTAATTATATGAAACATGGTCAAGTCTACTCAGTTACAGAAATGTAAATTGAATGTATTTTAAAAAAACATTTCTCATATGTCAGGTCATCTGGTCTCTGTTTCTATCTGCTGTGATTCATGGGCCATTATTTACTGCATTTATTATTTTAGGTTTTTTAATACATTGTGTAATAAGCTGGTGCTAATAAGTTACTTATAACGGGCAAGGAGTATAATCAGGTAGATGGAGTGTTCTCAGTAAACATTGTCTTTATTTTACATTATTCCAATCATATATGCTCTGGGTGCACCACCAACAGTTTCTTGAACAATTGGCTTGCTCCATTCAGTATATTTCCATTTTAAAAATGATATATGTGTGAACATACCTGCAAACATAGTAAAATTTCCAGAAGAAATCATTTGCCAATTATGGGCCAAATAATTTATACAGTAGTACACATATTTGGGGAAATAATTCTCTTTGCTCTATATTCTAAGTCCAAAGGACTCAGTGACAAAGGAGAGGGTGCTGGCAGCAGAGGAAAAGCTGCTTTTGGTGTGTCAAGTCTGAGCAAGATTGGGTCAAGTGCATGAGTTACCATGGCAATAGCACAATCAGGATGAATCATCTCCCATAGCAACTGCATTGAGGGGGCCTGCTGACTGAGAAAAAGCTTTCTCTCACTGTTAAGCCTTGTTTGAATCAACATCCAAGCTAGATCATGGGGTGCTAGTTGCAAGGGTACAAAAAGGCCCAAGGAAACAAAGAGGCAAACATTACAAGAAACTTCAACAGCTTCATCATCACTCAGACACCACTAGGATAGTAACATGTGGGACAGCAACCCCATGTCGCTGACACATTCCAGATAGCCAAGCCCTAAGATTACCCACAGAGGAAAAAAAGCCTAATGCTGAGGCTAAAGAAGAAAAACATGCATCTCCATTCTAACATAGTTTCCTTTGACTTGCAGTGTCCACACCACACCACACTGGGAAAGATTCTTGTCCACTGCTTCACATGCTAGGTGAGACAGAAGACAAAACCAAAGTTGTCACGCCAGCCCTGTGCCCTTCATATTGACTGACACACAGGTGTGGGAGGAGCCCAGTCAGAGAGTAGTGTCATTTGGGGATGAAAGGTGGAAAAACACCTCTGTAGGTTCACACTACGGGGAATCAATGGCTGTGCATATCCTAACAGCCCTGTGAAAATACTCCCGTGAGGTCTCAGAGCAATGGGATAATTTCTAGGGGTGTCTAGTTCCCCGAGCACTTACTGCAACTTACACAGCGGTGCGTACCCAAGCAAACCTGGGTACAAATGCTCCACCCAGCCCAGAATGTGTATGCCCCATAATGTTCAAACGATCTTTTGTGGGGCTCACTTGATAACAACACAAGAGAGGCAGTTGTTAGCCACATGTTAGAAATCAGAAAACGCAAGTTAGGGGGAAGGAGGCTGGTCACCAAGGGGTCTTGGATGTGACCGAGGCCCAAACACCCAGTCCTCAAATGCACACCCATAATTGGAAAAACCACGGAATCTGCGAAGCCCAGTAAAGACCCTTGGTGATTTACTGAGAAACTGCTCCCCTGGGAGTGCTGGTCCAGGGATGAGGGGGATGCTTTAGGGAAAGGAGGTTGGAGCTGTGCACGAGTCTGGGCAGTAGCCAACAGCAGGTGACGGCATAGAGCACCACCAAAGAAACACTGTGGACAATGCACGGTATTGCCAGAAAATGAATTTTCAAAACAGCCACAAGACAATCCCATTCATGAGCCTAGCTGCCATCACCTGTCCCCCTAGCTAAAGTAGTTCCTAGAAAATTTCTCTGTCTCCAATTGTAGTAACACTCTAATAACACCAAAGAGAGCAAAGGGGAAATGTCGGTATGAAACATCTGGTGGAGGGAAGAGAAGGATAATGCAATGTTACAGGGGAAGTTCAGGGTGATGGCAACATACTTCACTCAGTTATTTGACTTATTTTCAGCCTGCATTTACTGAGACCCGCTTGGCTCCTGTCCCTGTGTAGGTAGACCCAAGTGTTAAATCTGCATGACACGGGCACAAATTGAATGTCAACAATAACAAAAATGGATTTGAAGACATCGGCTGTGAGTAGACGTTGGGTTCATCGTGGGTCTAGAGGAACAGTACCTCATGGTCACCAGAGGCGAGGGGAGGAAATAAATTTGTTGTTTTGAAGTTGGGCAGGCAGAGGCAAATAATGAAATAATTTTCCTGTGTTGGGCATGTGAATTGTAGCGTTGGTTACCAAATAGGAGGAGAGGGAAGTTTCTCATTGAAGAAGAACTCCTTCTAATAAATGCAGGGAGGCAGATAGAACTCAGACATCTGCACTGAAACTTCAGTGAGAGGAGCGCTCTAGGCACTGAGCACCGATGTCTGCTCCCCTTACAGATACCAAGGACAACCACGCGGTGTGGATTCCTGATGGGCTAAGGCAACACTATCTTTGGGATGTTCTTGCCAAAAAGTGAGGACTGGACGAGAAGGAGAATGTACATCAAACTCCCTGCGTGCATGGCAGGGCTCACTTCGCTGTGGTGGCTGAGGACTCCTGCACTGCATGCATGTCCTTGAGGACACCTGCCAGTTTCCCATCCAGCTCACCGGGCAGAGCGGGGTGGCACGGGCCACTGCCAGGCACAGGAGGGAATGGACAACCACCCCCTGACATTTGGGGAACGTGCTGGCCTTGACTGCATTGGAGCAATCCTGAGCCCCACCTGGGGTTGGGCATGTCAGTCCTACAAAGTGACCATTTTTCTCACCATCACGCACAGTTACGAAAGGCGGTTGGGTCCGAAATCAACAATTCCAGTGGGTAAGAGAGGCAGGGTCCCCAAGGTTCCAAACAGTCAAGGCTAAGGAGTGAGCATGCACTGAGGCAGGGAGCTCACGAGGACTGAGCCACAGACTGTTTCCAGTACTTCCGGCTGCTACCGTGTTCGGTGCTCACACAGGCCTCTAGAGGAGCTGACCGCGTTGTCTTCCTGTTAGGCAGCAGGGACCAGAGGCTCCCAGAGGAGGGGTGAGGTGGCGTGATCGGAGCTGCAGTGGGGGCTCGAAGGCACATTCTTTTCCCAGCGGAGAGTCAGAGCCCTGTGTCTGGCTGCCCAACTGACCAGGGCAGCAGAACCAGAGGAGGAGAAGAAGTCCACTCTTTGCTCAGCATGGCACTCGGATTTTCCATGAGAGAAAGATAGTGGAAGTGGTCGCAGAAATGGGGCCGACAGAGGTGCAGGGCCCATGCTACCTGTTTGTAGCTGAATTGTGTTCCCTGAAACATGGTACCTCAGACTATGACTGCTCTGGATATTTGGTCTTGAAAGCCTGATTACGTTGATATGAGGCAGGTAGGTGGGCCCTACTCCAATCTGACCAGTGTCCTTAGAGGAACAGGTGATGAGGACACCTGGAAGAAACCAGGGTCCCGGGAGCACAGAGAGCCCGGCAAGTGAGGGGGCGGCGGAGGGTGCCCACCTGCAAGTCAAGGAGAGAAGCCTCGAGAGAAACCAGCACTGCTGGCACCGTCACCTTGGACTTCTTTACTCAACAGGGGCGAGAAGATAAACATGTGTGGTTCAAGTCTCCAGCCTGTGGTATTTTGGTGTGGTAGTCCTTGCGAAGTGAGCCACTGCCCCAAGCCGCCCCCTGCACCACAGCGGTTCTGCACAGCCGGACTGAATGTGGTTGTGGGACCAGTCACTCGAGCTTGCAGGGGCAAGGTGTGCAGGGACTTCCTCTCTTCAGGGAAGCTGTGTGAGGCCTGAGGGACAAACCATCCATTCTCAGCGGTGGCTGCCAAGGGGGTGGGTCTGCCAGCAGGTCTGGCCCTACTTGCAAGGAATGAGGCTGGGGTGCATTTGGTCCCATGAGCACCTGGGAACCCACGTCAGGCCCTGCCAGAACATCAAAGTTCCCAGAAGACCTTCCTTTTCCCCTTCTCTCCACACCATGGAGTTTCCATTCATGGAGGCTGAGAACTGCTCTCTCATGTGGCACATTTGCCCTCCCACCATTTTCACCAAACACCAGAATTTTGTGATTCAATGCCCCAATTGTCCTTCATCGCCACCCTTTAAGATTTCGGGTCCAGAGGCGTGGGTCCTGCCGGGTGACAGCTCCCCGCCCCCTAGTGCAGTGGATGCACGTGGCTCCTCACCTGGGCTTGACTGAAGTGTGAGAATGTTCTGAAGAACACGTGCACGGGGAGAGATCTCGGTCCTCAAACAACTCAGGATCGAAGTCTGTATGTTTTAAAAAGATACCACTCATTGTTTAACGGATGATTTTGCATGTCACATCACAGAGACATCATAATCCTGCACACGCGCCAGTCAACATGTAACTTTTCCTCCTTCCTCTGAAAACTTACTGTGGTTGTAGGAAACTTTCTCTAGGGAACCACGGCTCTGCTCGGTGGATACTTCATGTTCCACCTATAGTTCACTACGCGTTCATTCAGATGAACATGGAAACCTTGATCTTCCTTGCTGTTTCTGTCCTTTACAATGCGGGGCGGGGTGTTTAACCTTGAAAACATATGAAAAGCTTCAAGTGTTTCAAGAAACACTGTTCTGCACATAATGGATACTAGATAAAAAAGGGCCAGGGCAGAGAACTGATAGTGGGTTTCTTTCTATATTAACTCTTTTATCTTGTTGATCGTTGCTTGTTATGAGCTCTACTAGTCATAAACTAGTTATAAACTCTATTTTGCAATAGGTGAAGCAAACCCTTTAGATACCCAGTTGAGAAAGGACGAGTGAAAGAGTGGCCTGGGGCTATTGTTGGAAATCACCTTCGTGTATATCAGAAAGGGGTCACCTCAGGGATAGAAATGGCGAGTATGAGTGTCCACAGAGATGGACTGGTGGGGGAAAAAGAACTTTTTTTTTTTTCCTTCCCCTCCGGAGGTGGCTGAGTTTCTTTGGTAAGGGCTCAGGGGAGCATACAGCTTCTCTGCTCTGATCCTGAAGCAATTTACCATTAAGGAAAAAACCTTCACTATTAAAGGTTTGAGACACCAGGCAAAAACGTTTCTTATCTCTCTTAATTTAATCCTGAGTAGAAAGTGAATGGTTTGGATGAAATCACCCCCTAATCTTTTCTGTTCTGTGGAATGCAGACATCTCACTCCTGTATTTAAACACCACCTCTATTACTTTGTAGGCTTGTGCAGAGGTGGGTGGGGGAATCTGTGATCTTTGCCACGACATTTTCCTAAGATATGGGATATGTGATTAAAGAGACATACAACAAATTATGCACATCCACACCTACAGCAGGCTACTGTGGTGAGCTCCAAATATTTCTTACCAACATTTGGAGGAACATGGAGACCTTGATCTTTCTTGCTATTTCTGTCCTTTACAAAAGCTGGGTGGTTATCCTTGAAAACATAGTGCCAAGGGAATGAACTGAGACCAAAAAAAAAAAAAAAAAAAGACCAATATTGTATGCTTCCAGTTATGTAAAATGCCTACAATAAGCAAATCCATAGAGAGAGAATGTAGATGAGAGGATACCAAGGGCAGGATGGGAGGGGAAAGGGGCAGTTCATGTCCAGCTGTATGGAATTTCTGGTCAGGTGTTGAAAAAAGTGGTGGAAGTAATGTTGATGGTTGCATAATGTTGTCAGTTGATTGGATGCCACTGAGTTGTATGCTTGAACATGGATAAAATGGCAAATTTCACGCTGTATATATTTTACCATGATTCAACATTCTTAAAAATCTTATTATTATTATTATTTTTAATCAGGAGACACTGATTTCTGAAGGGAACCTGGTCAGATGTGCCAACTAGAAAGGCTACCAAATCGGTCCCTAGACCATGATTTTAGAGACCAGGCCAACTGGCCGACACACAGCAAGGGCGGCACAGTTATGAAATGGCACTTAATGCCTTAGTCTGTCCTTGTCCCTACTACATGCAGGTGTATCTCTGAGGTCTGGGGACAAACCCTAAATATCTCTCAGCTTTCTGCTTGCCCTAAGCCTGACCCTTCTCTCTATTTCCCCCTCATCTTCTGCTCTTCCAAACTGCTCCTGTGTTCAAATGCTGAATCCTTGATTGTGTGACTGAATTTTTCATTTCAGAATCTACCTATTAGATTGATAAGAAGTTACAGAATTCGGATGATATCCATTTTGTCATCCCTATTCTTTTTCTAGTAAGTATCTTCTGTATAAATTTGTTTTAGCCTTTATCTCTACATTCTACAGACACATTCAAATAAAATATAAAGAACCCAAAACAATATCACCAGTAATCATGTATGACTCCTTAGAGTCATCAAGCATATTCATTATGCAATGCATATATAGGTGTGTTTTTGAATGACATAATCATTTTCTTACATTGTTGTTAATTTTTTGAGTGTAGGATTTCTCTGCTGAGATGTAGTCACTGTAGTTCTCCTACCATCAAAGCACTCATAAACCTCCACTGTAGTCCATTATGTCCCTTCCCAGTCCCTGCCTGCCATTAATGTTTTCCCCTCCCCCTTCCCTCCTGGATGACTCAGATCTATGGTCAGCTTTCAAGGGTTTGTTTTAAGATTTGTCTTTGTCTTAGACTTTGTTTGGTTTCTCTATATTCCGTGTATAAGTGAAACCAGCTGGAATTTGTCTTTTTCCTTTTGACTTATTTCGCTGAGCATAATCCCTTCCAGCTCCATCCATGTTGCTGCAAGTGGCATGAGTTTATCTTTTTTTGATTGTTGAGTGTATCCCATTGTGTATATATATTGCATCTTCATCACTCTTCTGTTTGGGGGCATTAAGTTTGTTTTCATATTTGGCTACAGTGAATAGTGCTGCAATAATCATAGGAATGCAGGTTGCCTTCTGAATTAGTGTTTTTGTGTTCCTTGGGTAGGTATGTAGGATGGGAATTTCTGGGTCCTACGGTAGATCCATTTTTATTCTTTTGAGGCATTTCCATGCTGCTTTCTATAGGGGCTGGATTAGTCTACATTCCCAGCAACAGTGTAAGAAGAGTCCTTTTACTCCGCAATCTACCAGCACTTGTTTCTGGTTTTTATATTATTATTATTGTTATTATTATCAGTCATTCTCACCGTTGTGAGTTGGCATCTCATTGTGTGCTTTTGATTTGCATTTCCCTGGTGGTAAGTGATGATGAACATTTTTTCATATGTCTGTTGACCATCTGTATGTCTTCTTTGGAAAAATGTCTCTTTAACTCTTCTGCTTAATTTTGATGAGTTGTTTGTTTGTTTGTTTGTTTTGTTGTTGAGTTGTTTGAGCTCCTTGCAGGTTTTTGATATCAGTCCCCTTTGGGATGTATGGTGAGCAAATATTTTCTCCCATCGGGTTATTTCTCTTCATTGTGGTACTGTCACTTTCACTGTGCAAAGCCTTCTCTGTTCAATGTAATCCTAGATGTTTGCATTCTCCTTTGTTTTCCTTGTTGCTAGAGGTGGATCCTCAAATATGTTTTAGTTTATAACAAAGAGCATTTTGCCTCTGTTTACTTCTATGTATTTTATGGTTCAGGTTCTACATCAAAGTCTTTTATCCATTTTGAAGCAATTTTCACGTATGGTATGAAAGAGAGTGGTCTAGTTTCATTCTTCTGCGTGTGGCAGTCCAATTTTCCCAGCACCATGTATTAAAGAGGCTTCCCTTATTCCAGTGCATATGGTTTTTGCTCCTTTCTCATAGATTAGTTTCCATGTATGTGTGGTTTTGTTTCCAGGCACTCAGTTCTACTCCATTGTTTGGTAAGTGTATTTTTGTTCCAGTACGATGCTGTTTTAATTATTATAGGATTACGGTATAGTTTGAAGTCTGGAAGCACCATTTTCCCCCTTTTGAGTCAGGAGATCTGTGGATATTCAGGGTTTCTTGTGGCTCCACATGCATTTCAGTAATAACTGTAGTACTACTTTGAAGAATGCATTAGGATTCTCATTGGGATTGAATTGATCTGTAAGTTGCTTTGGGTAGGATGTCTTCCATACTTTTGACCTAAGGTCATAATTTCATCTTACTCTGCCAGACTCCAGCTCCGGTGAACAGACTTGAGAGACGAATCTGATTGAACCGAGGAAATAAAGAAATGACAGACACAAAATAGAGTTTAAGAGAAGCAGGAGCCAGGGGACGCAAGGCCTCTCATTCATGCTCAAGCTTCCAGAGGGCCCGGTGCAACTCATTTTTATTGATACAAACCACCACCCTCCCTCCTGGTTAGTTACTAGACAATGAATCATCCCCTTAGCATTTGGCCTTGTCCAGACACACATGTGCCACCAAGGTTCTACGCTATCGGGTTATTCTGTTTCTTTTCTCATCTAGTTTGTCCCCCAGACATAGTTTTTGTAGACACAAGAAAGAACACCCTGATCTGCACACGGGCCAGTCCTCCCACCCATGTCGATCAGTCTTTAAGCCATGCCCAGTCTTCCAGCCATGACCCTGCTGTTTTCCATGTCTCAGCACTGTACGCCATAGGGGGCTACAACAATATTCTATGTCTGATCATCCCAATAACGGGATCTTTTGTGTATCTTCTTGTCCTCCTCCTCGTTGCCCTCCAACTCATCTTCTTCCTCATTCTCCACTTCCTCCTCTCCTTCTTCCTTCTCCTCTTCTTCTTCTTCATCTCCTTCTTACTCTTTCTCACTAAACTTGTATTTTGCTCTCTGTTGCTTGTTCTGCCAGATATATATCAGAATACATTTTGGTGAAACTAAGGCAGAAAATCACCATTGGAAGGTCATGCAACCCTGAAATTTTCACATAACAATCTGACATAAAGAATAAAAACAGTAGGTGAATCATTTTGCACATGAGCTAACTAGGGAAGTTTAATGGCTATTTTAGAGAGTTTGATTGGATGTGAGCTTCAGTCAACCAAAAACAGAAAATCAAAGGCAAATGCACTGGGCTTGTAAGCTAAATCTGCACAAACCTTGAAAGTCAAGTGAAAGAGTCATCAATACAATCAACATCATTAAGGTAAACATAGAGGGTTGGAAAATGATGAGGGATTTCCAAATTTGAGGTTTCCCATGCTAAGCATTAGTAGAGAATTTATGGAGGAGCCTAAAAATATCCACAGTAGAACCACCACAGGATCAGCAATTCCCCTTCTGGGGATTTTTCTGAAGAGATGAAAACACTAATTTGAAAAGATATATGCACCCTGAATTTCACAGCTGCGTACTTTACAATAAAAAGCAAAGACATGAACATAACATGTCTCCATCAGAAGATGAAAGATATGATATTTCATGTCTTTATCTATTGTAACACACACACACACACACTTGAAGACTGAACCCCATTAATAAAGAATAAAATCTTAACATTTGTGACAACATGAATGGAACTTGAGAGTATTATGATAAGTAAAATAGCAAAAGACAAATATAGTATGATTTCATTTATTTATATGTGTAGGTTAGGAAATAACACAAATACACAAATGAAAAAAATCCAAAACTCATAGGTGCAGAAACAAATTATGTTTGTTAGAAGGGTGGGGATGAGAAGTGGGAGAAAAAGATGAACAGGAATAAAGGTTACAAGCTTTCAGTGTTAACATAAATGGTTCACAGGAATGTAATGTACAGCTGGAAACTATAGTCGATAATATTATTGAAAAATCATGTTTGGGTAGTGGTGATGGTTGTACGACAATGGGAACATGCTTAATGCAACCAAATTATAAAAGCACAATTGGCTACAACAGTAAATTTTATGTCATGTATATTTTACCACAAAAATATAAGACTATCTAAAGGAACCGAAAATTAAGATTATGGTATGACATTGCAATTCTAAAAAATCTTGGAAGGGGTTGATTTATAGGGTAAGTGGAGTAAGACTCACTTGTACCTGAAATCCTCCCCAAATTCAAATAATCGCCTCGGGATTATATGAACAAACAAACATAACACGAGAGGAAAAGACAGAAAGAAGTAGGCATGTAGGGGACTTAAAGACCAGGTGAGGCATGTAGGGGACTTAAAGACCCACACTGAATGTAAAGTGGTCCAGCCACTATAGAAAGCTGTATGGAGGTTCCTCAAAATGATAAAAATGAATCTAACATATGATCCAGTGTTTCCACTCCTAGAAATCTATCCAAAGGACACAAAAACACTAATTGGAAAGGAAACCTGCACTCCTATGTTTATTGCAACATTATTAACAATAACCAGACTATGGAAACAACCCAAATGCCCCCAAGCAAATGAATGGCTCAAGAAGACATGGTATAGATACACAATGGAGTACTACACAGCAATCAGAAAAGATAAACTCATGCCATTTGCAGCAACATGGATGGAGCTAGAAAGGATTATGCTCAGCGAAAAAAGGCAGAAGGAAAAGATAAACAGTGGATGGTCTCTCTTATATTTGGAATACATGAAGCTGAACAAAGGGTCAGGAAAAAGATAAAAGCTGCAATCTGGCCCTAGATCTGAGGCATCCAGCAGGGGAAGGGGAGGGAGAGGGATCAAAAATGGGAGGGAAGAGCACAAGAGACTCTGGTGATGGATCATGGGTGCAATGGTGGTAGAAGTACAAGAACTACACCTGAGGGGAGAAATCAAATACTGTTCAAAAACTATCAACAAGGTAACAATATAAATTAATAAATTTAATTTAAAAAGAAATAAAAAATATAAAGACCCACGGACTGGTTAATTTGTTGAATTTTTGTTTTAACACTCACATGGAGAAAATCAAGGTGCAACAAGGAACACCAAATCACAGTCAAAAAAAAGGGAAAAAAAGTAAGAAAATGAGAAAATATGAAATAAATGTAACCTAAAGAAAAAGGGCTGCTGTCAGTGTGTATAGGTGTGCAAAAGTGGAAACCCAGTGGTGCCACAGGGAGAGATGAATACCACATGGAAGTAGCAAGCTGCAGTCCCTGGGCAGCACAAGAGGTAACCCAGTACCGTGTGGCAGGAACACCCAGTCACACCCAAAATCAAAGTCACAGCCGGCTCCACACCCACAAAGCATCACTATAGTTGTTCCTCAAGTGCTGACCATCTATGCCCTTTTCAGCATGACCACAGGTGCACCACTAACCGGTGCAGGCGACTGCAACAGGCCACCTGTGTCCTCAGGGTCCACTCAGTGTGGAAGGTGACCCAAGACCACTGTACCTCTGTCATCCACCAGAAGACGGCCAACTGACACGAGGCTCGTGACATTCTGCTCAACACGAGAACACTCTGGTCTGGCTTTTCTGAGATCCTCATCCCGCACCAGAAGCGAATCCTGTGGGTGTCTCTCAACACTGCACCCAGTGGCAGACAGACACCCTGGCCTAGAGCTCCTAAATGCTCCCAGCAGTAGCAGGTTCCTCACGTGGCTGCTTCCTTCCCTTGGACATACTGGCATATAGAGAACGGGGAAGCCAGTGGTACTGGGTGAATTGTCCAGAAAGAGATGCTCTGTGTTCTGTGGGTCCTGAACCTCACACCCCCACCTGAGGACAGCAGGTGGCCTGTGGAAGCCCTCCCTGCCCCTGCAGTCACCTCTAGCAACAACCTAGCAGGAACTCCATTGGAGACACAAGGACAGAGGATGCCAGGAATGCATTGCAGAGGCTCATTAAGTAAATGTCATCAGGAGGACAAACTGTGAGAGGCCAGAAGTGACAGGGCAAACATTGACACAAGGTAACTTCCTGTAAAAGGACACAGGGTCTCTTTACATAATAATCAAAATATGTAGCACACTACTAAAAAAATCATTCTTTGTGACTGCAGTCTGGAAGATTACAACTTGAATGAGAAAAAGCAATCAACAACACAAAGAGAGATGTATCAGATGTTGAGATGATGCTCAGATTTTGACGTGGACACTGTAAAACTGCTTGAACAAGTCATTATAGATTCATTACCGTGTAATAAATAAAAAGTTGAACACCTCTGCCAAGCTACAGATATTGTAGAAAGGATCAAGTGGAAATTACGAGGCTAAAAACTGCAATAACAAAAGGAAAAGTGACCTGAGGTCCTTAATGGAAAGCAGATGAGAGAAGATAGAGCCAATGAGCTCTAGCATAGATGAACAGGATGTGATGTGCTCATCTGGAAAACAGGGGATCACAAGCAAACAAAAAAGCTGACAGAGACTTTGTGAGCTGTGGGGAGAAAACAAATGGCCTAACATTTTGATCATCAGGGTTCCAGAAAGAGCCTCAAAATCAGTAATATCCAATTCAGATATAACATGAAATTTGGAATTATCAGGCAGGTGATTAGAAAAGCTCTGATTAGTACATTAAGATTTTAGTGGAAAAATTGGTAGCAGGTAAGGATACATAGGTGGTGTAGGCAGTTAGATGGAAACTAAGAGAGAATACAAAGGGAATGCCAGAATTCACACGACCTTAGGAGCTGTGACACGTGTCCTTGATGGGGTTATCGGTAGATGTGTCCTGCCCAAGGACAAAGTCAGTAACCTGGTTGGGCCAACAGAAACTTCCCAAGTGAAGCTCAAAGAGGAAAAGAAGAAAAACATCCAGATTAGAACATCTGAGAACCGTGGGACAACTTCAAAAGATCTGAGGTACACAAAATTGGAGAAGTCAGAGACAACAGAGCAGAGAAAATATTTAAATGCACAGTGACTGTGAAATTTCCAAAGCTAGTGATAGGCCATGCTCAACCATCCAGAATGGTCACAGGATACCATGATATTAACCCCAAAAGCTTCCTCAGGTGGTATCACTTTCAATGTGCGGAAGAGAAAAGACAAGGGCAATCTTCATAGAGCCCAGAAAACAAGATGATGAGAAAAGAAACCCTCCACAGTTTCACAGGAAAAAGGAGAAAAAACTAGTGGACTTTTTACCCATCACCAGAGTAGCAAAACATGAGTACCCAGGACAGCGCTAGGGTAAAAAAGTAAAACTGAACCATTTAGTCAACATGCAATCAGCACCTATCTAACAAAATTATCCTTAAGAAATGCAGTCAATACTTTCTCAATGATATTTTAAAAAAATGAGGAAGTATAATCAAGTTAGATGGGAAAAGATTTTATTCAGGAGGAAAGAAAATGACTTAGGTCAGAATGCGAATGGACCTAAAGTAAGGATGTGGGTCAGTGAAGGAATTAATAAAAGTAAAATTAATTAATCTTTTAATTTTCAGAATCTTAATTGATGTAAAAATAACTGCTTCAACAAATGAGCAACAACATGTCTGTTGATGACAGCGGGGGGATGAGGGAGATGAATGACAGTGATGTGTAAAGGACAGGAGTGCTCTGTTATTCATTATAACCCCTGGGGAACCACTAAAGCAATTACAAGTTGATATACCCCAAATCAACAGAAGGGAATCAGAAACGAACACTAGAAAGTACCCATGTAAGCTGGGGAATGCAAACAAAGGAATACAGGAAAGAAACAAAAAGCAAAAGAAGGTAAAAAGTAAAATGGTAGTTGAAGACCTAACCAATGAATATTTACCTTAGCTGTAAATTCTGTAGACACACCAATTCAAGACAGAGGTGGACAGAATTGATGATATAAGAAATGTAAGAAATATAAGAAATGTATATAAGAAATATACATATTTCTTATATAATAAATCTTATATAAGATATAAATATATATATTTATTATATAAGAAATATATCTTATATATTTCTTATATAAGAAATATATCTATATCTTATATAATATAAGAAATGTATTCCAATGACAACTACATAGTTTGATGAAAATAGCTTTATGGGGAAAATGAGATGTTAACATTAACAATTTTTTTTAAAGGGTTGGCTTTATTGGTGCAAGAGAATGTGTAGTTCGAAGCAATGAAGTTATACTAGGCACAGGTGGCCAGGTTACTTCAAAGCACCAGGACAAATCCAGCAAGAAGTCTCAGCCGTCATAAATGTGTATGTGGCCAGAGCCAGTCTTGGAACCACATCAAACTAAATACGACAGAGCTGAAAGGAGTAATGGAAAAATCACAATTATACTTGGAAACTGGAGACTCTATCATCAGGAATCAATAACACTGAGTTCTCATTGGATTACAAAGAAAATCGAGTGCATGCTGACTCCCAAGACAGATCTATAGCCAATGGTTCATAAATGTGAAAGATAAACACTTAAAAGGACACACTTAGCTAAATGCTGCAGAGTGGATGATCCTACAGTGAACTCATGGACACACCGTGAAGTCCCTTTCCCTGGACAGACTTCTGTACACCCTGTCGAACCAAATCACGTCCATGTGAGTCACCGTAACCCGTGGCCTATGGAATCCAAGTGGTAAGTCTTTAAGCGTAGGCTGCAGAAATAGAAGCAGAAACAGTGAAGAAGGAAACACACAATGAATCATTTTATCAAAGTGTTGCAGTGGTGCTGTGAAAGTGGGTAAAAGGAGTAAAGTCACAAATTACTGATTCCAGGATTGAGAGGCTGGTCACATCACTAGAGGCTAAAAATGGATAAACTTGAAAATTTAGAGGATGTGGACAGTAACGTGTAACTTAATAACCAGGGGAAATGTGGCCCAATACCTTCATAAAGAAATCCCGTCCACACTTAAATAAGAGATAATTATTTAATTATCTCTGTGATGCGAATTGTCCACTGTGATGTGAGTTTGAGAGAACACAGATACAGGGCACCCACACACCTGTGTTTTATGAAACACATGTGGGTCCAAACTAGAAGAGATTAAATCGCAAACCAATTTTCCCATCAACATAGATGAAAGTATCCTAAGCAGCATACTGGCCGAAAAGCCACCAACATGCAATTGATGGCATATCCTGACCAACTTGGGTTTACCCAGGAAAGCAGGATTTGGCTCACCTAAGAAAATGGAAGAATGCCCTTCACCTACTTCACAGAGTAAGGAGACAAGCAAGTAAAAAATATCATCGCCCCAACAGATGTAGAAACGTATGCTGTTAAAAGTCAATGTTCATTTGGAATGAAACAACTTTCTAAGAAGATAAGAAAAAGAGTGGAAGAGACGGAGAGATTTTTAGATAACTCTTGGAATGAACAGGATCTTTTTAGGTAGTTGACGAAGGAGAATTGTATTTTTAAAAAGGATGATAGTGTCATGTGCAAAAACGTTCTCCCAGTCGGTGGGGTTTCTCTTTGTTTTGGTTATTGTCTCTTTTGCTGTGCAGAAGCTCTTTAATTTGATGTTGTCCCAGCTGTTGATCTTTGCCTTCACTATCACTGCTTTGGGTGATGTGTCTGTAAAGATGTCTTTGAGGTGCATGTCATGTAGTGTTTCGCCTATATTTCCTTCTATGTATTTTATGGTGTCAGGTCTTATGTCTAGTTCTTCAATCCATTTTGAGTTGGTTTTTGTGCATGGGGTGAGGTAGTAGTTGAGCTTCATTCTTTTCAATGTAGAGACCCAGTTTTCCCAGCACCATTGATTGAACAAACTTTCTTTGCTCCAGTGCATATTCTTTGCTCCTTTGTCAAACATCAGTTGACCATAAGTCTATGGGTTTATTTCTGGATTTTCTATTCGATTCCATTGGTCTGTGTGTCTGTTCTTGTTCCAATACCAGGCAGTTTTGATGATTATGGCTTTGTAGGATAGTCTGAAGTCTGGGAGTGTGATGCCTCCATTCTCTTCTCTTTTTTTTTTTTTCAGGAGAGCTTTGGCTCTTCGGGGTTTTTGGTGATTCCATATGAATTTCATCAATAATTGTTCTATTTCTTTGAAGAATGTCATAGCTAAGATATGGAAACAACCCAAATGCCCAAAAACAGATGACTGGATCAAGAAGATGTGGTACATATACAGAATGGAATATTACTCAGCAATCAAAAAAGATAAACACATGCAGTCTACAACAACATGGATGGCGCTGGAAGGGATCATGCTCAGCGAAATAAGCCAGAAAGAAAAAGAAAAATACCGGATGTTCTCACTCATAGCAGGAATTTAGAAAACCTAAATAAGAGACCAGGAAAAAAACTAATCCATGCAAAGTAATAATCAAAATCAACAAGCAACTATAAACCAGAGACACACTGGGGTGGAGGGGGATTAGGGAGGGGTGGGGAGAGGAAGAAGTAGAGTCAAAATAAGGGGGGAGATGCAATTGTGTGGGGAATATAACCAAAATGAAAATGCATACATTGTACAAAGATGAAAACTGATGTAAGAATTATATAAAATAAAATATTAAAAAAGCAAGTGAAAACCAAAAAAATAAAAATAATAAAAAGGATGATAAATTTGAGTACATGAAAATTGAAAATGTATTCAGCGACCTAAATCTCCATAAAATACAGTGAACACTCAATGGCAAGGTTTTGACAAGTATGTGTTCCCCACTTCTCAAAGGGACGATTTCCCTAAAGGGAAATAGTGTCTTACTGATCCACCTTTGCAAGGAGGAGCCGTGAGAACCTACCGTTTGGGGTGACACCAGCTGCTGTAACAGATGAACTCCGGAACCTTAGTGGCTGGCACTTGACATGATCCTTGCCCAGTGAAGCTCAAAGGGACGCGCGGCTCGGGGGTTGGCTCTGCCCTGCTTTCTGAACTAATGCAGGGAGCAGGGCGGCAGCAGCTCTGCCTCCTTGCGGCCCGGCAGCGTGGGTTGCTCGGTGTGAACACCTTGCCAGCAGATGTGGCAGAAAGAATCGGAGGCGCTCACGGGAGACCGTGAGGAGCCGTGCTGGGCAGCGTGGGACGTCACTTAGGCCCACTTTCCCTGGCCAGGACTCGGTCCAGCAGTCACGATTACCTGCTGAGGCCTGGGGAACTTCGGGAGGAAAAGGGACCCGACTGGAGAAAGCCAGTCTGTCTGGACTATTACTGACGTGACACAAGGCTCACAGGAGGGACGATGCAACACGCCTGTACTTGTTCTAAACACTCCCAGCCTCGATAGTGAGAAGACGACTGTGTTGTGACCGCAGCAGGTGCCATCCATCACTAATCACATCACCACAGATGAAAACTTTGGAACACAGCGTCTGGTGAGGATGTGGGCAACTGAAACTCGCCGGCATTGTTAGTGCAGGTGTCAGCTGACTGACGCCTGGAAAGGGCCAGTTAGCAACACCCGTCGGGATTATGTGTGAATTTGCTCTTTTTCCAGAACCCCCACTTCTGTGAATTCATCCACTCGCTGTACTTACCCGCGTGCGGGATGCTGCTGCTTACAAGCGCTTTCAATGCAGCACCGCCGGCAACCACACAGGATGGGAAGGACGGAAGTGGCCCGCGGTAGCACACTTCCAGCTCCAGAAAAGAGAACAGACACGCACCCAGACACCGGGAGACCATGTGGCGACCAGTCATGGTTAAAAAATGAGAATATTGTTTAGCTTACTGCTCTTGCCCATTCTGGAGCTACACCGCTTGGGTCCAACCTGGCTCTTTCCCCTTATAGGCTTCCTACCTGCGGCAAGTCACTTGAATTCTGTGTTTAGGATTCTTTGTCATTAAATGAGGGCAGTGGCTCCTTCTTCGGGTTTGATAGGACTCATTTAATTAATGGCTTAAGGCACTAAAACAATGGCATGCCAGCACTCTGCAACCTTTGCCCTTCCAGGAGCACACAGAGAGTTCTCCAAGATACATCAGGCATGAAATAATGCAGGCTCAGAACACTGTGGTAGTAACACTCATATGTGCCAGCAGAGGTTGAAGTGTCTGTCTGAGTCTTGTGAGTCTGAGAGGAAGGACATCCAACAAGCTGGTGGGGAAGAGCGGTTGCCTCTGGGGAGGACACCTAGATTCTTCTGCAACTGGCGTGAGAGGAATACCTTGGATCACATGTTTGTGAAACCTTGGGATTTTATGCCATGTGTGTATGTGCCTCCTACTCATTTTTTTTTCTTTTCTGCTTGTCAAAGGCAAGAGCAGAATAGAAAACCCCCATGCACAGGCTCTGGAGCTGTGCAATCCTGAATGTGTCCACTTCTGTCCACATGGGTCCAGCTATTAGGATTAGTGCAAAATGAAAAGTGCCTTTTCTCACTCAAAAAGCAGGGAAAAGCTTCTCTCTTTTCTCCCCAAAGTTTCCCTTTTGACCTGTCATTGTGATTTCTGTTTGCTGTCAATTTAATATCCTGAAGGTCCTGGCAGGTGGTAAGGGGACCATCTTGTGACCTGGCACTCTCCACCCTGACCCTCCTACCCACACCCAGGCTGGTCCTGAGAGGGAGGAGTGCAGCACAGTGGCTTGTGCAAGAAATGGAGTGAGAGTCTGGGTAGAGGGCCGCTGAGACCCTGTCCAGTGAGTTCAGCAGGCGGTGGGGCTGGACTGTGGGAGGGCAGCACAGGATTCACTGGTCCATCAGACATCATTGGAGATCACATATCCCATGTAAAATGTACAGAATTTCAAGAATGCAACACTTTTCAACAAAACCAGTTACCTAGTCTTGGCAAAGGTTTGATGGGTTGGGCCTCCCCTGGTGGCACAGCGCTTGGGCACTGAGCTGCGAAGCTGCCTGCAGCCTCTGCAGCACCGGTTCAGTCCCTGTGGGCCGCGGGCAAGGGTCCCACATGGCACGACAGACCTCTCCTCCCATGTCTGCTGCTACCCTCAGCAGTGTATCTTGTCAGTCTATCTGTTCTGTTTCCCGCTCTTGCTCTGGTGAATTCTCTCACAGTTCTACTCTTCTGACTGTACCCAGTGCTTGTATAAATAAATAAATAAATCTTTAGAAAAAAAAAAAGGTTTTATGGGTGTGAGTACACTGGCTTTAGTCCCTTGAAGCTGGTCCTGCTACCAGGTCATTACTGTCTTCCATTAATTGACTTCTCTGGGGATTTATTCTATTCATTCGTTAGGTGCTTGTCAAATGCAAACAAACACACATAGCTTCCTTTGTGATTATTCAGTGTGATTTGATATTAAAATCCTTGGGATAGTGTCTGGTACATAGTAATAAAACATTACATATTGAGTATAATCACTACATTTTTATTGATCTAATTCATGTATGCTATTATATCAGAATTTATAATTATTAACCACTTATTAAAATAGTGAATGTATTTTATCATACATGCTAGCATCACAACCGACACAACCAAGGACCACACCAAATTAAACTATAGTATTCTTCCTTTTATATTAAGTAATGTTTCCCAGTCCATCCCTAAAACCCAAATATGCCTGCTGTCCCTTCCTCTGCAGATAATATCAGCAAGTTCAGAACAAACTATTTGAATGGTGAATCGTCTTGGGAAATGTTTATCCTGGTGAGGCACACTCCGTTCACAAAAGCTGGGTCAAATACCTGAGTTCCCATGGCAACCCAGTATCTCAGAGTGAGCAGGCTCCTATGCAGGGTATGGCAATCTGTCAGACGCAAACCTGAATGTTCATGAATGGTTTGGTTCCTCTCTTCTGGGTAATATGCTCTTCACACCCAGGTCCACACCCTGTCTACATAAAAACTACCTCTTAGAGTGTGATTTTCATGCTTTCATGGGGCACCAGTGCCCACAGGTTCAGGCATCATCCATGTCACCTGCTCAGAACACCCTCCTCTTTGCCTCCACCTATTCTTCCTTCCTTATAAAATTGGGTACTTCTCCTTTTCCCTCATCAATGTGCTACCATCCCTGAACACACTCTTCTCATCAGTTATTCCAGGGTGTGTTACATTCCCCTTCCACATTAGTAGGGTGATGGGGTGGGTGGTAGTTGGTGGGGGGAGTGTGAAAGCACAGCATATATATAGGCTGATGGCAGAGAATCATATATTAATATGACATAACACAGCAATTTGGTGTCAATTTTCTCCATGTAATGAGTCAGTTTCTCCAAATGTTGACCTTTTAAGAAACATTGTGTTGAGAGAAAAATGCGACTATTGGTCCTGAATATTCATTCATGTTTTGGCAGGGCTTTCGAAGAATTGAAAGCCTTAACTGCTCTTTACCCAAGAGATTTCTCAGCTGTATTTGTATTGAGCAATCCTGAGGGGTGAAGTAATAGCTCCAAAGGGCAGGATTGCTATTTTTCACTATAAAAACAATAACTCTCACAAGTTCAGGGTTTCTCCCCAAGAACAGGCCTCTTCATATATAGACATCCAGGTAAATCCATCTGCACTGCCTCCATGGAATTCAGCATAAACATAAAGCTCTGGCTACTGCTCTTACTGTGAGTCTTTGTCTTTCACCCAGGTGTCAGCATCCATCAGCCTGTGTCAAATTATCTTGTAAGCAGGATAAAATCTCAGACCTTCCATTCCTTTATACACAGATTTCACTCCTTTATTTCCCTTTGATTTTAGGATAAAGGTCAAGGTCAACTTTCTAACATGGTCTTCTAGGCCACTCATGGCCTCACCCTGCCTACCTACAGGCTCTTGTGGTACTTTCCCTCAAATATTTTTCTGTTTATCATCACAGAAAAGTAGGGCCAGACATCTGGCATTTGCCTGACATGTTGAACTAGGCCTCAGTGTTGCTGATAACATGGTGCTATACAGTGTTACTTTCCCGTTGGCAATCCAGTTAAATCACCCAACCAAAATTTAATTCTTATAATGGTTATTTCTAACATGTCTTCCTGAAACACATCCATAGTTTATTTCTCATATTGTGAGTTTCTTCTCTATAATGAATAATAACCCCAATTATTTAACTACCTGAGTATTTCTGCTGCTCTTTAACTGGATATTGACATATACAATGTCAGTTTTTCTATGATTTCATCAAACATGCTATTTTCTGTCTTACCATGGTAACATGCACCTAGTGTTCTGTCTACCTTTCCTCTTACTGCTCACCTCTGTAATACCCACAATTAATCAGATCCACACAGTATCATACATTTACTGTGTGTGTCCATGTTAGTTACAAATAATACAGACGTGAGCAGAACTAGATAGCATCCTATATTTCTTTCTGCTTACAGTTAAGTAGAGAAAATAAAATTGATCTAACATAATGTAATCTAATATTCTAATTCTAGAATGACTTAATTGCTCTGATAAGAGCACACTTCTTGTGAGTTCATGATAATAGGAGTCTAATCGAGACTTGGGAGTCAAAGACAGTTGAGTGGCTCTAACCCTGAAGTCTGAAGGATGAGCAGGACACTAATGACTTTTTGGTCCTGACTGCAGGTAGAGAATGTACATAGAACTTAAGGTTAGAGTAACTGCAACAGGTTCAAGGAACTGAAAAGGATTTTTTATGACTGAAGTATGAAGTCCAAGTAGGAGAGTGGTGTGAGATGGAGAGGCAAAGAAGTATAATGATTGAGTGCAATGGTTTGTGTAAGGAGAGTACTGCTTCGCCCTCAAGCAAAATTTAATTTTTTAACTTGTTTTAAAAGAATTTGCTCTGTGGCGAGGTATTGTGCTAAATGCTTTACATGATATTTAATTTTCACGGTAATCTAATGATAAAGAGATTATGATCTCCATTCTAAGAATGAAAAAGCAGAGGCTTGGAGAGTTTAAGTAACTTACCTAAAGGCACAGGGCACCTAAGTGGCAAGGTAAGATCCCCATGCCAGTGTGGTACCAAAGACTACGTACCTAACCATTGCAGTAATCCACATTGTTTCCCTTGAACTTCATTTACTCGATTCCTTCAATTCCGTGTGTACTTTCTAAATTACTCAAGGTAACCAAGGGAACACCTAAAAAAACAGACCTCCCAGCTTCCTAGAGGGGCAACTAAAGTGCTTAGCAGTGGAAGTTGTGGGAATTAGGGGCAACACTTCCGGGGGTGTGTGCCCTTTCTCTCAAGTGCTGGTGGGTTTGGGCTGCTCCTGCCAGAGTTTTTAAACACCTGGGACAGAGGATGGCAACGTGTCCTGAATTCTGAGATAGATCGTGGATGGTGGGCAGGGTGCAAGCGTGGGATTGGGAGTGCGGAGGAGGGGTGGATGTGTGGAGGTTTTTTCAGGCGACTTTTCCTAACTCCTTGTCGACAAGCTCAGAGATAGAATCACACTGTTTTTGTATAACAGGTAGATTTCTTCACAGGTTTATTCTCTTCAAAAGGGGGTACAGATGATGGGGGAGTTCATTGTTTGTAGTCCCTGGCCCGGGTTTTTCTGAGCTGTACTTAGAGGTGTGGACATCTGTCCAGATGGCGTTCCTGAAGGTGGCTTCTAGAATGTATCTCCCAATGCCCTATGAGCCTACATTTAGCAAGTCCTCTCTGGTAGACTGAGAACTGGCATCTGTCTGCCAAGACTGCCTTCATGTTATCTTACAGCCAGGAGGGTGCACACACATTATTCAAAAATAACGCTTGTGCCTCTTTTGTTTACTGCTCTTTCTCTAACATCTAGGACAGCTCTAATTTTATTCAATGAATGAAATAATAGTTCAAAGGATGAAACATTTATATGTTTAAATTATAGTAAGGAGATTGTGTGCTTGTGTGTTTTCTAAGTATTAAATCATTGTGATATATGATATCAGTTTTGCTGAACATTCTGTCTGCATTATAAATGACTGATGGAAGAACAGGGCTGATGTGGGTAGAACTTAACATTGTAGAGAATGTCAGACGTGACTGCCAGGGCTGGCCTGTGCAAACGGATAGATAGTGGTATGACTAAAGAAGGACCACGGAGGGAGTGGGGCAGTGAATATCATGTCATGCCGACTTTGAGATGCCTTCAGATCAACCAAATAGCAGTGTCAAGTGGTCAAGGACATTTCTGTCGTAATTGAGGGAAAGTGACAATTGTGGATTTAGATGAAGGCATGTTTTTAGATGTGGTAGTTTGGATGAAATTCCCTCCTTATGGTTTTTATTTTCTCAGTGAAATAGAAGGTATGGCCAACTTCTGAGAGTGAGAGGCAAGGAGATGAGGTGTTCAAGGAATTTTAAAGTTATAAATTATCATTACAGTAATTGAAGAGAGAGTTTCAAAATAGTAAATATCGTAAGTGTACTGGATACTATCTGGGACTTAGTTGAAGCTGATGCCTATGATTGTAAGTGCTACTGATCTCTCCTAATTTGATTTTTCACCAGAATCCTGCTGCTTCTTGACTTCAGGCATGGGTTCATCCAGACTTTGATATGGGGAAGTTTATGTGTCGATTGGCTCAGTAATGCTTGTATAGTAAATTAAGAATTGAATATAGGGAGTGAAGGGGCCCAGTGAAACATGTTGGAGGACTGTTGGGGGCACTAGTGATGGGCAGGGTGTGAAAGTACACATTTGTAGAAGTTTGAACCTATAACCCCCAAAGCAGATACAAAGACATAAAACTACTTTATTTCAATAAACATAATGTGGGAGAAAAAAAGAATTGAATACATAGGTGTACACACATTTGCAGATGAGGGGAGTGCACTGAGATGAGATATGAGTTAGAGGTGCTTGTGAAAATTGAACATTTTAGTTTAGTGGTTAGGAATTAGCTCCAGTCAGGAAATATATATGTGGGAGCCACCTCAACTATTAGTATCAGGTGAAGCCATGAGCTTCAATTATTACATGAAGATGATGAGCCTATGGTCTAGGGTGGGACCTAGGGGATGCTAACATTTAAAGGCACAGAAGAAACCTAGTCAGGAAAGAGACTGAGAAAGACATTTCAGAGGCATTGGAAAGTCACCAGGAGAAAAAAATAGAATCACAGACACAAAGGAAGGAGAGACGTGGTTCTTTAGAGAGGTAAGGTCAGATGAGACCAGAGAGATGTCTCTTTTGGGATTCACTAATTAGGACATCATTGTTACCTTACTGAGAGCTCTGTTAGTTGAGGCAGCTGGTGGTTCATAGGGAATGAAGCCAGACTGAATTAAATTGAAGTGTGAATCAAGGAAGTTTATTTTGTTTGATGGTACTTGATTTGAAAAAAAAAAGAGGAAAAGAGTTTGGTAATTGGAGGGGAAAATGCAAGGGAAGGTGACTTAGGGTGTGGGAAATACTTAAAAGCATTTTTAGAAAGAACAGAAGGGGGTGTTAAAAAAGGAAAATGTAAAAATGAGAGATGATCAGACAGATTTATACTTCAAATCTCTTGTTCTGAGGACAGCCATCCACGGATGTAATATTATCCCAGTTTTGCAGAGATGAAGCAACTGAAACTGAGAATTTCAGTCACTTTTCTGTACTTTCACAGTTTGTGAGAGGCAGGACTTGAACCCAATTTTAACTCCAAAATGATTGCACTTACACTAGTACTGTGTCACAAACATCTTGAACACTGTTCTCTCTTAGGACAAAAAAGAATGACATAGAGCTTCAATACATTCTTAAAAATTTACTCTTTTAAGATATGCAAATCAAGACCACAATGCGATGCCATATCAAACCTGTGGGAAGGGCCGATATTGAAAAGATCTGAAACAACAAGTGCTGGTGAGGATGTGAAGAGAACCCTCCTGCACTGCTGGTGGGAATGCAAACTGGCCCAGCCCTTGGGGAAAGCAGTGTGGAGGTGTCTCAAAACATTAAACAAGGATCTGCATTCAACTCAGTAATAGTACTCCTAGGCATCTACCCCAAAAATACAAAAACACTAATTCAAAAGGAAACTTGCACTCCACGTTTATCGTAGCATCATTTACTATAGTTAAACTATGGAAACAAGCTAAGTGCACCAGAACAGCTGAGTGGATCAAAAAAAAAAATAAAAAAAGAATATGTGGTACATATACACAATGGAATACTACCTAGCAATGAAAAAAGAAAACTCATGCCATTTGCAGCAACATGGATGGAACTGGAAGGGATAATACTAAGTGAAATTACATCAGAAGGAGAAAGATAAATACTGGATGGTGCAACTAATATGCAGAATATAAGGTAAGTAAATTAAGAGCCAGATTAAAAACAAGCTGAAAAAATAACCCTTGATAGCTGACTACAGAACTGAAGCACCATGTGGAGGAGGGAATGGGGGAAAGAGTAAGAACAAAGAGGGAAAGAAACACAAAGATCTATGATGGTGCAGTGTGGGTGATTTGGTGGTGGTTGCACTATGGTGATAATATGTGGTGGGGGTATCCAAATACTACCTTAATTAAAAATAATTAATGGGGCCTCCCCTGGTGGTGCAGCAGTTGAACACTGGGCTGCGAAGCTGCCCACAGCCTCTGCAGTGCCAGTTCCATCCCCAGCCGCCGGCAAGGATCCCACATGGTGCAACAGACCTCTCCTGCTGCACCCGCTGCTCCCCTTAGCAGTGTATTTCGTCAGTCTGCCTGTTCTGTTCCCCGCTCTGGCTCTGGTGAATTCTCTCACCCTCCCGCGCCTCTGACTGTACCCAGTGCTTGTATAAATAAATAAATAAATCTTTAAAAAAATAAAAAAAAATTAAGTTGTCTTTTTCTTAGTTATAAGAGTTCATTATGTTTTCTGGTGCACCTACTGTCAGATATACGATTTCCAAATCATATATATATATATATTCTGTGCATTGTCTTCACTTTCTTGATTTTGTGCTTTGAAGCACAAAGGTTTTCAATTTTGATAAAATCCAGTTTATTTTGTTTTTTCTTCTCTTGTTTGTGCTTTGGAATCATAGGTAAGAAGCCTTTACAAAGATTTACTCAGATGTTTTCATCTGAGAGTTTTGTAGTTTTAGCACTTATTTAAGTCTTTGATCAATTTTCAGTTAATTTTTGCATGTGGTAATAGGTAGGAATCCAATTCATTATTTTGCTTGTGGGAATCCAGCTGTCCCTTGTTTGTTGAAAAAGCTATTCTTTTCTTATTGATTGTTCTTGGTACCCTTGTTAGAAATCAATTGACCATAAATGTAAGGATTTATTTCTGGACCTTTGACTCTATTCCATTGATCTGTATGCCTATCTTATGCCAGTGCAACATTGTTTTGATTACTATAGCTTTGTATTGTAGTAAGTTATGAAATCAGATAGCTTGAATTAGTCCTCCAACTCTACTCTTCTTTTTCAAAATTATTTTGGTTCTTCTTTGTCTCTTGCATTCCTATATGAATTTAGGATCAGTTTGTTATATATGAATTTTAGGATCAATTTTTTTTAAAAGCCAGATAATATTTGATAGGGATTGCTTTGAATCGTTTTATCACTTTGAGGAGTATTATTATCTTATTATTAAGTCTTTTGAAAGTTCATTGAAAATGGGGTACCTTTGAATTTATTTAAATCTTTAATTTCTTTCAACATTTTGGTATTTTTTGGTGTGCAAAATATTGCACTACATTTTAAAACTAGAATTTTTTAAAAGCAGTTTTAGTTTCACAGCAAAATTTAGCTGAAAGTACAGGGAATTCCCATATGCCCTCTGCCCCCACATGCATAGCCTCTTCCTTTATCAACATCCCACAAAATAGTTTGTCCATTTATTACAATTAATGAACCTATATTGACTCATCATTAACACCCACAGTCGCTAATTTACATTAGGGTCACTTTTGGTATCCTGTAGTCTATGGGTTTTCCAAAGGTATGATGGCATGCATCCACCATTATAGTATTATATATAATAATATCCCTGCCCTGAAATTTATCAGAGAAGTACTGGCCTTATAGAATGAATTGCAAAGTGTTCCTTCCTGTTCTGTTTTTTGGAAGAGCTTGTGAAGGATTAGTATTAATTTTTCTTTAAACAATTGGGTAAAATTGCTGAAGCCAACTGATCTTGGGTTTTCCTGTGGGAAATGTTTTGTCTGCTAATTTATTTTCTACTTATCAGAGATCTATTCACATTTTGTGTTTCTTTTTTTTTTTTTAGTTAGCTTGATAGTTTGTGTATTCCAAAGTATCTGTCTATTTAATGTAGGTTATGTAATTTGTTGGCATACAATTAATTGGTCATTGTATTTCATTATAATATTCATATTTTATTTCTGTAAGATTTATTGATGGTCTTTCGTTCACTCCTGATTTTAGTAATTTGTGTTTGGTTTTTTCTATGCCAGTGTACTTAAAGGTCTATCAATATTTTGAGTTTTCAACCAACTAACTTTTGAGTACCATGTATTTTTTTCTACTGGTTTTCCTTGTCATTTGTTCTCACTCTAGTATTAATACTAATCTAGTCTTCCTTCTGCTCACTTTGGGTGAAATTGTCCTTTTCCTAGTTTCTTAAGGTAGAGGTTTACATTACTGTGTTAAGGTATTTATTTTACTAAAAATTTTTAATGTATTAGTTAATTTTTATTGAAGTGATATTGGTTCACAATACTGCATATAACTTAGGTGAATAAGCTCACACCTCCTCAGATGTCACCATACCATACCCCCACCACCAAAACTCCCTTTTGTTTTTTTAATATAGGCATTTGCAGCTATAAATTTCCCTGTGAGCATGCCTTTAGCAATATCCCATGTATTCTGTTAAGCCTTGCTTTCATTTTTATTCACCTCAAAGTATTCTTTAATTTCCCTTGTGAGTTTTTTCTTTGAATCATTGATTATTTGAGAGTATATTGTTTAATTTCCACACATTTGTGGCTTTCCTAAATTCTCTTTTGTTATTTTCTCTAATTTCATTACATAGTGCTTGGAGGAGATAATTTGTATGATTCCCATCCTTTTAAATGTGTTTAAGTTGTTTCATGACCTAGTATATTACCTGTCTTGGATAATATCCCATGTGCATTTAAAAATAATATTTATTCTGCTATTGTTGAGTGGGGTGTTCTGTGGATATCTGTTAGGTCAGTTCAGTTTATAGTGTTGCTCAATTTTTCTATCCCCTGGTTGATCTTCTACCTTGTGTTCTATCCATTGTATTAATGGATATGTATGTGTATATATATATATATATATATATATATATATATGTATATATTAAAGTCTGAAACATACTTTTTATCATTTTATGCCTGTATTTACATTAGTTTTTGTTTCGTCTATTCTGGGGCCTTTTCCATAGGTATATACATTTTAATTTTGTTAATTTTTTATAATGGATTGGGCCTTTTGTTATAAAATACCTTTTTTGGGGCCTCCCTGGTGGCACAGCTGTTGAGTGCTGGGTTGCGAAGCTGCCTGCGGCCTCTGCAGCGCCGGTTCAATCCCCAGCCCCCAGTCACCGGGTGAGGGTCCCACATGGCTCGCAGACCTCTTGTGCTGCCCGCTGCTCCGCTCAGCAGTATATTTCGTCAGTCTGTCTGTTCTGCTCTCTGCTCTGGCTCTGGTGAATTCTCTCACCTTCCTGCGCTTCTGACTGTACCCCAGTGCTTGTATAAATAAATAAATAAATCTTTAAAAAATAAAATAAAATACCTTTTTGGTCTCTATTAAAGTCTATTTTCTCTGCTACTGCTGTAATTACTCCAGTTCTCTTGCTTCTTTTTCCCTATTTTTACTGTTCATACAATATATCGTTTTTTTTTTTTTATAAATTTTATTGTTATATTCCCCATACAATTGCAGCCCCCCATTCTGACCCCAATCCCTCCCCTCCCGCCCCCGCCCCCCTAAAAGTGTCTCTGGTTCATAGTTTTTTGTTGATTTTGATTTTCACTTTCTTATAGTTATTCATTTTCCTGGTCCCTTATTTAAGTTTTCTAGATTCCTGCTATGAGTGAGACCATCCGGTATTTTTCTTTTTCTTTTTGGCTTATTTCGCTGAGCATGATCCCTTCCAGCGCCATCCATGTTGCTGCAAATTGCATGTGTTTATCTTTTTTGAATGCTGAGTAATATTCCATGGTATATATGTACCACATCTTCTTGATCCAGTCATCTATTTTTGGGCATTTGGGTTGTTTCCAAAGCTTAGCTATTGTAAACAGTGCTGCTATAAACATAGGGGTGCAGGTGTTCTTTGGAATTGATGTTTCTGTGTCCTTTGGGTAAATACCTAGGAGTGGAATTGCTGGGTCATATGGAAGCTCTATGTTTAGTAGGTCCAGAAATCTCCACACAGCTTTCCACAGTGGTTGGACCAGTTTGCACTCCCACCAACAGTGCAGAAGAGTTCCTTTTTCTCCACACCCTCGCCAACATTTGTTGTTGCTAGTTTTTTTAATATGTGCCATTCTCACTGGTGTAAGATGGTATCTCATGGTAGTTTTGATTTGCATTTCCCTGATGACAAGTGATGTTGAACATTTTTTCATATGCCTGTTGGCCATTTGCATTTCCTCTTCAGAGAAGTTTCTTTTAAGCTCTTCTGCCCATTTTTTGACTGGACTCTTTTCTTTGTTGTTGTTGAGTCTCATCAGCTCTTTGCAGATTTTTGTGATCAGTCCTTTATCATTAGTGTTGGGTGCAAAAATGTTCTCCCAGTTGGTGGGGTTTCTCTTTGTTTTTGTTATTGTCTCTTTTGCTGTGCAAAAGCTCTTTAATTTGATATAGTCCCAGCTGTTTATCTTTGCCTTCACTATCACTGCTTTGGGTGATGTGTCTGTAAAGATGTCTTTGATGTGCAAATCACGTAGTGTTTCGCCTATATTTCCTTCTATATATTTTATGGTTTCAGGTCTTATGTCTAGTTCTTTAATCCATTTTGAGTTGATTTTTGTGTATGGTGTGAGGTGGTGGTCAAGCTTCATTCTTTTGCATGTAGCGACCCAGTTTTTCCAGCACCATTTATTGAACAAACTTTCTTTGCTCCAATGCATAGTCTTTGCTCCTTTGTCAAAGATTAGTTGACCATAAATCTGTGGGTTTATTTCTGGATTTTCTATTCGATTCCATTGGTCTGTATGTCTGTTCTTGTTCCAATACCATGCAGTTTTGATGATTATGGCTTTGTAGTATAGTTTGAAGTCTGGGAGTCTGATGCCTCCATTCCCTTCTTTTTTTTTCAGGAGAGCTTTGGCTATTTGGGGTTTTTTGTGATTCCATATGAATTTCATCAATAATTGTTCTATTTCTTTGAAGAATGACATTGAAATTTTGATTGGAATAGCATTGAATCTGTATATTGCTTTTGGAAGGATGGCCATTTTAATAATGTTTATTCTTCCAATCCATGAGCAGGGGATGTCTCTCCATTTCTTTGTGTCTTCTTCTATTTCTTTTAACAGTGTTTTATAGGTTTCTTTGTATAGGTCCTTTACCTCTTTTGTTAGATTTATTCCCAAATATTTGATTTTTTTTGTTTCAATAACAAAAGGGATGGTCTTTTTGATTTCTTCTTCTTCAGATTTATTGTTTGTGTATAGGAAGGCTACTGACTTTTGCGTGTTGATTTTGTATCCTGCCACTTTACTGAACTGATTGATGAGTTGAATTAGCTTTTCTGTGGAGTTTTTGGGGTTCTCTATGTATAATATCATATCGTCTGCAAATAGTGATAGTTTGACTTCTTCTTTTCCTATTTGGATTCCTTGGATGTCTTTCTCTTGTCTTATTGCCCTGGCTAGGACTCCCAGTATTATATTGAAAAGCAATGGTGAGAGTGGACATCCTTGTCTTGTTCCAGATCTTAATGGAATTGCTTTCAGCTTTTCACCATTGAGAATGATACTGGCTGTTGGCTTGTCATAGATGGCCTTTATGATGTTGAGGTATGTTCCTTGTATCCCAAGAATTTCAAGGGCTTTTATCATGAATGGGTGTTGCACTTTGTCGAAAGCTTTCTCAGCATCTATTGATATTATCATATGGTTTTTATATTTCTTTTTGTTGATGTGTTGGATAACGTTGATTGATTTTCGGATGTTAAACCATCCTTGTGCCCCTGGAATGAATCCAACTTGGTCGTGGTGAATTATCTTATGGATACATTGTTGGATTCTGATAGCTAAAATTTTATTGAGGATTTTTGCATCAGTGTTCATTAGGGAGATTGGCCTGTAGTTTTCCTTTTTTGTGTTGTCCTTGTTCGGTTTTGGTATTAGTGTAATGTTGGCTTCATAGAACGTGTTTGGTATTGTCCCTTCCTTCTCAATTTTTTGGAAGAGTTTGTGAAGGATAGGCACAAATTCGTCTCTGAATGTTTGGTAGAATTCATTTGTAAATCCATCAGGTCCTGGGCTTTTGTTTTTGGGGAGGTTTTTGATTACCATTTCAATTTCGCTAATTGTAATTGGTCTGTTTAGGTGTTCTATTTCTTCTTTATCTAGCTTTGGGTGATTGTAGAGTTGTAGGAATTTGTCCATCTCCTCTAGATTGTTAAACTTGTTTCCATATAACTGTTCATAGTAGTTACTGATTATTCTTTTGATTTCTGCTGTGTCCATTGTGATTTCTCCTCTTTCATTGATGATCCTGTTTATTTGTGCTTTCTCCCTTTTTTCCTTTGTGAGCCTGGCTAGGGGTTTGTCTATTTTATTGATTTTTTCAAAGAACCAGCTCTTGGTTTCATTGATCTTTTGGATTGTTTTTTTAGTTTCAATTTCATTTATTTCTGCTTTGGTTTTTATTATTTCTTTTCTTCTACTGGTTTTGGGGTTTTTTTGTTCTTCTTCTTCTAGATCTTTGAGCTTCGAGATTAGGTTGTTTCTTTGCGTTCTTTCTTGTTTCTTGATGTGAGCTTCTATTGCTATATATTTTCCTCTTATTACTGCTTTTGCTGCATCCCATACATTTAGGATATTGGTGTCCTCCTTGTCGTTCAATTCAAAAAATTTTTTAATTTCTTCTTTGATCTCCTCATTAGTCCAATGGTCTTCCAGTAGTGTGGTTTTTAATCTCCATGAGGTAGGAAAGTTCCTTGCCTTCTTTTTATGGTTTATTTCTAGTTTGATGCCTTCATGGTCAGAAAAGATGGTTGATATGATTTCAATCTTGGTGTATCTGTTGATGTTTGTCTTGTGCCCCAGTATGTGATCGATCCTGGAGAATGATCCGTGTGCGCTTGAGAAAAATGTGTACTCCGTTTTTTTGGGGTTTAGTGTTCTATAGATGTCTGTTAAGCCCAATTGCTCTAGGTCTTTATTTAGAGCTTTGCTTTCTTTACTTATTTTTTGTCTTGTTGATCTATCCATTGTTGATAGTGGTGTGTTGAAGTCTCCCACTACGTATGTGTTTTCTCTGATGTCTGTTTTCAGAGAGGACAACAGTTGTCTGATATATTTTGGTGCTCCTTCGTTTGGTGAGTATATGTTAATGAGTGTTATTTCTTCTTGAAGTATTGTCCCCTTGATCATAATGTAGTGACCATTGGGGTCTCTTTTTATCTTTTTGAGTTTGAAATCTGTTTTATCTGATATAAGTATAGCTGTTCCTGCTTTCTTTTTTGGTCCATTTGCTTGTAGGATTGTTTTCCATCCTTTAAGTTTGAGCCTATTTTTATCTTTTGTAGCTAAATGTGTTTCCTGGAGACAGCAAAAGGTTGGGTTTTGTTTCTTAATCCAGGCTGCAACTCTGTGTCTTTTTATTGAAGAGTTTAGTCCATTTACATTTAGAGTTAATATTGATATGTTAACATCTGTATTTGCCATTGTGTTTGTCTTTCCTTTGATTTTATTTATTTATTCTTTTAATAACTTTTTTTTTTTTGGCCTTCTTTCATTGTTATTCGTCGCTCTGAGGTTCTGGCTTTAGGACTCCTTGTAGTATTTTTTGGAGTGGGGGTTTAGTTGCAATGAAATTCCGGAGTTTCTGTTTGTCTGGGAAGGTCCATATTCTTTCTTCAAAGAGGAAGGAGAGCTTTGCGGGATAGAGTATTCTTGGTTGGCATCTGTTTTCTTGGAGTCTGTTGACTATGTCCCTCACTCTCTCCTTGCCCGTAGTGTTTCTTCGGAGAAGTCTGATGTCAGCCTGATTGGTTTTCCTTTGAATGTTATCTGTTTCTTCCCTCTTGCCAGCTTCATTATTTTTTCCTTGTCCTGGATTCTTGGGAGCTTTACTATTATGTGTCTTGCTGTATTTTTCCTTTCGTCGTGGAAGTTTGGTGTTCTTCTTGCTTCTTGTATATCAATTTTCAGCTCCTTCTTCACATTTGGGAAGTTCTCTTCAATTATCTCTTTGAATATTTTCTCTGTTCCTACATCTCTCTCCTCTCCTTCTGGTATTCCTATAACTCTTATATTTCCTTTCCTCATGGAGTCAGATAGTTCCCGAAGTCTTTCTTCGTTCTTTTTCCTTCGTACTTCTCTTTCCTTTTCTGTTTTGGTTCTTTTTATTTCTGTGTCTTCAAGATTACTTATTCGTTCTTCCATTTCATCTATTCTGCTTTCATTGCTTTTCCCAGAATTCTTTAGTTCTTCCATTAATTCTTTGATCTCCTGCATTTCTTTTACTTCCCTCTTTAGGGACTCAATTTCTTTCTTCTGACCATTGTTTTCCCTCTCTAGGGACTCAATTGCATTCTTCTGATCGTTGATTATTTTTCCCTTATCATTGTTTTCCTTTATGACTTCTGTCAGTTTTTTAATCACGGCAATTTTAAATTCTCTTTCTGGAAGGCTCAGAAATTCTTCCAAGTTATTGTCGTTGCAATCTGGGGGCTGGCTTTCTTTTTGTGGTGTGCTTTTTCTCTGGAGAGTTGCTAGGTTGCGTGTGGTTCTTCTCCTCCCTACTGTCTGTTTTCTAATTTGCTGTATGCGTTGGGACACTGTGTTGTTGGGACTTGCCGGCATCTTGGGTGGGCTTCTCTGTTCCCCTCTGGTTCTTCCAGGAGTCATCTGTCAGTTTCAAGCAGCCTTTACTGGAGAAAGGTCCCTGTTCTAAAATGCCGATGTGGGGACACACTCCCCTGTGCGCCTGGTCTGCCCCGGCGGTGGGTTCCTGCTCCCCTCTGGGCTTGGACTGCAGGCCAGAGGGGGTCTGGCGTGGGCGTACTTCCCCCGCTCACCTCTGGCTCCTGAGGAAGCCTTCTGCAGGTAGTCTTTACTGAAGAAATGTCCCTGTTCTAAAATGGTGATGTGGGACACACTCCCTGCGCTTCTGGTCTCAGGCACACTCTTCTGCGCGCCTGGTCTGCCCCGGCTGTGGGTGCTCGCTCTCCCTGTGGGCTCAGACTACTTGTTCAGAAGGGGCCCGGTGTGGGCTAACTCCCCAGCTGGCCACTAGCTCCTTTAGTAGCCTGTGCTGGGGTCAAGTCGCTAGGTGGCACCAGAGATCTCTCCTAGAGCCCTTGGGGAGCTGATTTTCCACCCCGTGGGACAGGGAGCAGAGCGGGGATGGTAGGGTACACCTCAACGGCTTTGGGGTGCTGTGTCTGCCTTGTGCCCCACCGTCGTGGGGAACCCACGCCCCTAATTTCGTGCCCCGGGTCTCAGTTCCAAAGCCCTCAGTTCCAGGACGCGGGCTGTAGCCCAGATCAGTGGCGTGGGAATGGCGCCTTTTGAATCCCGCTCCCCTGCCTGGGCGCCTTGTTCCTGCTCACTCAGGGAGGGCCTCCGCCGTCTCCCCACAAGCCTAGGTCGCAGGTGCGGGGACCTGGGCAGCTGCAATCCGAGTGCCGCTTTCGCGCAAGCTTACTGGGCGGCCGGAGCTGTGTGCTGGTGCTGGTCTCCTCCTGGTGGGCGGGGCTCTCTTTAATGGCGCGTGGAGCTCACCTGCGCGGAGGATCCTGCAGGGTTCGCCTCAGCTCCCGTTCACGGGGTGTGGTGGCTGAAATAGTTCCTTTCCACTCACAGTCCCACTTGCTGCATCCGTTTTTCTTGTTGGGCGTTTTGGTTTGTTGTTTCCCTCGTCTCTGCCGGTCGGAGAGTGCCGCCTCTGTGGGCGGGGGAGGGGAGCAGGGTTCTGCGCTTCCCTCCCTTCTCGTCCTCTTTTATGGCAACTTTCTTCTTCGGGCAGTTTGCTGGAGTCGTCCGTTTATCTTCCGTGTCCCAGTTCTCACTGGGACCTGCCGCTTTTCCTCCCTATTAACTTTTTTTAATGGGAGATCTTACTCGCAGCGTCTCCTCGCCGCCATGTTGCTCCGCCCCCCCCCCCAATATATCGTTTTTATATATTTACTTTCAAGGATTTATGTCTGCTATTTTTCTGTGTATATGTTATGTATTTTAAAAACTACCCTGTTCCTTCATTTATCTCGTATTTTGTGTTGAATGGATTATTTTTTCTATTGTACTATATTAACTCACTTTTTTTTTCTCTTGGTATGCTTTTGAATTTTTTATTAATGTTTGCAGTATTCATCATAATTGTCATCTTAATCTGAAACAATGTCATTCATATTAATATTAATTTAATTTTCATAGTATATAAAAGGTTTTCTCAATACATCTCTGCTTCATACCCCTCTTTTGTATTTTTATTTCAAAAAGTTACATCTTGGTGTAGGTGGCGTGACTGCTTAAAGTGAGCAGTGAGTGGCAAGGCCCTGCAGAGTGGCCGCCACTGTAACCTGCTCTGCAGGCTTTCCTTACCTGGGCAGCAAGATCAGCTTCGTCTCCAAGGTGCAGATCTGCTACAGGGCATCCTTGGCACTGACAACATAAGCGACTCCTCCTAGTACTCACCAGTGTGAGGTCCTCTTGTACTGAAGACCAGCTCACAGAATTTCCCCCTACCTCCCAGGAAATTCATGAGTACCTCATTTTGGGGTGACGTGATATCAAAGATACTACTGCGTGTGAACCTCTGAATGCCCAGCACATGCTCTCTGACAGGATCCTGATGTCATTCATTCTACCCCGGGCTCAGTCTGGGCCTCCTACTTCCAGCCCTCTGTATCTTAGAGCTGCCATTCAGAGGGATGCTGCCCTACAGCCTGCCGGCCACCAGCTCCCTGCTTAGCCAGCAGTATGCGTGCCCTTTGAGCTAAAGAAGTTAGTAAGCCCTCTAGCCTCAGCTGCAGATTCCAGTCCTAGTTCTTCTCCATCTCCACAACCTGTTTCAGAACTTGACATGTACTCAGAGCCATATCAGCTCTCTGACAAGGGAGCTAATTTGCCTCTGTCCCAAGTGGCAAGAGCCTCATGGTGGAGCAGGCTGTGCAGACCAGTTCTGCTGATAACCTGAATGCAAGAAAGCTGTTACCTGGCAAGGGCATTGCAGGATGCAGGGAGGCAGTTCAACTGCCTCCCAGCCTCGCCAAGCAACAAGACTGCCAGTGATCAAGTTCAGCCAGCAGCAGTGCAAACTCAAAGACAGATGAATGACAAAAACAGAAGACCTCAGAAGAGGACATCAGGGAGTGGATGGCCAAGAAAACACTCTAGAGGGCAAAACTGCCTAATGTCAAGGAAAACACAGTGAAGTGTAGGGGTGACTGATGTTTTGAGAGGGAAACACCCTGTTCAACCAAGAGAATCTGGGCAAGGACTTTAAGACAAAACTGAACTTTAAAGACAAAAAGGCTGGGAGAAGGGAAGAGAAAGACCCAGCAGTGGAGATGTGGAGTGAGGGTGAGCCCCTGCCAAGGAAGACCACCTGGGACCCAAATGCTTCAAACCCAAGCCCTTCTTTGACAACATCTCCTCTCAACTCAAGAACAGTTCCAGGTAGACTATGTGGGTTGAAGAGAGGAAACTCAACAGAGACCTTTGGGGTGCCAGAAAGGTCTCTTCATAGTTGTAGTTTCTGTGGCAGATTTTGAGGTGGCAGGGGCAACAGTACAACCCTTAGCAACCTGACTTCTCACAGAGCTGGGACTGGCAGACTGTAAGGCTGCAGCTGAAGGCTCCTGCTGAAGCAGCACAGAAGTGAAGCTGGGTCTGTGAGGACATCAGGAGACACCGTACTTATTGAGGGAGATGTGGGTCTTGTTGTTTTATGGAGTTTGAAAAATTCCATTGCTAATACTTCTGTGTAGTACTTTGCTGAATTTCAACATGGTCTGAGCTAGAATCACTTGGTTGGGGGGGAATTATTCATGGATAGATAGTCTCTTTGAGGTGTTTCACCTGTCTTTCCTAATTAGTTATGCACAACCTAAATCTGAGGTTTTGGTGTTTTGCAAAAACAGTTTCCACAGCAAAAGCTTGATCCTTACTTTGTGACATTTTTTTGAAAGCTTTGCTTTTTAAAATGAAACAAATCTCATTTGGCAAATACAGCACCAAACACATCTCTGTTGCTCTGCTGAAACTTTGCTGCTACCTAGCACTCTAACAACCACTGATGGGGTCTTTGTAGTCAGGCTGGGCCAGCCCAGAGGTGTGTGGGAGGTGGGTGGGCCCAGGACAGAGGATCGTATTGTGTAATTAAGCCAGATTACCTTGATGCTGAGGGGATGGAAGGGATGAAGAATTCACGGAAGTATAAGACAGAGCCACAAACATTAGCTTGGAGCTGTGGCTCAGAGCCTGGCTTCCATAGGGAAGGATGTTAGGGGTCAAAGACCAGGACAAGACCCACTGTGGTGCGGTGTCCCTGCCAGCCTTGACTGGGGTTGTTCAGAGTTGAAATCAGGCCGAATACTCTTCTCTGTCTTATCCACTTAGAAACGAGCCAGTCTTTTTTTTTTTTTTTTGCAAGGTTGGTTGATTGACCAAGAGCATATTTCTTTTCAATTGTAAATAGTTTTGTGTTTTTGTTTTATAGGTAGATGGAAAGAGGGTGGAATATAAATTTGTTGTATGAGTTAATGGGTCAGACCTTTAGTAGAAGCTTGCTACTTTCTGGTCAGCAGGGCATTATGTTCAACATAAACACCTTGGTAACTACAATAAATCCATTTAAATGGATAGAAAGGTTTTAACTCTCTGTTAAGTTTCTATAAAAGCTTGTTTTTTTCTTGTAGGACTTCATGCCTAAGAATTGAAATGTAACAGCAGGGGCTGCTCTACTGGAGAAATATAAATTGTAATTGTAAATAAACATGCAAAAAACTTAAAAGAGACAAAAACGTACATCATTATGTAATATAAACTCGTCAACACTTTTATAATAATTGTTTAGTGCAGTTGTGCTTTAATTTGATAGGATAAAAATATTATAAACAAAATATACTATTTGTATGTTTATTTACCTTTAATTACCTTTACTGGTGCTGATTATTTCTTCATGTGAAATTGAATTAGTGTATAGTGGCCTTTTATTTCAGCCCAATGGAATCCATTCAGTATTTTTAATTATTATTTTAATTTTACATATTTTTACATCATTTTTCATTTTTGCATGATGTATGCATTTTATTCTTGGTGATAGTCCCCATACAATTCCCACCCACCTTATTTTGATCCTACTCCCTCATCCTTCCCCCCCAGTGTGTCTCTGGTTTATAGTTGTTTGTTGATTTTGATTTTTTTTTATTATAATTAGTCTTTTTCCTGGTACCTTATTTAGCTTTTCTAAATTCCTGCTATGAGTGAGACCATCCAGTATTTTTCTTTTTCTTTCTGGCTTATTTCGCTGAGCATGATCCCTTCCAGTGCCATCTATGTTGCTGCAAATTGCATGTGTTTATCTTTTTTTGATTGCTGAGTAATATTCCATTGTGTATATGTACCACATCTTCTTGATCCAGCCATCTGTTTTGGGGCATTTGGGTTGTTTCCACAGCTTAGCTATTGTAAATAGTGCTGCTATAAACATAGTGGTGCAGGTGCCACTTTGAATTAATGTTTCTGTGTCCTTTGGGTAAATACCTAGGAGTGCAATTGCTGGATCATATGGAAGCTCCATCTTTAGCAGGTTGAGGAATCTCCACACAGCTCTCCATAGTGATTGGACGAGTTTGCACTCCTGCCAGCAGTGCAGGAGAGTTCCTTTTTCTCCACATCATCGCCAACATTTGTTGCTGCTAGATTTTTTTTAATGTGTGCCATTCTCACTGGTGTAAGATGGTATCTCATTGTAGTTTTGATTTGCATTTCCCTGATTACAAGTGATGCTGAACATTTTTTCATATGCCTGTTGGCCATTTGCGTTTCCTATTTGGAGAAGTTTATTTTTAGCTCTTCTGCCCATTTTTTGACTGGATTATTTTCTTTGTTTTTCTTGAGTCTTATCAGCTCTTTGTAGATTTTTGTGATCAGTCATTTATCATAGTGTTGTGTGCAAAAGTTTTCTCCCAATTGGTGGGGTGTCTCTTTGTTTTGGTTACTGTCTCTTTTGCTGTACAGAAGCTCCTTAATTTGATGTAATCACAGCTGTTTATCTTTGCCTTCACTATCACTGATTTGGTTGATGAATCTTTAAAGATGTTGCTGAGGTGTATGTCATGGAGTGTTTTGCCTATATTTCCTTCTATATCTTTTATGGTTTCAGGTCTTATGTCTAGTTCTTTCATCCATTTTGAGTTGGTTTTTGTGCATGGTGTGAGGTAGTGGTCAAGCTTCATTCTTTTGCATGTAGCAACCCAGTTTTCCCAACACCATTTATTGAACAAACTTTCTTTGCTCCATTGCATATTCTTTGCTCCTTTGTCAAAGATTAGTTGACTGTAAATCTATGGGTTTATTTCTGAATTTTCTATTTGGTGCCATTGGTCCGTGTGTCTGTTCTTCTTCCAATACCATGCAGTTTTGAATATTATGACTTTGTAGTATAGTTTGAATCTGGAAATGTGATACTTCCATTCCCTTCTTTTATTTTTTTCGGGAGAGCTTTGGATATTTGGGGTTTTTAGTGGCACCATATGAATTTCATCAATATTTGTTCTATTTCTTTGAAGAATGTCATTGAAATTTTTACTGGATTAGTGTTGAATTTGTAAATTGCTTTTGGTAGGATGGCCATTTTGATAATGTTAATTCTTCCAATTCATGAGCAAGGGATGTCTTTCCATTTCCTCCTGTCTTCTTCTATTTCTTTTAACAGTGTTTTTTTTTTAATTTTTTTTAATAGAGGCATGTTTTTCTTTCTTTCTTTCTTTATTTGTTTGTTTTGTTTGTTTATACATGCACTGGGTACAGTCAGAAGCGCAGGAGGGTGAGAGAATTCACCAGAGCCAGAGCGGGAGGCAGAGCAGGCAGAAGGACTGAAGTACACTGCTGAGGGGAGCAGCGGGCGGCAGGAGAGGTCTGCGCGCCATGTGGGACCCTCCTCCGGTGGCCGGGGAGCAGCTGAGGATCGAACTGGTGCCGCAGAGGCCGCGGGCAGCTTCGCAACCCAGAGCTCAACCGCTGCGCCACCGGGGAGGCCCTCTTTTAACAGTGTTTTATAGTTTTCTTTGTATAAGTCCTTTACCTCTTTTGTTAGGTTTGTTCCCAAGTATTTGATTTTTTTTTTTTGTTCCGAAAATAAAAGGGATGGTTTTCTTGATTTCTTCTTCTTCAGATTTATTGTTTGTGTGTAGGAAGGCTACTGACTTTTGCGTGTTGATTTTGTACCCTGCTACTTTACTGATTGATTAGTTTGATTAGTTTTTCTGTGGAGTTTTTGGGGTTCTCTGTATATTATCATATCATCTACGAATAGTGATAGTTTGACTCCTTCCTTCCCTATTTGGATTCCTTGTATGTCTTTCTCTTGTCTTATTGCTCAGGCTAGGACTTCCAGTATTATATTGAAAAGCAGTGGTGAGAGCGGACATCCTTGTCTTTTCCAGGTCTTAATGGAAATGCTTTTCCATTTAGTATTTTTTGTAGGGCATGTCTGCTGGCAACAAATTCTATCAGTTTTTGTTTACCTGGGAGTGTCTTACTCTGTCATACATGAAGAATAGTTTGATGAATATAGAATTCTTGGTTGACTTATCTTCTTGTTTCATTAATTTGAATATCTTATCTCACTGCCTTCTGGCCTTGAGATGCTTGATGTTTCTTTATGAGAATCAGCTGTTAATCTTATTGAGGATCTTTATGCATTTTGACAGTGATATGTCTAGGTTTGCACCTCTTTGACTTTATCCTACTTTGATTTTGTTGAGGTTTGTATATATGAAAATTAATTTTATATCAAATTTGAGAAGTTTTTGGCACTTATTTCTTTTAAGTATTATTTCTTTCCATTCTTTTCTCCTCCCTTCCTTGGACTCACATTATGCCCGTGCTGGTATAATTAATGTTGTCCCACAGGTTTCTGAGACTCTGTTTCATTTTCTTTTAAAAAGTATCATTTTATGAGAAGTATATCACAATTTTGTTTAAGTATTTTTTTTAATTTTTTCATTCTCTTTGAGACTGGATTTCAATTTTCTTATTTTCAAATTTGGTAACTCCTTCTTATGCCAGCTCAAACCTGCACTTTGAGCTGTTTTTTAGAAAATGAATATTTTTGTTAATTTATTGTTCTTTTCAATTTCAGAATTTTTATCTTTAAGAATTATTTTTATTTTTTTATTGCAATTCACCCTTTTTTTTTTTTTCCTGCTTGCATATTTTTATTTATTTTTTTTTTTATTTTTTTTTTTATAAATTTTATTGTTATATTCCCCATACAATTGCAGCCCCCCATTCTGACCCCAATCCCTCCCCTCCCGCCCCCGCCCCCCTAAAAGTGTCTCTGGTTCATAGTTTTTTGTTGATTTTGATTTTCACTTTCTTATAGTTATTCATTTTCCTGGTCCATTATTTAAGTTTTCTAGATTCCTGCTATGAGTGAGACCATCCGGTATTTTTCTTTTTCTTTTTGGCTTATTTTGCTGAGCATGATCCCTTCCAGCGCCATCCATGTTGCAGCAAATTGCATGTGTTTATCTTTTTGGAATGCTGAGTAATATTCCATGGTATATATGTACCACATCTTCTTGATCCAGTCATCTATTTTTGGGCATTTGGGTTGTTTCCAAAGCTTAGCTATTGTAAACAGTGCTGCTATAAACATAGGGGTGCAGGTGTTCTTTGGAATTGATGTTTCTGTGTCCTTTGGGTACATACCTAGGAGTGGAATTGCTGGGTCATATGGAAGCTCTATGTTTAGTAGGTCCAGAAATCTCCACACAGCTTTCCACAGTGGTTGGACCAGTTTGCACTCCCACCAACAGTGCAGAAGAGTTCCTTTTTCTCCACACCCTCGCCAACATTTGTTGTTGCTAGTTTTTTTAATATGTGCCATTCTCACTGGTGTAAGATGGTATCTCATGGTAGTTTTGATTTGCATTTCCCTGATGACAAGTGATGTTGAACATTTTTTCATATGCCTGTTGGCCATTTGCATTTCCTCTTCAGAGAAGTTTCTTTTAAGCTCTTCTGCCCATTTTTTGACTGGACTCTTTTCTTTGTTGTTGTTGAGTCTCATCAGCTCTTTGCAGATTTTTGTGATCAGTCCTTTATCATTAGTGTTGGGTGCAAAAATGTTCTCCCAGTTGGTGGGGTTTCTCTTTGTTTTTGTTATTGTCTCTTTTGCTGTGCAAAAGCTCTTTAATTTGATATAGTCCCAGCTGTTTATCTTTGCCTTCACTATCACTGCTTTGGGTGATGTGTCTGTAAAGATGTCTTTGATGTGCAAATCACGTAGTGTTTTGCCTATATTTCCTTCTATATATTTTATGGTTTCAGGTCTTATGTCTAGTTCTTTAATCCATTTTGAGTTGATTTTTGTGTATGGTGTGAGGTGGTGGTCAAGCTTCATTCTTTTGCATGTAGCGACCCAGTTTTCCCAGCACCATTTATTGAACAAACTTTCTTTGCTCCAATGCATAGTCTTTGCTCCTTTGTCAAAGATTAGTTGACCATAAATCTGTGGGTTTATTTCTGGATTTTCTATTCGATTCCATTGGTCTGTATGTCTGTTCTTGTTCCAATACCATGCAGTTTTGATGATTATGGCTTTGTAGTATAGTTTGAAGTCTGGGAGTGTGATGCCTCCATTCCCTTCTTTTTTTTTCAGGAGAGCTTTGGCTATTCGGGGTTTTTTGTGATTCCATATGAATTTCATCAATAATTGTTCTATTTCTTTGAAGAATGACATTGAAATTTTGATTGGAATAGCATTGAATCTGTATATTGCTTTTGGAAGGATGGCCATTTTAATAATGTTTATTCTTCCAATCCATGAGCAGGGGATGTCTCTCCATTTCTTTGTGTCTTCTTCTATTTCTTTTAACAGTGTTTTATAGTTTTCTTTGTATAGGTCCTTTACCTCTTTTGTTAGATTTATTCCCAAATATTTGATTTTTTTTGTTTCAATAACAAAAGGGATGGTCTTTTTGATTTCTTCTTCTTCAGATTTATTGTTTGTGTATAGGAAGGCTACTGACTTTTGCGTGTTGATTTTGTATCCTGCCACTTTACTGAACTGATTGATGAGTTGAATTAGCTTTTCTGTGGAGTTTTTGGGGTTCTCTATGTATAATATCATATCATCTGCAAATAGTGATAGTTTGACTTCTTCTTTTCCTATTTGGATTCCTTGGATGTCTTTCTCTTGTCTTATTGCCCTGGCTAGGACTTCCAGTATTATATTGAAAAGCAATGGTGAGAGTGGACATCCTTGTCTTGTTCCAGATCTTAATGGAATTGCTTTCAGCTTTTCACCATTGAGAATGATACTGGCTGTTGGCTTGTCATAGATGGCCTTTATGATGTTGAGGTATGTTCCTTGTATCCCAAGAACTTCAAGGGCTTTTATCATGAATGGGTGTTGCACTTTGTCGAAAGCTTTCTCAGCATCTATTGATATTATCATATGGTTTTTATATTTCTTTTTGTTGATGTGTTGGATAACGTTGATTGATTTTCGGATGTTAAACCATCCTTGTGCCCCTGGAATGAATCCAACTTGGTCGTGGTGAATTATCTTATGGATACATTGTTGGATTCTGATAGCTAAAATTTTATTGAGGATTTTTGCATCAGTGTTCATTAGGGAGATTGGCCTGTAGTTTTCCTTTTTTGTGTTGTCCTTGTTCGGTTTTGGTATTAGTGTAATGTTGGCTTCATAGAACGTGTTTGGTATTGTCCCTTCCTTCTCAATTTTTTGGAAGAGTTTGTGAAGGATAGGCACTAATTCGTCTCTGAATGTTTGGTAGAATTCATTTGTAAATCCATCAGGTCCTGGGCTTTTGTTTTTGGGGAGGTTTTTGATTACCATTTCAATTTCGCTAATTGTAATTGGTCTGTTTAGGTGTTCTATTTCTTCTTTATCTAGCTTTGGGTGATTGTAGAGTTGTAGGAATTTGTCCATCTCCTCTAGATTGTTAAACTTGTTTCCATATAACTGTTCATAGTAGTTACTGATTATTCTTTTGATTTCTGCTGTGTCCGTTGTGATTTCTCCTCTTTCATTGATGATCCTGTTTATTTGTGCTTTCTCCCTTTTTTCCTTTGTGAGCCTGGCTAGGGGTTTGTCTATTTTATTGATTTTTTCAAAGAACCAGCTCTTGGTTTCATTGATCTTTTGGATTGTTTTTTTAGTTTCAATTTCATTTATTTCTGCTTTGGTTTTTATTATTTCTTTTCTTCTACTGGTTTTGGGGTTTTTTTGTTGTTCTTTTTCTAGATCTTTGAGCTTCGAGATTAGGTTGTTTCTTTGCGTTCTTTCTTGTTTCTTGATGTGAGCTTCTATTGCTATATATTTTCCTCTTATTACTGCTTTTGCTGCATCCCATACATTTAGGATATTGGTGTCCTCCTTGTCGTTCAATTCAAAAAATTTTTTAATTTCTTCTTTGATCTCCTCATTAGTCCAATGGTCTTCCAGTAGTGTGGTTTTTAATCTCCATGAGGTAGGAAAGTTCCTTGCCTTCTTTTTATGGTTTATTTCTAGTTTGATGCCTTCATGGTCAGAAAAGATGGTTGATATGATTTCAATCTTGGTGTATCTGTTGATGTTTGTCTTGTGCCCCAGTATGTGATCGATCCTGGAGAATGATCCGTGTGCGCTTGAGAAAAATGTGTACTCCGTTTTTTTGGGGTTTAGTGTTCTATAGATGTCTGTTAAGCCCAATTGCTCTAGGTCTTTATTTAGAGCTTTGGTTTCTTTACTTATTTTTTGTCTTGTTGATCTATCCATTGTTGATAGTGGTGTGTTGAAGTCTCCCACTACGTATGTGTTTTCTCTGATGTCTGTTTTCAGAGAGGACAACAGTTGTCTGATATATTTTGGTGCTCCTTCGTTTGGTGAGTATATGTTAATGAGTGTTATTTCTTCTTGAAGTATTGTCCCCTTGATCATAATGTAGTGACCATTGGGGTCTCTTTTTATCTTTTTGAGTTTGAAATCTGTTTTATCTGATATAAGTATAGCTGTTCCTGCTTTCTTTTTTGGCCCATTTGCTTGTAGGATTGTTTTCCATCCTTTGACTTTGAGCCTATTTTTATCTTTTGTAGCTAAATGTGTTTCCTGGAGACAGCAAAAGGTTGGGTTTTGTTTCTTAATCCAGGCTGCAACTCTGTGTCTTTTTATTGAAGAGTTTAGTCCATTTACATTTAGAGTTAATATTGATATGTTAACATCTGTATTTGCCATTGTGTTTGTCTTTCCTTTGATTTTATTTATTTATTCTTTTAATAACTTTTTTTTTTTTTTTGGCCTTCTTTCGTTGTTATTCGTCCCTCTGAGGTTCTGGCTTTAGGACTCCTTGTAGTATTTTTTGGAGTGGGGGTTTAGTTGCAATGAAATTCCGGAGTTTCTGTTTGTCTGGGAAGGTCCATATTCTTTCTTCAAAGAGGAAGGAGAGCTTTGCGGGACAGAGTATTCTTGGTTGGCATCTGTTTTCTTGGAGTCTGTTGACTATGTCCCTCCACTCTCTCCTTGCCCGTAGTGTTTCTTCGGAGAAGTCTGATGTCAGCCTGATTGGTTTTCCTTTGAATGTTATCTGTTTCTTCCCTCTTGCCAGCTTCATTATTTTTTCCTTGTCCTGGATTCTTGGGAGCTTTACTATTATGTGTCTTGCTGTATTTTTCCTTTCGTCGTGGAAGTTTGGTGTTCTTCTTGCTTCTTGTATATCAATTTTCAGCTCCTTCTTCACATTTGGGAAGTTCTCTTCAATTATCTCTTTGAATATTTTCTCTGTTCCTACATCTCTCTCCTCTCCTTCTGGTATTCCTATAACTCTTATATTTCCTTTCCTCATGGAGTCAGATAGTTCCCGAAGTCTTTCTTCGTTCTTTTTCCTTCGTACTTCTCTTTCCTTCTCTGTTTTGGTTCTTTTTATTTCTGTGTCTTCAAGATTACTTATTCGTTCTTCCATTTCATCTATTCTGCTTTCATTGCTTTTCCCAGAATTCTTTAGTTCTTCCATTAATTCTTTGATCTCCTGCATTTCTTTTACTTCCCTCTTTAGGGACTCAATTTCTTTCTTCTGACCATTGTTTTCCCTCTCTAGGGACTCAATTGCATTCTTCTGATCGTTGATTATTTTTCCCTTATCATTGTTTTCCTTTATGACTTCTGTCAGTTTTTTAATCACGGCAATTTTAAATTCTCTTTCTGGAAGGCTCAGAAATTCTTCCAAGTTATTGTCGTTGCAATCTGGGGGCTGGCTTTCTTTTTGTGGTGTGCTTTTTCTCTGGAGAGTTGCTAGGTTGCGTGTGGTTCTTCTCCTCCCTACTGTCTGTTTTCTAATTTGCCGTATGCGTTGGGACACTGTGTTGTTGGGACTTGCCGGCATCTTGGGTGGGCTTCTCTGTTCCCCTCTGGTTCTTCCAGGAGTCATCTGTCAGTTTCAAGCAGCCTTTACTGGAGAAAGGTCCCTGTTCTAAAATGCCGATGTGGGGACACACTCCCCTGTGCGCCTGGTCTGCCCCGGCGGTGGGTTCCTGCTCCCCTCTGGGCTTGGACTGCAGGCCAGAGGGGGTCTGGCGTGGGCGAACTTCCCCCGCTCACCTCTGGCTCCTGGGGAAGCCTTCTGCAGGTAGTCTTTACTGAAGAAATGTCCCTGTTCTAAAATGGTGATGTGGGACACACTCCCTGCGCTTCTGGTCTCAGGCACACTATTCTGCGCGCCTGGTCTGCCCCGGCTGTGGGTGCTCGCTCTCCCTGTGGGCTCAGACTACTTGTTCAGAAGGGGCCCGGTGTGGGCTAACTCCCCAGCTGGCCACTAGCTCCTTCAGTAGCCTGTGCTGGGGTCAAGTCGCTAGGTGGCACCAGAGATCTCTCCTAGGGCCCTTGGGGAGCTGATTTTCCACCCCGTGGGACAGGGAGCAGAGCGGGGATGGTAGGGTACACCTCAACGGCTTTGGGGTGCTGTGTCTGCCTTGTGTCCCACCGTCGTGGGGAACCCACGCCCCTAATTTCGTGCCCCGGGTCTCAGTTCCAAAGCCCTCAGTTCCAGGACGCGGGCTGTAGCCCAGATCAGTGGCGCGGGAATGGCGCCTTTTGAATCCCGCTCCCCTGCCTGGGCGCCTTGTTCCTGCTCACTCAGGGAGGGCCTCCGCCCGGGTCTCAGTTCCAAAGCCCTCAGTTCCAGGACGCAGGCTGTAGCCCAGATCAGTGGCGCGGGAATGGCGCCTTTTGAATCCCGCTCCCCTGCCTGGGCACCTTTTCCTGCTCACTCAGGGAGGGCCTCCGCCGTCTCCCCGCAAGCCTAGGTCGCAGGTGCAGGGCCCTGGGCAGCTGCAATCGAGCGCCGCTTTCGCGCAAGCTTACCGGGCGGCCGGGGCTGTGTGCTGGTGCTGGTCTCCTCCTGGTGGGCGGGGCTCTCTTTTTAATGGCGCCTGGAGCTCACCTCCGCGGCGGATCCTGCAGGGTTCGCCTCAGCTCCCGTTCACGGGGTGTGGTGGCTGAAATAGTTCCTTTCCACTCACAGTCCCACTTGCTGCATCCGTTTTTCTTGTTGGGCGTTTTGGTTTGTTGTTTCCCTCGTCTCTGCTGGTCGGAGAGTGCCGCCTCTGTGGGCGGGGGAGGGGAGCAGGGTTCTGCGCTTCCCTCCCTTCTCGTCCTCTTTTATGGCAACTTTCTTCTTCGGGCAGTTTGCTGGAGTCGTCCGTTTATCTTCCATGTCCCAGTTCTCACTGGGACCTGCCGCTTTTCCTCCCTATTAACTTTTTTTAATGGGAGATCTTACTCGCAGCGTCTCCTCGCCGCCATGTTGCTCCGCCCCCGTCGCAATTCACCCTTTTGCTGAGACATAGTTATCATATTTTCCTTCCATTCTTGAACTATTTGAGCATATTAGTAATAAATGATTTAAAATCTTTGTCTACATCTAGCCCCCTTAAGAATATTTTCTGTTAGCTTGTTTCTCCTGTTGGCTATGTATATGATATGTTTTTAATGTACCTTACCACAGTTTTTGGTGAAAACTGGACATTTTATTTTATTTTGCATCATTGTTCATTTTTTAAACAATGTTTGCTTCTCACCCCCTTGCAGGTGTACTCCCCATAGAATTTCCTTCACCAATTCACGCATGCATCATCACCACAGTCCTCTGTCCTCCTTCCTCCCTCCCTCTGATCCCTCTCCCTCCTCCTCCCCTGGATTATAATTTTCTGTTTCTTTTTGTTTTGTATTGTTGTGTTTTGTATTGTTAATATGTCCTATTTGGTCCCCCTATATTCCTCCATGCAATATTTTTTCTTTTTCCTTGATTTATTTCACTGAGCATAATTCCTTTTAGCTCCACCTATGTTGCTGCAAATGGTATTAGTTTATCTATTTTGATTGCTGAGCAGTATTCCATTGTGTCTATATACCACATCTTCTTGATCCAGTCATCTATTTTTGGGCATTTGAGTTGTTTCCAGGTTTTACCTATTATAAATAGTGCTGCACTAAACATAGGGGTACAGATATTCTTTTGAATTAATGTTTTTGTGTCCTTTGGGAATGGAATTGCTAGGTCATATGGTAGCTCCATTTTTAGTAGACTGAGCAACTTCTATACTGCTTTCCATAGTGGTTGGTCTAGTTTGCACACCCACCAACAATGTAGGAGAGCTCTTTTTTCACCATATCCTTGCCAACATTTGTTGTTGCTTGTTTTTTTTAGATATGTGCCATTCTTACTGGTGTAAGGTGGTATCTCATTGTGGTTTTGATTTTCAATTCCTGATTAAGAGGGATGTTGGACATTTTTCATATGCCTGTTGGCCATTTGCATTTCCTCGTTGGAGAGGTGTCTTTTTAGCTCTTCTGTCCTTTTTTTTAAAAAAGATCTATTTATTTATTTATTTATTTATTTATACAAGCACTGGATGCAGTCAGAAGCGTGGGAGGGTGAGAGAATTCACCAGAGCCAGAGCAGGGAGCAGAGCAGGCAGAAGGACCAAAATACTCTGCTGAGGGGAGCAGCGGGCGGCAGGAGAGGTCTGCTTGCCATGTGGGACCCTCCTCCGGAGATCGAATCAGCACAGCAGAGGCTGCAGGCAGCTTTGGAACCCAGTGCTCAACTGCAGCGCCACTGGGGATGCCCTCTTCTGTCCTTTCTGACTGGATTGTTTACTTTGTTCTTATGGAGTCATGTGAGCTTGTTGATTATCTTTTTGATCAGACCCTTATCAGTTGTACGGAGTGCCAAGGTTTTTTCCCAATCAGTGAGGTGTCTCTGTTTTGGTTAATGTCTCTTTTGCTGTACAGAAGCTTTTCAGTTTGATGTAACCCCAGCTGTTTATCTTTTCCTTAACTTTCTTTGCTTTGGGTGATGAATCTTTAAAGATGTTACTGAGATGTATGTCTTGCAGTGTTTTAACTATATTTCTTCTATATATTTTATGGTTTCAGGTCTTGTTTGAAAGCTGGACATTTTAGATAATATATTGTAATAAGTCTGGTGCTAGACCTCCCTCCCTGCCCTTTCCAGTTTTTGTTTTGTTGCTTTCATTTGCCTTTTTCTTGTTGTTGTTTTTTGTTTGTTTGTTTGTTTGTTTTTGGTAACTTTTATGAGCTGCAAAAGGAAGGAGTTACAGAAATAGCCTCAGGTTAAAACGTCCATTTCTACCGTCTTGTTGAAGTTCAGTTAGTTTCTCTTTGATAGATGGTTTTTGGTTTGTTCTGTGGAGTTGGCAAATTTGCAGAATTCTGAAATGATTGATCTTATTTATTTTGTCAGGAATATCTTTGTTTCTATGTAAGAATGAGTTCATTGAGAAACTCACTCTACCATGAAGGTTGATAATCTACCACCAACACTTCTTTTAAAGAATTAAAATATAATGGAATAGAAAAGTAAGCATGGCTACATTGCATATAGTGAAATTTTGTATTATTTTATGAAATTTTTATTCAAAATATGTATATTGACTGCTTTGTAACTTTGTAATGTAAAATTTACTTTTTCCTGTGGGCCCTAAATAAAAATGTATATTGAACAAAATTATTGTCCAGCACTGTGGGAACTGATGCATGCCACAGCTAAGGTCACCCAAGGCTCCGACTTGCTCTAGTGACCCTAATTCCCCCTGGTGAGCACCCTGGACCAGTGTGGGGAGTGAAGCCACATCCAATGGAAGCCTCACCCATGGCAACATCACCCCAAAAGCAAAGAACAGGGAGATGGTAAAACACAGCAAACTGCCATGTGAGACCTAAGGAGAACACTGCACCACAGAAAGAGAACAAATCTCCAGAACCCAATCACAAAGACAAGGGATATCTGTTTCTTTCGTCAGATACATAATTCAAGCTTGCCATCATAAAGAAATTCCAAGAACAAGAGAAAACACAGAAAATCAAACTAAAGATATACCAAAAAATTCAAAAAACAAATCTAATGAGAAACTGAATCAGTGAAAAATAATATTGAAAATGGTAATTTAAAATAATGGAGGTGAAAGATGTAAAAGGATTGATAGAAAAGATGAAATATGCAGTGGAAAACTATAGAAACAGAATAAACCAAATGGAAGAGCAAATCAGTGAACTTGAAAATGAGAGTACATAAAGAAGTAAGGTAGAAGAAGAAATAGAGAAATGAATTAAGAAAAATGAAGCGCTCCAAGTAATACCTGACTCCATGAGGAAAGGTAAGAATAAGGGCTATCCCAGAAGAAGAGACAGGAACAGAGAACATACTTAAATAAATAATAAAGGAAACCTTCCCAAACCTGGAGAAGGAAATAAATATACAAATCCAGGAAGCTAAAAGAACACTAGCATACCTAAGCAATATGAGACCCACATTAAAATATATTTTAGCAAAACTTCCAAGAGTTCAAGACAAAGGAAGAATATTGAAGTTGGAGAGAAAAAAAGCAGATAACTGATGAAGTTATCCTGACCATGCTAATGTGGACTTCTCTGAAGAAACGCTAAAGGCAGAGAGAGAATGGAACACTGTGATTGAAAACCTTAAAGATAAAACTGCCAACCAAGGATACTATATCCTGCAAGGCCCTCTTTTAATATAAAGGGGAAATCAGTGCCTTCTCAGATGAAGAAAAACTGAAGGGGTTTACAAAATCTAGACTCCCTTCTCCAAAAAATATTGAAAGAATCTCTAGTATTTAAGCAAAATTGAGGAACATACATAAAGACCTGCAAAAGGAAATCAATATAACTACAACATTATGGACAAAATGGCAGCAACAGACTATAATATATCAACAATCACTCTGACAGTTAGTGGTTGTACCAGTTTACATTCCCACTAACAATGTATCAGGGTTCCATGTTCTCCACATCTTTGCCAGTGTTTGTTATATTTTTAACTATATAATAGCCATCCTCACAGGAAAAATAGCAAAATGGGGATTTCTTCAAAGAGGACATACAGATGACCAGTAAAAACTCAAAAAGGTGTTCAATATCATTACTCAATGGGGAAATGTAAATGAAAACAATGTCATAACCATTAGGATGGGTATTATTAAATAAGTAAATTAATAAATAAAAACCAGAAAATAAGAAGTTTTGGCAAGGAAGTAGAGAGATTAGAACTCTTTTGTGCTGTTGGGAATGTAAAATGATATAGCTACTGTGGAAAATATGATAGTTGCTTAAAATGTTGAATATAGAATTACCTTATGATTCAGCAATTACACTACTGAAAACAGGAACTACAACAGATATTTGAGGATCAAAGTCCTCAGTAGCATTATTCACAATAGCCAAAAGGTGGAAATAACTCAAATATATTTCAGTAGACATATGGATAAAAAAAATGTGGTTTATGCATGCAAATAATATTGTTCAACCTTAAGAAGAAATGAAATCCCTGCCTGGACCTGAAAAGGCCTTGTGACATTCTGCGAGACCACATCAGCACCCACCCAGACTGACAGAAGCCTCATGGCCGACTGTAGGACACCTCCAGCTCCCACTTAGACCTACAGAGGCCTTGTGATCTCCCACAAAACCCTCCCCCAGCACTGGTACTGAATGGTGAGGCCCTGAACCTGTGTCAGGGAATATGCCAGAGTGACCAGTGACCTCACCACCTCCCATAAACCCCACCAGCTGCTCGTCCAGACAGCCAGGACTGCCACTGTGCTGCACATCCAGACCTGTTGGAGGATTGAGGGAACCCCACTGGAGGTTCTTCCCACCAGCCCCAGCTACCCCAGTTAGGACCACCACTATATTGCATGCCCAAATCTGCTCTAAGAAAGGACCCAGGTAGTGTACCTAATACCTGGTAAACACCCAGAACAGTAGGAGAGGAAGACCCACAACCAGTAGTGGCCCCATCTACAGCAGAGAAAACCCAAAAGAAAATAATATGGAGAAAGAAAAATACAAATGGCCAAGCAAGTCCTAAGGGGAAAAATACACCACAGCAAGAAAACCAGTCTCCGGAATCCAATCCAACAACACAGATATGGAAGAGCATTTTTCCTGTCAGATGGAGAATTCAAAACTGCCAGAATCAAGAAAATCAAAGTATTGCAGCAAGAATTAGAACAATACAGAGAAAACTTAGCAAAACAGATCAGAGATATATGAGGAAACTCACAAGAGGAAAAGGAAACTATGAGAAACACAATCAAAGAACAGAAGGTTGGCAATGAATCTCTAAATAAGAAAATTATGGAACTGCAAGATATAAAAAGATCAATGGAGGAGGTAAAAAAAAATTCTGGAAAAAGTCACAAATGTAGAATAGACCGAATGGAACAATGAATCAGTAATCTCCAAGATGCAGATACAAAAGAACCAAGATAGAAATAAATAAGAATCATAGGAATCCCAGGAGAAGAGAGAGGAAGGAGCTGAAAACTATTTGATGAAACTATCGAAAAAACCTTCTCAAATTTGAAGAATAAAATGAACATAGAATCACAGGAAGCTAATAGGACACCAAACTACCTAAATAAAGGGAAATCTACAGCAAAACATAGAGTAGTAAGGCTCCCAGGAATCCAAGACAAAGAAAAACTAATGAAGCTAATGGGGGGAGGGGAGGAACACTGGAACACTGATTAGGCTAACATCAAGACTTCCCTGAAGAAACATTACAGGCAAGAAGAAAATGAAGTGGCATATTCAAAATACTTCAAGGAAAAAAATGCCATCCCAAAATACTTCATCCGGGCCTCTCCTGGTGGTGCAGCAGTTGGGCACTGGGCTGTGAAGCTGCCCGCAGCCTCTGCAGTGCTGGTTTGATCCCCGGCCACCGGGGAGGGTCCCACATGGCATGACAGACCTCTCCTGCCACACCTGCTGCTCCCCTCAGCAGTGTATTTCGTCAGTCTCCCTGTTCTGTTCCCCGCTCTGGCTCTGGTGAATTCTCTCACCCTCCCACACTTCTGACTGAACCCAGTGCTTGTATGAATAAATAAATAAGTAAATCTTTAAAAAAAAATACATACTTCATCCTCCAAAGTTCTCCTTCCTATGAGGTACAAATAAGGACCTTCTGAAGCAAATGAAATCTTAGGGATTGTGCAACCACTAAGCACCTTTCCCCCAAAGAAACATTAAAGGGAGCTTCAAGATTTAAACTAGAGGAATGAACACAAAGAACTGAGCTAGGAATTGAACAGAACCACAAAAATATGAACAAAATGGCAGTAGAAGACTTCTGCATATCAATATCCAATCTAAATGTCAATGAGCTGAAAAAGACAGCAAGAAAAAGACAGAGATTCATGTCAGGTTAGGAAACAGAATCAAGCCTGCTGCCTCCAGGAACCACATGTCAGTTCCAAAGACAAACATAGAATGAAAGTAAAAAGTTATAAAACAATTCTACAGCCAGATGGCACCCAAAGGAAGGCAGGGATAGCCATGTCAATATCAGATAAAATAGACTTCCAGTTTTAAAAAGTGATGCCAGGCATGGACATTATATAATGATCAAGGGGACAATACATTAGGAAGACATAACACTCATCAATATTTAATCATCAAATGAAGGAGCACCAAAATACAGCACATATTACTTTTTAATGTGAAAACAGACACTGGGGAAAACACATTTGTAGTAGAACTTTAATAACTCACTTTCACCAATAGACAGATCAACAAGAGAGAAAACCAACAAGGGCACAATTGGCATAAACAAAGATCTAAACCACATGGGCTTAATAGATAGAAGTCCACTGCACACCCAAAAAACTGAATACACACTTTCTCAACTGCACATGGGTTATTATCCAATATTGACCACATACTGGGTCACAAGACAAACATCCACAAGTACATGAAGACTGAAATCATACCAGGTATCTTCTCTGATCATAAATGTATCAAAATAGAAATCAACTACAAAAAGAAAGCAAGGAGATCCCTCATTACGTGGAGACTGAACAGAATGCTACAGAAAGACAACTGGGTTAATGAGGAAATCAAAGAAGAAATTAAAAAAATACCCTGAGGCAAGTGATAATGAGAATACAACCTTCCAGAATCTATGAGACATAGCAAAAGTAGTATGAAGAGGTAAGTACATAGCAATACAGGCCCACATCAAGAAACAAGAAAGAACCCAAAGACAACCTAATGTCCCATCTCAAGGAACTAGAAAAAAAAAAAACAAAAAGAACCAAAAGCAAATATAAAGAAGAAAACCATTAAAATTAAAGCAGAAATAAATGAAATAGGAGTCTAAAAGACAGTCCAAAAGATCAATGATATCAAAAGCTGGTTCTTTGGAAAAAATAGACAAACCCCTAGTTAGGCTCACAAAGAAAGAGAGGAAGAAAACACAAATAAATAGGATCATTAATGAAAGAGGAGAAATTGCAACAGACACAGCAGAAATCCAGAGGATAGTAAGAGGTTACTATGACTATGTATATGCAAACAAGGTCAACAATCCAGATGAGACAGAGAAATTCTTAGAATTATACAATCACTCAAGACTAAGGAAGAAATAGAAAAGTTAAACAAATCAATTACAGACAAGGAAATTGAAACAGTGATCAAAACTCTTCTGAAAAACAAAAGACAGTTTCTTAAATGAGTTCTAACAAATGTTCAAAGACGAACTAATATCTGTTCTGCCCAAACATTTTCAAAAAATTGAGAAAGGAGGAATACTTCCAAATACATTTATGAGGTCAACAGCACACTAATACTGAAACCAAAGACAATATGAAAAAGAAATCTACAGGCCAATCTCCTTAATGAACACGAATGCTAAACTCCCCAATAAGATCTTAACAAACTGAATCCAACAACGCATCAAAAAGATTAAATACCATGACCAACCAGAATTTATTCCAGGGACACAGGATGATTTAACATCGAAAGTCAGTCAATGTAATTCACCACATAAACAAAAAAGAAAGATTTTTTAAAAATGATCATATTAGTACATGCCGAGAAAGTATTTAATAAGATTCAACATCCATTTATGATAGAAACTCTTGAAAAATTTAGGATAAAAGGAACATATCTTAACATAGTCAAAGTCATATATGACAAACTCACAGCTAGCATAATTCTCAATGGAGAAAAGCTGATAGCCTTTCCAGTAAGACTTAACACAAGGATGTCCACCCTCGCCACTGCTATTCAACATGGTAGTGGAAGTTCTAGCTAAAGTAATTAGGCAAGAGAAAGAGATAAAAGAAATCCTAATAGGGAAAGAAGCAAAACTATCATTATTTGCATGATATAATATATATAGAGAACCCTTAAAAATCACATAAAAATTAATCAAAATAATAAACCAGTAAAGTATCAGGTTACAAAATCAATACACAATAATCATTCACCTTCTATGTGCAAACCTTCAGCTTAAAGAGGAAGAAACTAAGAAAACCATTCCATTTACAATCATACCAAAAATATTAAATACCTGGGAATTATCCTAACAACTGAAGTGAAGTACTATACAAGGAAAATTATAAAACACTGTTAAAAGTAATAAAAAAGATACAAAGAAATGGAAATATATTTCCTGCTCATGGATTGGAAGAATCAGCATTGTCAAAATGACCCAAAGCCATTTACAGATTCGATGCAATTCCAATAAAAATTTCAATGGAACTCTTCAAAGAAATGGAAAAATATTGCTGAAATTCATATGGAATCACAAAAGACCCTGAATAGCCAAAGCTCTCCTGACTAAAAAAGGGGAAGAATGGGGGTATGATACTTCCAGACTTCAAACTATACTACAGAACCATAATAATTACAACAGCATGGTACTGTAACAAAAACATACACACAAACCAATGAAATAGAATTGAAAGTCCAAAAAATAACCACATATATGTGGTCAACTAGTCTATGTCAAGGGAACAAGGAAAATCTCTTCAACAAATGGTGCTGCTAAAATTCGACTCTCACATGCAAAAGAATGAAACTACAGTACTATCTCACACCATGCAAAAAAATCAAATCAAAATGGATAAAAGAGAATATATGCTCTATCCAAAGAGCATAATACTAATTTTAAAGGAAACCTGCATTCCCATGTTTATAGCAGTTCTGTTTGCAATTGCCAAGAAATGGAAGTAACCTACATACAAATGAATGGATCAAAAAGATCCAATAATGAATTACTACTAAGTGATAAAAAATGATAAAATTCATGCCATTTGAAGTAACATGGATTGAACTGGAAGGAATTATTCTAAGTGAAGTCAGGGAGAAGAAGAAAGATAAATACCTGATGGTTTCATTTATATATAGAATCTAGAGGAAACAAACAAAGGAGCAGACAAAGATGAAATGTAAGACTGACCCTTGAAAGCAGATCATATATCTGAGACACTCAGGAGGGAAGGGGAAAGGAGAGGGAGGAGGAGAGTAGAGAACAGGCAGGGAGGAGAGCAGGGTAGAAGGTAGTGGAGGATTGTGGGCACTTTGGTGGAGGGAAACCTATGGTGACTATACCTGAGGGAAAAATCCTATATTGTGAATAAATAAACAAGGATGTTTAAAAAAAAAATTAGTCAAGTGGAGAGAGAGGTAGCAACATGAGAGACTAACCATTCTTGTGCCCTGTGTCTAGCTAACATGGGTGGCTCTGGAACAACAAATATGGTGGCAGCTTCCCTCTCTCAGGACTGTGACTATCACCTCCAATTACAGCCACTTCTCCAGAGGTAATGTTTATCTTAGACTATTACCCATTTCCAATATGCAATCATGTGGTTATGCCCATTTATTCAAACATCCTTAAAGATAGCTTCTAAACCTCTGTCTAGGTTTCACTTTTACAACTAATGCTGCAGTGGAAATATCCTTGTACACATATTCTTTTCTACTAAATCATGTTTCTGTAAGTTAAAATCTTACAAATGGAATGTTCAAGTCAAATGATAAGAATATTTTAAATTTTGTTATGTATCTCTCAGTCCCACTCCAGAACAGTTTTAACAGTAAATAAGAGTATGCATCTCCCCACCCCATTCCCCCAAATACTATATTGTCAATCTTTTTAGTCTTTTCTAATCTTGTGAACATTTAAAAAATATAGCTTGTTATTGGTTTAACTTGGGTTTGCTTGCTGACTGGTTAGGGTAATTTTTTTGTCCACATATTTGTTGACCACTTTTTCCCTCTTCTGTGGACTTTCTTTTCATATTGTTTGCCTATGTATCTATAGGATTGTTTCTTATTGTATGAGTACTTCATGAATTTTTGAGGTTAATCCTGAGTCGTATATATTGACGATATTTTCTTCTGATCTGTCAGTTATTTTATTTTTTAACAAAAATTATTGAAATATAGTTCATATATCTTACAATTCATCCATTTAAAGTATAAAATTCAATGGTTTTAATACTAGTATTTTTGTACAAATACTTTCACATATTTGTACAAAATTCACTACAATCAATTGAAAAATATTTTTATCATTTCACAAAGCCCTTACCAATTAGCTGTCACTGCCCAATACTCAGTCCATACTAGGCCTAGGAAGCAATCTCTTTTGTGTTTCTGTAGATTTGCTTATTTTTGTTTAATAAAATTTAAATCACATAATATATGGTCCTTTGTGATTGACTTCTTTTACTTAGGATAATATTTTCAAATTTCATTCATGTTGTAACATCTGTGAAGAATTCACTTATTTTTATTGCCAAATGGCATTCTATTATATTGATATACCACAATTATTCATCCTCTTCTTAGCTTCGGTGATGTTTCTACTTTTTGTCTCGTGAATAGTGCTGCTATCAACATTGTTCACTTTCTTCACATATGAACATTCAAGTGCAAGTTTTTGTTGTTTTCCTTTATTTTAGTATGTACATAGAAGTGGGATTCTTTGATCATCTGTTAATTTTATATATAACAGATTGCTTTTCAAAGTAACTGCACCATGTTTTATTACACCAATAATTTATTACAGCTTCAATTTCTCCACATTCCCAACAGTGCTCTTTTTTTTTTAAATCTTCATTACTATAGTCTCCTGAATGGGTGTGAATAGTTGTGATTTGCATATTTCCCTGATGTCTAATGTTAGTGAGCATTTTTTTCAAATTGTTGGCAATTTGTAGATCTTTTTTTTTTAAAGATTTATTTATTCACACAAGAGCTGGGGTACAGGCCAGAGGTGTGAGGGGGTGAGAGGATTCACCAGAGACAGACTGAGGAACAGAACAGGCAGGTTAACCGGAGTACAGTGCTGAGGGGAGAAGCGGGCAAGTCAGGAGAGATCTGCTGCGCCATGTGGGAAGCTCCCTGGCCAGCAGGGGGATCGAACTCGTGCTGCAGTGGCTGCAGACAGCTTCATAGGTTGTGTTTTAACCACTTGAACCACCAGGGAGGGCCTGTATATCTTCTTTGGAGAACGATTTATTCAGGTCATTTGCACATTTTTCTATTGAATTATGTATTTGAGCTTTTTTGTTGTTTAACTGTAATAGTTCTTTGTATGTATTTCATAAAAGTTCCATGTTAGGTAAATTATAAGTATGATTTTCAAGTATTTTCTTGCATTGTCTGGGTTTCTTTGCACTTTCTTGATGATGCCCTTTGCAGCACAAATGTTTTTGAATTTTGATGATAACTCTTTCTATTACTTAGCTTATTGTGCCTTTGGTGTCATGTCTAAGAAACCATTGCTTAACCTAAAATCAAGAATCTTTGTACCATTTTTTTCATACAAGAGTTTCATGGTTTTTGGCTCTTATATTTAGGTCTTTGATCCTTTTTGAGTTCATTTTTTTGTATGCGGAGTGAGGTAGGAGTCAATGCATTCTTTTGTATGTGAACGTTTACAGTTATCCCAGAACCACTTGTTAAGACTCATGTTTCAAAAAAAAAAAAAAGACTCATGTTTCTCTGGATAAATTTTCTTGCCTCCTTTGTTGAAAGTTGAAGTCTTTGTTGTTATTCCTCAGTCAGTGCATACTTTGGGCTGCACACTATCTGGGATGACAGGGGTTTGGGCAGGGTTCTCTTTGTCTCCTCTGATCTCTAATAAACTGTCTACCTCATTTGTTTGTACATCTACCTGTTAGTTCCCACTAATTACCAATTTATTTTTCAATTGTTTTCAACAATGCCCTGGTGCATACATTGTTCCACAATTTAATCTGATTAAATTCAAATGGGAATACTTTTTAGCAGCCATTGTCTTTGAGGTTTGTTTTGACCCCTCAGAGACTTCTTTTTCATTGTATTTTTTATTGAGGTAATGTTGGGTAACACCACTGTATTTGATTTAGGGGTATAGGTTCACACCTCCTCAGATGTATTTCACCATACCACACCCACCACCAAAGCCTCAATATCTTCTACCACAGTCCATTAGACCCCCTCCCCACTTTTATCTCCAGTCCCACCCGGCTTTTCTGGTAGCTTCAATGCTGCAGTAAGATTTCTGGGGTTACTTTTGTCTATCCCATTGTTTCCTTTCTTTATATTCCACAGGGGTGAAATCATCCGGTATGTGTTTTTGTCCTTCAGGCTTATTTTTTTAGCATTGTTGAGGACCATGACACCCGAGGGTTCTTGCCATCTCTTGAGAAAAGAATTTCATGAAGCTAGCAACAAAGTTTATTAGGAAGCGATAATACAGAGCACTGCAAGAAGCAGTGGGCAGTTTCAGGAAAGCTGGAGAGCTATCCTGAGCAGTAAAGCAGTAGGATTTTTAAGGGTTTTTCCTTTCTGCATACCTTGCTACCATCACTCCCAATTCCAAGGCTAATTAGAACTACCCCTCCCTCCCTCTTTTTGAGTGTGTATAGGGAAACTGTACCTGCCAGACCTTATTTGGTCCTTGAAACAAAGCGATAGCTGCCGCTGGGCTCTGGGATGCTGAAATGCAGCTCTGTTCCTCTGGGAAAGTATGTGTAAGCCCCTTTTCTCCCCCTAACATCATAACTCCTTTCCGTTCCATTCATGTTTTCACAAATGGAGGTATTGTCTTTTATTTTTTTTTGTAATATTTGAATAGTATTCCATTGTGTATATCTCACATATTCTTGATCCACTCATCTGTTGTTGGGCACTAAGGTTGTTTCCTTAAGTTGAGTATTGTAAATAGTGCTACAGTGAACATAAGATTTATACCATGGAATATTACTCAGCATTCAAAAAAGATAAACACATGCAATTTGCAGCAACATGGATGGCGCTGGAAGGGATCATGCTCAGCGAAATAAGCCAGAAAGAAAAAGAAAAATACCGGATGGTCTCACTTATAGCAGGAATCTAGAAAACTTAAATAAGGGACCAGGAAAATGAATAACTATAAGAAAGTGAAAATCAAAATCAACAAAAACTATGAACCAGAGACATTTTTTGGGGGGTGGGGGGCGGGAGGGCAGGGATTGGGGTCAGACTGGGGGGGTTGCAATTGTATGGGGAATATAAAAATAAAATTTATTATTAAAAAAATAATTATTAAACATCTGGGCCTCCCCTGGTGGCACAGGCGGTTGAGCACAGCGCTGTGAAGCTGTCCCCACCCTCTGCAGTGATGGTTCAAACCCCGCGGGCTTCGGAGCAACCCTAATGGTGAGCAGACCTCTCCAGTCTCTCCCACTGCTCCCCTCAGCAGTGTATTTTGCCAGTCTGCTTGTTCTATTCCCCATTCAGTCTCTGGTGAATCCTCTCACCCTCCCATGCATCTGGTCTGTGCCCGGGTTCTTGTATAAATAAATAAATAAATCTTTTTAAAAAATCATAAAAAAAAGAGTGCACATGTCCCTTTGAATTAATGTTTTTGTATGTTTTGAGTAGATACCCAGGGGTGGAGTTTAATATTTTGAGAAACCTCTATACTGTTTTCTGTGAGGGGTGAACTAGTGTATATTCCCACCAACAGTATATAAAGATTCCTTTTTCTCCATACTCTTGCCAGCACTTCTCATTTTTGTTCTTTTTGATAATGGCACATCCTCATGGGTGTAGGGAGGTATCTCCTGTGGCTTGGCTTTCCATTTCCTGATAACAAGTGATGATGAACATTTTTGTGTCTGTTGGCCATCTGTATGTTTTTTAATAGTCTCTATCCTTGGTTCTCCCTGGTGAAATAGTTGTTGCACTTAAATTAGAGGAACTATTAATTTCAAGAACTTTTTAAGTTTGAACTTACCAACATTGTTTCAAATAAATAAAAGCTCTCCTTGTGGGGAGAGCTTAGGAGATCTCTATGCTTTTCTTTAAAAAAAAATATTTTATTTATGCATACAAGAACTGGGGTACAGGTCAGAGGTCTGGGGGGTGAGAGGATTCACCAGTGACAGAGTGGGGAGCAGAACAGGGAAACTGACAGAAATACACTGCTGAGGGGAGCAGTGGGCGAGACAGGAGAGGTCTGCTGCGCCATGTAGGTCAGCTCCCTGGCAGGGAATTGAAATTGCGCTGCAGTGATTGCAGATAGCTTCATAGTGCTGGGACTTAATCCCTTGCACACTAGGGAGGCCCCAGGAGCTCTATTTTCTTAAGGAAATTTTTCTTGGGAAAAATTTCTGAGCACTGCTCTGCTTGCTTGGTGGGTCAGTAGCCTCTGCTCTTTTAAGTTTACTGCTAACATTGGCAGCCTCTGACCTACGATCAAGCTGGGGAGGGAGCAATCGGGACTGCAATATTTTCAGCCTGCTATGGCTGAAGTAAAGCCTCATTCCTATAGTGGGAACTGGTTGAGGTATGGACAAACAAAAGAGAAAATTCTACTTTCTTTTTGTTAGTAAATGTCCACCTCTGCCCAGGGTGGCCTCCAGAGGTTGAAGCCAGTAGAACAATGATTCTTGTTCACTGTGAAAATCTCTGGAGTGAGAAACATATGAATGTTCCAAAAGTCTATGCAATTCCAGCCCCTGTCATGTGTACAAACTGCAGAAAGGAACATGATATAAAAACCTAACTGCCCCCACACCTGTAAGGGTAATTTTAGGAAAATAGATTCAAATAAACTTTGGTCCTAACAGCTTCCCAAACACAGATAGCTTTGACTGAATTTGCTCTGTAAAATCAAAGGATTGCTTTGAAGTTAGCACCAGTGTTCCTCCTTTATAAATTAACTAAGTTTGTTGGAATCCAACCTCCATTAGTTAATTGAAAATTTTTAGAAATTAGCTAGATGTCTTCTTTCATTTGTTATGAAAATAATTGTGTATTCCTTCTATGTACGTAACTTACCTATATAAACCAAGGGCAAAAACTCTGAGGGCAGCGTACATTCACTCAGAGAAATCTGATATTGGTCTGCTAGGCCCAGGTACTCAGTTTAGCTCTGAATAACCTTTTTATTTTTTAAATTTTATTATTTTTTCCTTAGGTAACATTGATTTACAACATTGTATATGATCTAAGGGGGTAAATTCATACCTCTTCAGATGTATATTACCACACCACACCCAATGCCAAAGCACCCATAATCCTTCACCAGAACAACCTCTAAAATAAATGTCTCAGGCATCCCTGGTGGCACAAGGGGTTAAGCACAACACTGTGAAGCTAACCGCAGCCTCTACAGCAATCCCTGGCCCTGCCAGGGAGCAACCCACATGGTGCAGAAGACCTCTGCTTTCTCACCGCTGCTCCCCTCAGCAGTGTATTTCAGTCAGTCTGCCTATTCTGTCCCCACTCTGTCTCTGGTGAATCCTCTCACCCCTGCACCTTTGGCCTGTAACCTAGTTCTTGTATGCATAAATAAATAAATCTTTTAAAAAAATAAAAATAAAATAAATGTCTCAGTAAATTTTTTAAAATATTTTATTTTATATAATTCTTACATCTTTTTTCATCTTTGCACAATGTATGCATTTTCGTTTTGGTTATATTCCCCATACAATTGCACCTCCCCCCTTATTTTAACTCTAGTCCTTCCTTTCCCCGCCCCTCCCTCCACCCACCCCCCTTAATGTGTCTCTGGTTTATAGTTGCTTGTTGATTTTGATTATTACTTTGTATTGATCAGTCTTTTTCCTGGTCTCTTATTTAGGTTTTCTAAATTCCTGCTATGAGTGAGACCATCCAGTATTTTTCTTGTTCTTTCTGACTTATTTCTCTGAGCATGATCCCTTCTAGCTCCATCCATGTTGCTGCAAACTGCATGTGTTTATCATTTCTGAATGCTGAGTAATATTCCATGGTGTATATGTACCACATCTTCTTGATCCAGTCATCTATTTTTGGGCATTTGGGTTGTTTCCATAGCTTAGCTATTGTAAATAGTGCTGCTATAAACATAGGGGTGCAGGGGCCCTTTGGAATTACTGTTTCTGTGTCATTTGGGTAAATACCTAGGAGTGGAATTTCTGGATCATATGGAAGCTCTATGTTTAATAGTTCAAGAAATCTCCACACAGCTCTCCATAGTCGTTGGACTAGTTTGCACTCTCACCAACAGTGCAGAAGAGTTCCTTTTTCTCCACAACCTCGCCAACATTTGTTGTTGCTAGTTTTTTTTTAATGTGTCATTCTCAATGGTGTGAGATGATATCTCACTGTAGTTTTGATTTGCATTTCCCTGATTACAAGTGATGTTGAACATTTTTTCATATGCCTGTTGTCCATTTGCATTTCTTCTTCAGAGAAGCTTCTTTTTAGCTTTTCTGCCCATTTTTTGACTAGATTATTTCCTTTGTTTTTGTTGAGTCTCATCAGCTCTTTGCAGATTTTTGTGATCAGTCCTTTATCATTAGTGTTGTGTGCAAAAATGTTCTCCCAGTCGGTATGGTTTCTCTTTGTTTTGGTTACTGTCTCCTTTGCTGTGCAGAAGCTCTTTAATTTGATGTGGTCCCAGCTGTTTATCTTTGTCTTCACTATCACTGCTTTGGGTGATGTGTCTGTAAAGATGTCTTTGAGGTGCATGTCATGCAGTGTTTTGCCTATATTTTCTTCTATGTATTTTATGATTTCAGGTCTTATGTCTAGTTCTTTAATCCATTTTGAGTTGGTTGTTGTGCATGGGGTGAAGTAGTGGTCAAGCTTCATTCTTTTGCATGTAGCGACCCAGATTTCCCAGCACCATTTATTGAACAAACTTTCTTTGCTCCAGTCTATATTCTTTGCTCCTTTGCCAAAGATTAGTTGACCATAAATCTGTGGGTTTATTTCTGGATTTTGTATTCAGTTCCATTGGTCTGTGTGTCTGTTCTTGTTCCAATACTATGCAGTTTTGATGATTATGGCTTTGTAGTATAGTTTGAAGTCTGGGAGTGTGATGCCTTCATTCCCTTCTTTTTTTTTTTTTCAGGAGAGCTTTGGCTATTTTGGATTTTTGGTGATTCCATATTAATTTCATCAATAATTGTTCTATTTCTTTGAAGAATGTCATTGAAATTTTTATTGGAATAGCATTGAATTTGTAAATTCCTTTGGTCTGATGGCCATTTTGATGATGTTAATTCTTCCAATCCATGAGCAGGGGATGTCGTTCCATTTCTTTGTGTCTTCTTCTAGTTCTTTTAACAGCGTTTTTTAGTTTTCTTCGCATAGGTCCTTTGCCTCTTTTGTTAGATTTATTCCCAAGTATTTGATTTTTTTTGTTTCAATAATAAAAGGGAGTTTTTTTAATTTCTTCTTCAGACTTATTGTTTGTGTATAGGAAGGCTACTGATTTTTGCATGTTGATTTTGTATCCTGCCAATTTACTAAACTGTCTCAGTAAAATTTGAATTCACATCACAGCAGTGATTATTTCAATCAGTAAAGAACCCCTGAACTCTTAGATTCCTTTACCAGGTATTGAGACTCTTCAATTTTGAGTTGGAGGTTGGGAAATTCTGGTGCCATGGCCCTACTGGTGATATACAGTTAAACATTTGAGGGTACACTGGGGGAACCCCATCTTTTTTACTACAAATCTATGGCATGGAGCTAGCATCAAGCTGATTTGGAGGGGTCGCAGGAGGAAGTAGGCCATGGTTCAGATATCGCAGGCTCTGACTGCTCTTTCTGAGTTTAGTGGGGTTTTGTTTTCCTGTAATAGCTTTTTATAATTTTTGAAATTTTACATCCTTATTTATTTTTTCACATAGGATTTCTCTCCCCAGGTATGGTCATCAAAGCACATATAGCCCTCCACCATAATCCATTGTGCTCTTATCTGAACCCAGCCCCCCCAACTCCTTTTCTTTCCTGCCCCACCGCCTCCCTGCCTGAATGTTTCAGACTTCTGTGCTGCTTTAAAGGGTTTGTCTTAAAGTTTGCCTTTGTCAACTCCTTTTTTTTTTTTTATATATTCCCATTTAAGTGAAACCATCTTTTACTTATCTTTCTCCTTTTGGCTAACTTCATCTAGAATAATCCCAGTTCCATCCATGCTTCCATAAATGGCATAATATTTTTTGATTGCTGAGTAGTATTCCATTGTACATATATAACACATCTCCATGATCTACTCATCTGTTGTGGGGAATTTGGGTTGCTTCCCTATCTTGGCTATTATAAACAGCACTGCTATAAAAAGTAGAGTCTAGGTTTCCTTTCAAATTAGTGTTTTGGAGCACTTTGGGTAGATACCTAGGAGTGGGGTTTGCTGGGTCATATGGTAGATCACTTTTCAGTCTTTTGGGGGAATATCCTCAGTTTTTTCCATGATACTGGGCCAGTTTACATTTCCACCAGCAGTATAAGATGGTTCCTTTTCCTCCACACTCTACCAGTGCTTATTGTTTTGGGATTTTTGATATGGACTGTTCTCATAGGTGTGAGGTGGTATCTCATGGTGGTTTTGATTTATATTCTCTAAAAATAAGTGATGGTGAACATTTATTCATATGACTTTTAGCCATCTATATATCTTTGGAGAAGTGATCATTTAGCACATCTTTGCATTTTTTATTGGATTGTTTCCTTTTTGTTGAGTTGCATAAACACTTTGTAGATCTTCAATATTAATCCCATATCAGGTATATGTTTTTTTTTTTAATATGGTACAGTCACGTGTATTTATTTATTTATTTATTTTAAAGATTTATTTATTTATGCATACAAGAGCTGGGGTGCAGGCCAGAGATGCAGGGGGGTGGTGGTGAGAGGATTCACCAGAGGTGGAGTGGGGAGCAGAACAGGCAGATCAACTGAAATACACTGCTGAGGGGAGCAGCAGGCGAGTCAGGAGAGGTCTGCTGCACCATGTAGGTCAGCTCCTTGGCTGGAGATCCAATTCGTGCTACAGGTCTGCATACAGCTTCATAGTACTGTGTCTTAAACACTTGTACAACCAGGGAGGCCCCATATCAGGTATATGTTATGCAAATATTTTCTCCCATTCAGTAGGGTATCTCTTTGTTTTGGTCACTGTCTCTTTTGCTATACAGAACTTCATAGTTTGTTGTAGTCCCACTTGTTTATTTTCTTCTTTGTTTTCCTTGCTGGAGATGAGTCCACAAAGATGTTTCTGCAGTTTGTGTCACGAAGTGTTTTGCCTGTGTTTTCTTCTATGTATTTTATAGTTTCAGGTCTTTCATCCAAGTCTTTTATCCATCTTGAGTTGATTTTCATGTATCTTGTGAGTCAGTGGCTTTGTTTCATTCTGTTGCATGTGGCAGTGCAGTTCCCAACACCATTCATTGAAGAGGCTTTAGGCTTTCCTTATCCACTGTATATACTTTTCTCCTTTGTTGTACTTTAGCTGTCCATAAATTTTTAGCCTTATTTCTGGACTTTCAATTCTATAACATTGGTGTGTGTGTCTGTATTTGTTCCAGTATCATGCTGTTTTAATTATTATGGCTTCATAGTATGGTATGAAGCCCAGAAGTGTGATCTCTCAATTTTTACCTTTTTATTAAGGAGAGCTTTGGCTGTTTGAGTTTTCTTGTGGTTCCATATGAATTTCAACAATATTTGTTCCATTTCTTTGAAAAATGCCATGGAGATTTTTATTGGAATCACATTGAATTTTCAAATTGATTTTGGTAGGATGGCCATTTTTATAATATTAATTCTTCCAATCCATGAGCAGGGAATATTTTTCCATTTCTTTGTGTCTTCTATTTCTTTTAATAGTAGTTCTAATTTTCCTTGCATAGGTCTTTTACCTCCTTTGCTAGGTTTTTTCCCAGGTTTAACTCTTGGTGGATACAATTATAAATGGGTTGGTTTTCTGAATTTCTTCCTTTTAAGACTGATTGTTTGCATATAGGAAGGCTATGATTTTTGTGTATTGATTTTGTTACTTGTTACTTTACTAAACTGGTTTATTGTTTTAATTAGTTTTACTATGTATTTTTTAGGATTTATATATGTGTGTATATATATATATATATATATATTATCATATCATCTGCAAATAGTGATCATTTTACTTCTTCTTTCCATAGTAGGATTCCTTTTCTGTCTTTCTCTTGCCTGATTACCCTGGCTAGGACTTCCAGTACAAAATTGAAAAGCAGTGGTGAGAGTGGACATCTTTGTCTTGTTCCAAGTCTCATCAGGAAGGTTTTCAGTTTTTTACAATTGAGAATGATGTTAGCTGTGGGTTTTTATTTTGGGGTTTTTTAATTATTTTATTATGCCTTTTTAAATTTTAAGATATGTCCATTTTATCCCAAGTTTTTTGAGGGCCTTCATCATAAATGGATGTTGGACTTAATCAAATGCTTTCTCAGTGTCTACTAATATGATCATGTTGTTTTTATTTCTCTTTTTGTTGATGTGGTGAATTACATTAATTAATTTTCAGGTATTGAACCATCTTTGTGTCCCTGGAATAAATCCCACTTGGTCATGGTTTATAATATTTTTAATGCATTGTTGGATTCAGTTTACTGAAATTTTATTGTGCATTTTTAAATTTGTGTTCATTAGGAGGATTGGTCTGCACTTTTCTCTCTTTGTGTTGTCTTTGTTTGCTTTTGGTATTAGTGTAATGTTGGCCTCATAAAATGTGTTTGGAGGAATTGCTTCTTTCTTGATATTTTGAAAGAGTTTAAGCAGTATATGTATTATTTTGACTTTGAAGGTTTGGTAGAACTTATTTGTGAAGCCATATGGTCCTGGACTCTTGTTTTTTTGGGAGAGTTTTGATTACTGTTCTAATTTCCTGTCTTGTGATTATTTGTTTGTTTAGGCTTTTTATTACTTCCCTATTCAATCTTACATGATTGTTTAATTCTAAGAACCTGTCTGATTTATCTAGGTTTTTGTATTTGCATGTAAATCTTAATAGTAATCTCTTTATTATCCTCTGAATTTCTGCAGTGTCTGTTATAGCTTCTAGTCTTTCGTTTTTGATCCTATTTGTTTGAGTCGTCTCTGTCTTTCTTATTGAGCCTACCTTAAGATTTATCTATTTTCTTTATTTTTTCAGAGAACCAGCCTTTGATTTCATTGATTTTCTAAACTGTCACTTTAATTTCTGTTTCGTTTATTTCTGTTTTAATTTTTATGAATTATTTTCCTTCTCCTGGCTTTTGGATTTTTTTTGTTCTTTTTCTGTTCCCTTAGATGAGAGACCAGGTTGTTTGTTTGGCCTTGCTCTAGGTTCTTAATGTGGACCTGTATTGGTATATAGTTCCCTCTTAGAACTGTTTTTGCTATGTCCCCTAACTTCTGAAAATTTTGTCCTCATTATCATGTGTCTCAAGGTAAATTTTTGATTTCTTCATTATCCCAGTGGTTGTTCATGATTGTTCAGTCTCTACATAATAAATTAAATTATTTCTTTTATTTTTATAGTTGATTTGTAGTTCAGTACCTTTATGGTCAAAGATACTTGGCATGACTTAATTTCCATTAATTTGTCAAGGTTTGTCTTGTGACCCAGTATGTGGTCAATCTTATAGAATGACCCATGTGCACTTGAAAAAAATGTTCATTCAGCTTTTGGGGGGGGATGTATTATCCTATAAATTAAATTAAATTAAATTAAATTATATTAAATTCTTATGGAAAAGTGCTCCAATCACATGTGTATTTTCTCCAATGCCTGTTTTCATATTGATGGTGGTTGTCAGGTGTGTTTTGGTGCTCCTTCATTTGGTGAGTCTATATTGATGAGTGTTAGTCTTCTTGTTTCATTGTTCCCTTGATCATTACATAGTTCCCACCCCTGTCTCTTGTTACTTTTTAAAGCTTAAATGATATTTGATACCTGATATTTGTATGGCTGTTCTTGCCTTCCTTTGGGTTCCATTTCTTTGTGGGATTGTGTTCTATCCCTTCACTTTCAGTCTTTATCGTCCCTGGAATTTAGGTGTGTTTCCTGAAGACAGCTGAAGGTTTGATTCTTTTTCTTAATCCAACTCTTGTCTTTTTATTGGTGATTTGAGTCCATTGACATTTAAAGTGATTATTGATAGGTAAAACTAATGTTACTGCCCTTTTGTTCCTAGTTTTGTTCTGTTTAATTCCTTATTCAGTTCTTTGTGTTTACTCTTCTCTTTGGTTTAAATCCTAAAGCTCTTTTAAACATTTCTTGGCAGAGTTGGAGTGAGTAGAAGTTAGTGGATGCAAATTCCCTAAGATTTTCTTTGTCTGAGAAGGTACTTATTTCTCTCTCATACAGGAATGATAGCTTTGCAAGACAAAGTATAGAGCATTTTGAATATATTACCTCATTCTCTTCTTAAACAAGTCCGAATTTTTTGCCCCCTTTACAGATTTTTTTACATTCTCATATTTTTGTTTAAATTTACAAGTTTAGGGACCTCCCCGGTGGCACAAGGGGTTAAGACACAGCCTATGAAGCTATCAGCAGCCACTGCAGCACAAAATTGATCCCTAGCCAGCCAGACAGCTACCCACATGGCACAGCAGACCTCTCCTGCCACCCGCTGCTCCCCTCAGCAGTGTACTTCCTCAGTCTGCCTTTTTGCTCTCCGCTCTGGCTCTGGTGAATTCTCTCACCCTCATGCTTCTGACTGTACCCGGGTACTTGTATACATAAATAAATAAATCTTTAAAAAAGAAAAAAGAAGGGAGTCCTGTCATTTGCCAGATAAGTGAAGAAACCACAAAACAGTATATTTTATAGGGTATGGCTTGGTGTATCCTTTTTTTATTAACCCTGGTTCCTAGCTGGTTCCTAGCTCTTTTTTGTTCTGTTTTGTTTTGCTTTGCTTTATTTTTTTATTTAAATTTTATTTTTATATTTCCCATACAATTACAAACCCCTTATTTTGACCCCAATCCCTTCTTTCCCTGCCCCCGACCCCCCATAGTGTCTCTGGTTCATAGTTGTTTGTTGATTTTGATATTTTCTTTCTTATAGTTATTCTGTTTCCTGGTCCCTTATTTAAGTTTTCCAGATTCCTGCTATGAGTGAGACCATCCGATATTTTTCTTTTTCTTTCTGGCTTATTTCGCTGATCATGATCCCTTCCAGCTCCATCCATGTTGCTGCAAATTGCAAGTGTTTATCTTTTTTGATTGCTGAGTAATATTCCATGGTGTATATGTACCACATCTTCTTGATCCAGTCATCTATTTTTGGGCATTTGGTTTGTTTCCAAAGCTTATCTATTGTAAATAGTGCTGCTATAAACATAGGGGTGCAGGTGCTCTTTGGAATTGATGTTTCTGTGTCTTTTGGGTAAATACCTAGGAGTGGAATTGCTGGATAATATGGAAGCTCTATCTTTAGTAGGTTGAAGAATCTCCACACTGCCCTCCATAGTGCTTGGACCAGTTTGCACTACCACCAGCAGTGCAGGAGAGTTCCTTTTTCTCCACAACCTCGCCAACATTTGTTGTTGCTAGTTTTTTTAATATGTGCCATTCTCACTGGTGTGAGATGGTATCTCATGGTAGTTTTGATTTGCATTTCCCTGATTACAAGTGATGTTGAACATTTTTTCTTATGCCTGTTGGCCATTTACATTTCAAGCAAAGAATATGCATTGGAGCAAAGAAAGTTTGTTCAATAAATGGTGCTGGGAAAACTGGGTCGCTACATGCAAAAGAATGAAGCTTGACTACTACCTAACACCATGCACAAAAACCAACTCAAAATGGATTAAATGACTAGACATAAGACCTGAAACCATAAAATACATAGAAGGAAATTTAGGCGAAACACTACATGACATGCACCTCAAAGACATCTTTACAGACACATCACCCAAAGCAGCGATAGTGAAGGCAAAGATAAACAGCTGGGACTACATCAAATTAAAGAGCTTCTGCACAGCAAAAGAGACAATAACCAAAACAAAGAGAAACCCCATCAACAGGAAGAACGTTTTTGCACACAACACTAATGATAAAGGACTGATCACAAAAATCTACAGAGCTAATGAGACTCAACAAAAACAAAGAAAATAATCCAGTCAAAAAAATGGGCAGAAGAGCTAAAAAGAAACTTGTCTGAAGAGGTTCCTAGCTTTTATACAAAAGCTGAAGTATTTCTCCAGTTCTGGAAATATTGTTTATATCAGAAATGTCTCATGTCCATTTGTTTCTCTTCTCAACTTCTGAGCCATCTTAAATTTTTTTGTTTTCTAAATTTCTCCCATTGTTTTCTTCTGCAATTATGTGTTTTGAGGCGCTTCAATTCAACATAATAATCTTCAGCTATTTCCTGATTGCTCTATTTTATCTAATGAATTTTATCTACTGAAGTTTTTTTTTATTTTCCTGGAGAAAAAAATAGGGATGATGTAATGGGGGGAGAAAAGAACATAAGATTTTGTGAACACCAAGTGGTGTGTTGAATGCTGTCTCCAAGGCTTGGAATGTCAAGGAAAGGCAGAGGAAGGTGGAAGCTGCTGTGTCAAGAAATGGTTTAAAGCCTTGGGGAACACCGTATTTTATTTTATTTTTTTATTTTTTTTCATCTTTTTTTAATTTTATATTTTTATTTTTTTAATTTTTTTTCTTTTTCTTTTTTTCTTTTTTTATAATAAATTTTATTTTTATATTCACCATACAATTGCAACCCCCCCATTCTGACCGCAATCCCTCCCCTCCCGCCCCCCACCCCCCAAAAAGTGTCTCTGGTTCATAGTTTTTTGTTGATTTTGATTTTCACTTTCTTATAGTTATTCATTTTCCTGGTCCCTTATTTAAGTTTTCTAGATTCCTGCTATGAGTGAGACCACCCGGTGTTTTTCTTTTTCTTTCTGGCTTATTTCGCTGAGCATGATCCCTTCCAGCACCATCCATGTTGCTGCAAATTGCATGTGTTTATCTTTTTTGTATGATGAGTAATATCCCATGGTATATATGTACCACATCTTCTCGATCCAGTCATCTATTTTTGGGCATTTGGTTTGTTTCCAAAGCTTAGCTATTGTAAATAGTGCTGCAATAAACATAGGGATGCAGGTGTTCTTTGGAATTGATGTTTCTGTGTCCTTTGGGTAAATACCTAGGAGTGGAATTGCTGGATCACATGGAAGCTCTATGTTTAGTAGGTCCAGAAATCTCCACACAGCTCTCCATAGTGGTTGGACCAGTTTGCACTCCCACCAGTAGTGCAGAAGAGTTCCTTTTTCTCCACATCCTCGCCAATATTTGTTGTTGCTAATTTTTTTAATATGTGCCATTCTCACTGGTGTAAGATGGTATCTCATGGTAGTTTTGATTTGCATTTCCCTGATTACAAGTGATGTTGAACACTTTTTCATATGCCTGTTGGCCATTTGCATTTCTTCTTCAGGGAAGTTTCTTTTTAGCTCTTCTGTCCATTTTTTGACTGGATTATTTTCTTTGTTTTTGTTGAGTCTCATCAGCTCTTTGCAGATTTTTGTCATCAGTCCTTTATCATTAGTGTTGTGTGCAAAAATGTTCTCCCAGTCGGTGGGGTTTCTCTTTGTTTTTGTTATTGTCTCTTTTGCTGTGCAGAAGCTCTTTAATTTGATGTAGTCCCAGCTGTTGCTCTTTGCCTTCACTATCACTGCTTTGGGTGATGTGTCTGTTAAGATGTCTTTGATGTGAATATCACGTGGTGTTTCACCTATATTTCCTTCTATGTATTTTATGGTTTCAGGTCTTATGTCTAGTTCTTTAATCCATTTTGAGTTGATTTTTGTGTATGGTGTGAGGTAGTGGTCAAGCTTCATTCTTTTGCATGTAGCGACCCAGTTTTCGCAGCACCATTTATTGAACAAACTTTCTGTGCTCCAATGCAGAGTCTTTGCTCCTTTGTCAAAGATTAGTTGACCATAAATCTGTGGGTTTATTTCTGGATTTTCTATTCAATTCCATTGGTCTGTATGTCTGTTCTTGTTCCAATACCATGCAGTTTTGATGATTATGGCTTTGTTGTATAGTTTGAAGTCTGGGCGTGTGATGCCTCCATTCCCCCTTTTTTTTCAGGAGAGCTGTGGCTGTTTGCGGTTTTTGGTGTTTCCATATGATTTTCATCAATAATTGTTCTATTTGTTTGAAGAATGACATTGAAATTTTTATTGGAATAGCATTGAATCTGTAGATTGCTTTTGGTAGGATGGCCATTTTAATAATGTTTATTCTTCCATCCATGAGCAGGGGATGTCTTTCCATTTCTTTGTGTCTTCTTCTATTTCTTTTAACAGTGTTTTATAGTTGTCTTTGTATAGGTCCTTTACCTCTTATGTTAGATTTATTCTCAAGAATTTGATCTTTTTTGTTTCGATAACAAAAGGGATAGTTTTTTGATTTCTTGTTCTTCAGATTTATTGTTTGTGTATAGGAAGGCTACTGACTTTTGCATGTTGATTTTGTATCCTGCCACTTTACTGAACTGCTTGTGAGTTGAATTAGTTTTTCTGTGGAGTTTTTTGGCTTCTCTATGTATATTATCATATCATCTGCAAATAGTGATAGTTTGACTTCTTCTTTTCCTATTTGGATTCCTTGCATGTCTTTCTCTTGTCTTATTGCTCTGGCTAGGACTTCCAGTATTATATTGAAAAGCAGTGGTGAGAGTGGACATCCTTGTCTTGTTCCTGCTCTTAATGGAAATGCTTTCAGCTTTTCACCATTGAGAATGATACTGGCTGTTGGCTTGTCATATATGGCCTTTATGATGTTGAGTTATGTTCCTTGTATCCCAAGAATTTCCAGGGCTTTCATCATGAATGGGTGTTGCACTTTGTCAAAAGTATTCTCAGCATCTATTGATATTATCATATGGTTTTTATACTTCTTTTTGTTGATGTGTTGGATAACATTGATTGATTTTCAGATGTTGAACAATCCTTGTGTCCCTGGAATGAATCCTACTTGGTCGTGGTGAATTATCTTATGGATACATTGTTGGATTCTGATAGCTAAAATTTTATTGAGGATTTTTGCATCAGTGTTCATTAGGGAATTTGGCCTGTAGTTTTCCCTTTTTGTGTTGTCCTTGTTCGGTTTTGGTAATTGTGTAATGTTGGCTTCATAGAATGTGTTTGGTATTGTCCCATCCTTCTCAATTTTTTGGAAGAGTTTGTGAAGGACGGGCACTAATTCATTTCTGAACGTTTGGTAGAATTCATTTGTGAATCCATCAGGTCCTGGGCTTTTGTTTTGGGGAAGGTTTTTGATTACCATTTCAATTTCTCTGCTTGTAATTGGTCTGTTTAAGTGTTCTATTTATTCTTTATCTCACTTTGGGTGATTTTAGAGTTTAGGAATTTGTCCATCTCCTCTAGATTGTTGAACTTGTTTCCATACAACTCTTCATATTAGTTTCTGAGTATTCTTTTGATTTCTGCTGTGTCCGTTGTGATTTCTCCTCTTTCATTTGTAATCATGTTATTTGTGCTTTCTCCCTTTTTTCCTTTGTGAGCCTGGCTAGGGGTTTGTCTATTTTATTGATTTTTTCGAAGAACCAGCTCTTGGTTTCATTGATCTTTTGGGTTGTTTTTTTAGTTTCAATTTCATTTATTTCTGCTTTGGTTTTTATTATTTCTTTTCTTCTACTAGTTTTGGTGATTTTTTTGTTGTACTTTTTCTAGTTCTTTGAGCTTTGAGATTAGGTTGTTTCTTTGAGTTCTTTCTTGTTTCTTGATGTGAGCCTCTATTGCTATATATTTTCCTCTTATTATTACTGCTTTTGCTGCATCCCATATATTGAGGAAATTGGTGTCTTTCTTGTCATTCAGTTCAAATAATTTTTTAATTTCTTCTTTGATCTCCTCATTAGTCCAGTGGTCTTCCAGTAGTGTGGTTTTCAATCTCCATGAGGTAGGATCATTCCTTGCCTTCTTTTTATGGTTTATTTCTAGTTTGATGCCTTCATGGTAAGAAATGATGCTTGGTATGATTTCAATCTTGTTGTATCTGTTGATGTTTGTCTTGTGTCCGAGTATGTGATTGATCCTGGAGAATGATCCATGTGCTCTTGAGAAAAATGTGTACTCAGATTTTTTTGGGTTTAGTGTTCTATAGAACTCTGTTAAGCCCTAGCACTCTAGATCATTATTTAGAGCTTTAGTGTCTTTACTTATTTTTTGTCTCATTGATCTATCCATTGTTGATAGTGGTGTGTTGAAGTCTCCTACTATGTATGTTTTTCTCTGATGTCTGTTTTCAAAGATGTCAATTGCTGTCTAATATATTTTGGTGCTCCTTCGTTTGGTGAATATATGTTAATGAGTGTTATTTCTTCTTGAAGTATTGTCCCCTTGATCATAATGTAGTGACCGTTGGGGTCTCTTTTTACCTTTTTGAGTTTGAAATCTGTTTTATCTGATATAAGTATAGCTGTTCCTGCTTTCTTTTTTGGTCCATTTGCTTGTAGGATTGTTTTCCATCCTTTAACTTTGAGTCTGTTTTTATCTTTTGTAGCTAAATGTGTTTCCTGGAGACAGCACAAGTTTGGGTTTTTTTTTTCTTAATCCAGCCTGCGACTCTGTGTCTTTTTATTGAATTGTTTAGTCCATTAGCATCTGTATTAGCCATTGTGTTTGTCTTTCCTTTTATTTTATTTATTTATTCTTTTAATAACTATTTTTTGGGCCTTTTTTTCATTGTTATTCATCCCCTTGTTGGTTCTGGCTTTAGGACTCCCTGTAGTATTTTTTGGAGTGGGGGTTTAGTCATAATTAAATTCCAGAGTTTTTTGTTTGTCTGGGAAGGTCCTTATTCTTTCTTCATATAGGAAGGAAAGCTTTGCAGGATAGAGTATTCTTTTTGGCATACGTTGTCTTTAAGTCTGTTGACTATGTCCCTCCACTCTCTCCTTGTCCATAGTGTTTCTTCGGAAAAATCTGATATCAGTCTGATTGGTTTTCCTTTGTATGTTATCTGTTTCTTCTCTCTTGTCAGCTTCATTATTTTTTCCTTGTCTTGGATTCTTGGGAGCTGTGCTATTATGTGTCTTGCTGTATTTTTCCTTTCATCGTGGAAGTTTGGTATTCTTCCTGCTTCTTGTATGTCTAATTTCAGCTCCTTCTTCATGTTTGGGAAGTTCTCTTCAATTATTTCCTTGAATATTTTCTCTGTTCCTACATCTCTCTCCTCTTCTTCTGGGATTCCTATAACTCTTATATTTCCTCTTCTCATAGAGTCAGATAGTTCCCGAAGTCTTTCTCCAGTCTTTTTCATTCATACTTCTCTTTCCTTTTCTGTTTTGGTTCTTTTTATTTCTGTGTCTTTGAGAGTGCTTATTCATTCTTCCATTTCCTCTATTCTGTTATCACTGCTTTCCCTAGCATTCTTGAGCTCTTCTGTTAATCCTTTGATCTCCTGCATTTCCTTTATTTCCCTCTTTTGGGACTCCATTTCATTCTTCTGAGCATTGTTTTCCTTAATGACTTCCATCAGTTTTTTCATCCCGGCAATTTAAAATTCTTATTCTGGAAGGCTTAGAAGTTCTTCCAAATCACTGTAGTTCAAGCTGGTGGGTGGCTTTTTTGTTTTGTTTTGTTTTGTTTTTTTTGTGCTGTGTCTTTTTTCTGAGGTGTGTCTTTTTTCTGAGGTGTTGCTACTTTGCTTGTAGTTTTTCTTTTCCCTGCTGTCTTCTAATTTGCCTTATGTATTGGGACACTGTTTTCCTGGTACTGGCTGGCATCTTTTTGGTGTGTTCTCTTGGGAGTTTCAGAAACTGGCAATCCAAATGAGTCAAAAACTGTTATGCCAGAAGTCTAGTGAGGCAGTGGTACTTTGCGTATGTTGATGGTCACTGTCACAGAATCTCTCCTCCTTCTGTGTTTAGTTACAAAGGTGTGTCTTGAAGTCCCACATACTTCCCTGGAGGTGGGGCAGCTGGATTGCACTCTGGGTTCCAAATCTCTGTATCCTCCTCTAGGCTCCGACTTCCTGCCAGGTGCAACCGGGCTTGTGGGGGCCTTCAGCTCACCTCTGACTATGCAGGGAACTTTCTCCCTCTGGCTCCATGGGGAGCCTTCTGCCAGATTCAAGCAGTCTTTATTGAAGATAGGTCCCTGTTCTAAAATGGCACTTTGGAGACAGGCACACTCTTCCATGCGCCCGGTCTGCCCCAACCCTGGGTGCCCGCTCTCCCTCTGGGTTCGGACTGCTGGCCAGAAGGCGCCTGGCCTGGGCGAAATCCCAGCTCACCTCTGGCTCCCCCAGGAGCCTTCTGCTGGTTTCAAACAGTCTTTATTGAAGAAAGGTCCCTATTCTAAAATGGCGATTCGGAGACAAGAGCACTCTCCCGTGAGCCCCATCGGCCCTGGCCATGGGTGCCCACTTCCCCTCTGAGCACGGACTGCTGGCCAGAAGGGGCCTGGCTTGGGCAAACTTCCCACCTTACCTCTGGCTCCTCCCGGAGCCTTCCGCCAGTTTCAAGCAGTCCTTACTGAAGAAAGGTCCCTATACTATGGGGTTTTGTGGATTTTTTTTCTGGTCACTGCATGGCGCCAGAGATCTCTCTTAGTGTCCTTGGGAAGCTGTTTTTTTTTTTTTTTTTTAACCCCATGGGACAAGGGAACAAAGTGGGAGTGGTGGGGAAAGCCTCAACAGTTTGGGTGCTGTGTCTGCCTTGTGCCCCACTGTCGTTGGGATCCCACACCCCGAATTTTGTGCCCAGGGTCTCACTTCCAAAGCCAGGACGCGGGCTGTAGCCCGTTCAGTGTCCGCAGAAATGGTGCCTTTTACACCCTGCTCCCATGTACAGGCACCTGGTTTCTGATAACTCAGTGAGGGACATTCACCTCAGTGAGGGCCCCCGTGTGTCTCCCCGCAAGCCTAGGTTGCAGGCACCAGGACCCAGGCAGCCATGATCAGCGTATCCTTTTTAAGTGCCCGCTTTTACGCACAAGCTTACTGGCTGGCCTGGGGCTGTTTGTAGGTCTCCAGGAGTCTTTGTTTTTTTTTGTTGTTGTTGTTGTTGTTTGTTTGTTTGTTTTCTCCACTTCTTCTATTAGTTCTTTTTTTTAAATAAATTTTATTTTTATATTCCCCACACAATTCAATCACCTTGTTTTGACACCAATCCCTCCCCTCCCCACGCCCCACCCCCCATAGAGTGTCTCCTGTTCATAGTTGTTTGTTGATTTTGATATTTTCTTTCTTATAGTTATTCTGTTTCCTGGTCCCTTATTTAAATTTTCTAGATTCCTGCTATGAGTGAGACGATCCAGTATTTTTCTTTTTCTTTCTGGCTTATTTCGCTGAGCATGATCCCTTCCAGCTCCATCCATGTTGCTGCAAATTGAATGTGTTTATCTTTTTTGAATGCTGAGTAATATTCCATGGTGTATATGTACCACATCTTCTTCATCCAGTCATCTATTTTTGGGCATTTAGTTTGTTTCCAAAGCTTAGCTATTGTAAATAGTGCTGCTATAAACATAGGGGAGCAGGTGCTCTTTGGAATTGATGTTTCTGTGTCCTTTGGGTTAATACCTAGGAGTGGAATTGCTGGATCATATGGAAGCTCTATGTTTAGTAGGTCCAGAAATCTCCACACAGCTCTCCATAGTGGTTGGACCAGTTTGCACTCCCACCAACAGTGCAGGAGAGTTCATTTATCTCCACATCCTCGCCAACATTTGTTGTTACTAGTTTTTTTTAATAAGTGCCATTCTCACTGGTGTGAGATGATATCTCATGGTAGTTTTGATTTGTATTTCCCTGATTACAAGTGATGTTGAACATTTTTTCATATGCCTGTTGGCCATTCACATTTCCTCTTCAGATAAGTTTCTTTTTAGCTCTTCTGCCCATATTTTCACTGGATTATTTTCTTTGTTTGTGCTGAGTCTCATCAGCTCTTTGCAGATATTTGTCATCAGTCCTTTATCATTAGTGTTGTGTGCAAAAGTGTACTCCCAGTTGGTTTGGTTTCTCTTTGTTTTTGTTATTGTCTCTTTTGCTGTGTAGAAGCTCTTTAATTTGATGTAGTCCCAGCTGTTTATCTTTGCCTTCACTATCACTGCTTTGGGTGATGTGTCTGTAAAGATGTCTTTGATGTGCATATCAAGTAGTGATTCGACTATATTTCCTTCTATGTATTTTATGGTTTCAGTTCTTATGTCTAGTTCTTTAATCCATTTTGAGTTGATTTTTGTGTATGGTGTGATATAGTGGTCAAGCTTCATTGTTTTTCATGTAGGGTCCCAGGTTTTCCAGCACCATTTATTGAACAAACTTCTTTGCTCCAATGCACAGTCTTTCCTCCTTTGTCAAAGATTAGTTGACTATAAATCTGTGGGGTTTTTTTCTGGATTTTCTATTTGATTCCATTGGTCTGTTTGTCTGTTCTTGTTCCAATACCATGCAGTTTTGATGATTATGGCTTTGTAGTAGAGTTTGAAGTCTGGGAGTGTGATGCCTCCATTCCCTTCTGTTTTTTCTTTCAGGAGAGCTTTGGCTATTCGGGGTTTTTGGTGATTCAATATGAATTTCATCAATAATTGTTCTATTTCTTTGAAGAATGACATTGAAATTTTTATTGGAATAGCATTGAATCTGTAGATTGCTTTTGGTAGGATGGCCATTTTAATAATGTTTATTCTTCCAATCCAGGAGCAGGGGATGTCTTTCCATTTCTTTTGTCTTCTTCTATTTCTTTTAACAGTGTTTTATAGTTTTCTTTGTGTATGTCCTTTACCTCTTTTGTTAGATTTATTCCTAAGAATTTGATCTTTTTTGTTTTGATAATAAAAGGGATAGTTTTTTTTTTATTTCTTCTTCTTCAGATTTATTGTATGTGTATAGGAAGGCTACTCACTTTTGCATGTTGATTTTGTATCCTGCCACTTTACTGAACTGCTTGTGAGTTGAATTATTTTTTCTGTGGAGTTTTTGGGATTCTCTATGTATATTATCATATCATATGCAAATAGTGATAATTTGACTTCTTCTTTTCCTATTTGGATTCCTTGCATATCTTTCTCTTGCCTTATTGCTCTGGCTAGGACTTCCAGTATTATGTTGAAAAGCAGTGGTGAGAGCGGACATCCTTGTCTTGTTCCTGATCTTAATGGAAATGCTTTCAGCTTTTCACCATTGAGAATGATACTGGCTGTTGGCTTGTCATATATGGCCTTTATGATGTTGAGGTATGTTCCTTGTATCCCAAGAATTTCCAGGGCTTTTATCATGAATGGGTGTTGCATTTTGTCGAAAGCTTTCACGGCATCTATTGATATTATCATATGGTTTTTGTATTTCTTTTTGTTGATGTGTTGGATAACGTTGATTGATTTTCAGATGTTGAACCATTCTTGTGTCCCTGGAATGAATCCTAATTGGTAGTGGTGAATTATCTTATGGATACATTGTTGGATTCTGATAGCTAAAATTTTATTGAGGATTTTTGCATCAGTGTTCATTAGGGAGATTGGCCTGTAGTTTTCCTTTTTTGTGTTATCCTTGTTCGGTTTTGGTATTAGTGTAATGTTGGCTTCATAGAACGTGTTTGGTATTGTCCCTTCCTTCTCAATTTTTTAGAAGAGTTTGTGAAGGATAGGCACTAATTCGTCTCTGAATGTTTGGTAGAATTCATTTGTAAATCCATCAGGTCCTGGGCTTTAGTTTTTGTGGACGTTTTATTACCATTTCAATTTCGCTGCTTGTAATTGGTCTGTTTAGGTGTTCTACTTCTTCTTTATCTAGCTTTGGGTGATTGTAGAGTTGTATGAATTTGTCCATCTGGGAGTCTTTGGTTTTTTCTAATCTTCTTTCTGCTTTTTAATCAGGGTGATTATTAATTCTCTGATAGGCCGAGAAGTTCTTCCATGTTATTGTTGAGCTCTGGTGACTGTGTTTCTTTTTTTGGTGTGTCCTCCTGCTGGCTTGCTTGGTTATTTATAGTTTTTTCTCCTCCCTGTTGTTTGCTTTCTACTTTGTTCTTTGTGTTGGGATGTTATGCCATTGGTGTTGGCGGGCATCTCTTTGGAGTGCTCTGGCTTGCCTTGGGCTATTTGTAGGTCTCCTGGGAGTCTTTATTTTTCTCCAAAGGCGCCTGGAGCCATTTGCACACCTCTGTGGCGAATCCTGCATGGTTCTCCCTGTTATTTATTTTTTAATTAAGAACATATCATTATTTTATATCCTTGTTTGTTTTCTTACAGTATAGGATTTCTCCCCTCATGAGTGGTCACCATAGTTTTCTACCACCAAAGTGCCTATAGTCCACTATAGTCCATTGTGCTCTTCTCCTCCTGCCCATTTTCTACACTGAATATTTACATTCAATTTTGAATGGGTTCCTTGTTTTCATTTTTTAAGTTGTATGAGTTCTTTGTGCATCTTGGATATTAGTCCCTTGACAGATGTATAATATACAACATTTTCTCCCATTTAATAGGGTGTTTTTTTTTGTTTTATTTTTTTTATTTTTATTTATTTTTTTTTTTTTAAAGCTATGAGCTCCGGGAGCATGATGGATATCATAGGCTAACCAGAGTTGTCATGGAAAAACTAATGATCATTATTTTTCATGGATGAAACTGTCATACTGCCAATAAAACCTTTCTTTTTTATTTTATATATTTTTCACATCACTTTTCATTTTAGCACAATGTATGCATTTTCATCGTGGTTATAGTCCCCATACAGTTCCTATCCCCCTTGTTTTGATCCTACTCCCTCCTCTCCCCCGGCCCCCTGTAGTGTGTCTCTGGTTTATAGTTGCTTCTTGATTTTGATTTTTACTGTATTATAATTAGTCTTTTTCCTGGTCCCTTATTTAGGTTCTCTAAATTCCTGCTATGAGTGAGACCATCTGGTATTTTTTTTTTAAATAATAAATTTTATTTTTATATTCCCCCATACAATTGCAAACGCCCCATTCTGACCCCAATCCTTCCCCTCCCACCCCCCACCCCCCAAAAACTGTCTCTGGTTCATAGTTTTCTGTTGATTTTGATTTTCACTTTCTTATATTCATTTTCCTGGTCCCTTATTTAAGTTCTCTAGATTCCTGCTATGAGTGAGACCATCCGGTATTTTTCTTTTTCTTTTTGGCTTATTTCGCTGAGCATGATCCCTTCCAGTGCCATCCATGTTGCTGCAAATTGCATGTGTTTATCTTTTTTGAATGCTGAGTAATATTCCATGGTATATATGTACCACATCTTCTTGATCCAGTCATCTATTTTGGGGCATTTGGGCTGTTTCCAAAGCTTAGCTATTGTAAATAGTGCTGCTATAAACATAGGGGTGCAGGTGTTCTTTGGAATTGATGTTTCTGTGTCCTTTGGGTAAATACCTAGGAGTGTGCAATTGCTGGATCCTGTGGAAGCTCTATGTTTAGTAGGTCCAGAAATCTCCACACAGCTCTCCATAGTGGTTGGACCAGTTTGCACTCCCACCAATAGTGCAGAAGAGTTCCTTTATCTCCACAACCTCGCCAACATTTGTCGTTGCTAGTTTTTTTAATATGTGCCATTCTCACTGGTGTGAGATGGTATCTCATGGTAGTTTTGATTTGCATTTCCCTGATTACAAGTGATGTTGAACATTTTTCATATGTCTGTTGGCCATTTGCATTTCCTCTTCAGAGAAGTTTCTTTTTAGCTCTTCTGCCCATTTTTTGACTGGATTATTTTCTTTGTTGTTGCTGAGTCTCATCAGCTCTTTGCAGATTTTTGTGATCAGTCCTTTATCATTAGTGTTGGGTGCAAAAATGTGTCTTTTTTGTTTTAATGACAGTTTCTTTCACCTTGCAGAAGTATTTTAGTTAGATATAATTCCATTGTCTATTTTTGTTTTTGTCTTCCTTGCTTTTGAAGGCTGTGTTGTGTTAATTTGGGGAGACTTGGCCTTTTGTAAAATTAATTAAATCTCTCATCAAAATTCAGCTTTCAAAATTGCCCTTATTTTGTTTTCTAACTTTCAATAAGATTTTATAGTTTTCTTCATGTAATTCCCCTTATTAAATTTATTGTTACATATTTTACGTTATTTCACTATAGTAAATGTAATGTTTTTCCTTTTTTTTTTTTCCTCGTTAACTGTTTGTAGTTAAGCCTTATTCTTAGAACTTTGTTTTAGGGACCTCCCTGGTGGCACAATTTCTCCAGTCTCACATGCTGCTTCCCCTCAGCAGTGTATTTCAGTCAATCCACCTGTTCTCTTTCCCACTCTGTCTCAGGTGAATCCTCTTACCCCCCACACCTCTGGCCTGTACCCCAGTTCCTATATGCATAATTAAATAAATCTTAAAATCTGTTTTAAAAAAAAGAACTTTGTTTTAAATATTGTCATCAGTTCACATCAGCAAATTATTGATTACTTCTGATGTTGGTGAATAAGCTTAAATCCCTGGGTCATATAGCTCAATCCCTATATGGAAGAAGCTAGGTAAATTTATCCAAATCTCAATATCATGTGCAGTATGTCTTTCATTTGCCTCTCCAAATCCATTCCCTAACTTATTGCATTGTACTTACTCTGTGTTCCTGGAGGTGATTTTGTTCTCTGGTTTCTAAGTGACCTTGTTTAGTGTCAAGCCCTGGCAAGATCAAAGGGCAGATGTGATATTTATACCCCTCCATTACCTCTCTGTCAGCTCATCACTGGCTGGCCACGTGTCTCAACTGAATATCTTAGCTTGAAAAATACAAGTATTCTTACTTTACTCTTGCTTTATTCTGTTCTCCTCTTCTCTCTCTCTCAGACTCTTTCTCTTTAAAATTCCCACACAAGTTTCAATTTTTTGATGTAGTTTTTCAAGTATTATCAGTGTAGTAGGAAATTTTCTACAAACTCAAAGACATATTTGGTTTTTATGTTGTGGGGGAAAAAAAAATGTTTCTCAGATATGCCATCTATTTTGATTTGTCATTACTGGGTATGAGAGTATATGAGAGCTATCCTCTTTTTAGTCTCTGTTTCCGGATTAATGAAATGGAATCTGTATTCCCTTCCATTTTATAATATATGATAGTGTTTGGGGAATTTTAAAGAACCATATTGCACATGTGGGCCCTTGTGTGTGTGTGTGTGTGTGTGTGTGTGTGTGTGTGTGTGTAGGGCATTTTTGGGGGCAGAATCCTATTTTTTAACTTGCTCATCCTGTCCTTTAATATGATTAGCAAATGGGCATTTTTAAAACATTTTTATTTAAATACTTTTTAATATATTTATATATTTTTAAAATAAGTAAATTAGTAGCCTTGTTTTTTATTTTTTTATTTTTTTATATTTTTGTTTGTTTTTTAATTTTTTGACAATATAAGATGTCTCTCCCCAGGTGGGGTCACTGTAGCTCTCCCACCACCAAAGCACCCATAGTCCTCCTCCACCATAGTCAGTATGCTCCCTCTACCTGTTTCACAGATTGCAGTTTCATAATAATGTCAAATGGACTGAGCTGCACAAACAGGATGAACCATGAACTGGTTGAATGTGATAGGAGCTCTAATTTAAGGGCAACCTCCTCATCACCTGAGGATGATCCTATTTGTGAGAAAGTCTAATTTTATGATTCAAATTTGAGTTCAATTCAGAATATGTAGGACACATAAAAGGCCTGAATACTGACAAAACTTATGAATGCACTGAATAAGATAACACTTTCAACAGAAATTCACATCTTATTAGAGCATACTAGGGAAAACCTTACAAATGTAATGGATGTGGGGAAGCCTTTGGTCAGAGATCATCTGTTATTAGGCATCAGGAAATTCTCAGTGAGGGAAAGCCTTGTAAGTGTAATATATATGGACTAGCACTGATTTTGAGTTTATATTTTATTCAGCATCAGAAAAGTTAGGGTGGAGAAATGTGTAATTAGTGTGGAAAAGCTTTCAGCAAGAGTTCATATCTTATTGAACATCAGAGAATTCATTGTGCTAAGAAACCTTATTCGTGTAGCTATGTGGAAAACGTTTCAGGTAGAGATCTACTCTTAATGACCATTAGAGTGTCCATAATGGTGAAAAGGCCTGTAAATATGACAAATGTGGTGAAACTTTCATGGGGAAAGCTCACCTTATTTGCCATTATTGAATTGACAGTGGAGAAAAAAAAACCTACAAATATAGTAAGAGTAGAAAGGCCTTCAGTTGGAAATTTCATCTTGTTTGACATCATAAAATCCATAATGGGAAAAACTCCCTTGAATATGAAATGTTTTAATCAGAACACAAGTTTTGTGGGTTAAGCAATTATTGGTCTCTAGAAACAACTGTATGTGTGGAATTGGAAATATTCAGTTGAAAAGCAATAATTAACTGAAGTGTTCGCAGTGAAGAAAAACCTAAAAATAGTAGTCATTTGGTGTTCAAGTATAGAAAAATGGGGAAAAATACTTAGTCTGATTTGCAGGTTTGTTAGGTATTAGATAATCCAAAGTTGAGCCAGGCTCATAATAGACTGTAAAATTCTGATACAACTGATTTATGTATTTTTTACCAAATCCAATGCTAATTGCATTTCTCCGTAACTGCAGGCAGCATGGTCCCCATCACATATCTTTCACTTACCACCTCTGAAACCATGGCTGCATCTACTGACCTTTCTGAGTGTCCGTTTCCTTATTTGTGAAATGGAAATAACAATACATATCAACATTAGGGAGAGTAGATAAAATCACATATATGAGAAATCACTGATATAATATAGTAAATATTCAACAGATTATTACTAATTATCTCACTTCTCTGATTTTGTGCCTGCCATTCCAGTTCCATTAGAACCAGCACTGCCTGTGTGCTTTATATCTATACTGTTGAAAAGCATTCACTTTGCAGTAAGACAGATCTGCTGTTTTGTAACTCTGACCTTAGCAAGGTATCTGAGCCTTAACAATCCTAACTGTAAGAACAGTGAGTCTGAGTCTTGCAGAATTGTAGGAATGATCAGAATCACTGTTTACAGTATTTGGCACATAGTAGGCACTTAAATGGTGCCTATACTCTTCTTCTATGAGTTTGTCCTTTAGAATAAATCTTTTATAAAAATTAATGTGAAAGTGCTTGACTAACTCTTACTTTTAGTTGTTTCATGTATGTTTTGTGTAAACTTGTCCAAATTTTAAAAAGCATCAACAGGTTCAGAGAGGTTGAGTAACTTTTCAAAGATGATGGCATGATTAAATTGTAGAGCAAGGATGTGAAACTACTGTTTTCTGACTCTGTGTCTGTGCTGTTACATTATATTACGTATCCCAAAACCTTACTTCTCATGACATCTAATCAAATTGCCATCCTTGTGAATATAGGAGTTGTTAGGAACTAGAAGGTAGCAGAGGCAAAGTTTTGGGGAGAGACTGGACATGTCACCTGGAGTGACAGCCTCCATCACACATCCTTCACTTAGTACCTCTGAAACCAAAGGGGCACCTGCTGACTTCTCTGAGCATCAGTTTTCTCATCTGGGAAGATTAGATAAGACCTGATATGTGAAAAATTCTTGATATAATGTGTGGCATATAGTAGATGTTTTCAAGCAGGACAAAGTATGACCTCCCAAATTCTCTCATTCAGCAATCACCAAAATACTCATTATGGGTACATCTAAAAACAGAATAAATAAATAGTAAATAATTTTTAGCATCTCAGAACTGGAAAGAAACATTCCTCTTCTCCATTGCCATCAGTATGACCCAAACTCCTTAGTATAGAATATGAAATCTTTAATATATGCTCCCTTCACACTGTTTCAGACTTACCTGTCTCCAACCTCTACCTCTTCTCACACTTTGCACCCTATGTTCCATGAACCATATGGAACATCCAAGTTATTTGAAAGCATCATGCTTTATCTCATATCTAGGAACTTAAAATGCTCTTCACTATTCTTGAAATGATCTTCACTATACTGATTTCTTTTCATTTTTTTACCTTTTCTCCTTTTTTTAATTTTTTTCTTTCTTTTCCTTTTTTTAGCTTCCACCAACCAACCTGTGCCCATACCCCATCTTCTTCTTTTCCCCATCCCCTCTACCCTTTCCCTATTCCTGTGGGTAACCATTATCTTTGTTTGGCTTTTTTTTTTTTTTGCTAGGTTCAATTTTTTATCTCTTCTATTATTTGCATAGAATTGTTTTTGGGTATTTATATTCACCAGATGAGTGAAACCATCCAAATTTTTTCACTTTTTGACTGATTTCACTCAACATAATCAGCTCAAGGTCCATCTATTTTCTGCTAAATGCCACCATTTCATCTTTACAGCTGTGTAGGTTCCATTGAATATATGCTTCACAGTTTCTCTATCCATTCACCTGTTGAAGGGCACTTGGGTTGGTTCCATGATTTGGCAATTGTAAACAGTGCTATGTACATAGGTGTGGATAGATATTTTTTGTGTTAAATTTTTCATGTTATTTGGATAAATACCTAATAGTGATATTCCTGGGCCAAGGGTGATTTACATTTTTCTTTTTTTTAATATTTATTTATTTATTTTTAAAGATTTTTTTTTTAAATTTATTTATTTATACAAGCACTGGGTACAGTCAGAAGTGCGGGAGGGTGAGAGAATTCACCAGAGCCAGAGCGGGGAGCAGAACAGGCAGAAGGACCAAAGCACACTGCTGAGGGGAGCAGCGGGCGGCAGGAGAGGTCTGCGCGCCATGTGGGACCCTCGCCTGGCGACCAGGGATCGAACCAGCGCTGCAGAGGCTGCGGGCAGCTTCACAACCCAGAGCTCAACCGCTGTACCACCGGGGAGGCCCTACATTTTTATTTTCTTGAGACAGATCCATACCATTTTCCATAGGAGCTGCACCAGCTTGCGTTCCCAGCAACAGTGGATGAGAGTTCCTTTTTCACCACAACCTCGCCAACATTTGTTAATTCTGTTCTTTATATTGGCTACTCTCACAGGGTGAGGTGGTATCTCAGTGTAGTTTTAATTTGTATTTCTCATATAGTAAGTGATGTTGAACATTTTTTCATGGCTATATGAATATCTTCTTTAGAGAAGTGTCTATTGAGGTCCTTTGACCATTTCTTAATTGGGTCATTTGTTTCTTTGTTGTTGGAGTCTGTATTTTATTTAATTTTTGAGATTAATCCCTAATCAGATACATTGTGCAAAAATGAAAAATTATGTAAAAATATATAAAAGAAAAAAATAAATTTGATGTAGTCCCATTACTTTATTTTTCCTTTGATTTTCCTTGACCATTGGAGTTGAATCTCCAAATATATCTTTGTTGTGATGTTCTGTAGTGTGTTCCTATGTTTTCTTTCATGTGTTATATAATTTTAATCCTTATATCCAGCTCTTTTTATTATTTATGCATACAAGAACTGGGATGTATGTCAGAGATGTGGGGGGTGGTGGTGGTGAGAAGATTTGCCAGAGACAGAGTGGAGAGTATAACAGGTGGATCTACTGAAATATACGACTAAGGGGAGCAGCGGGTGAGATAGAGGAGGTCTGCTGCACCATGTGGGGCAGCTCCCTGGCTGGGGATCTAACTCATGCCACAGTGGCTGGCAATAGCTAGATAGGGCTGAGAATTAATGACTGTGCCACCAAGGAGGACCCTTATATCTAGCTCTTTACTCCACTTTGAATTAAGTTTTGTGTTCAGAGTTAATTATGCATTTAGTTTTATTATTTTGCATGTGACTATCCATATTTCCCAACACCATTTGTTAAAGAGGTTTTCTTTTCTCCATTGTATGGCTGTGGCTCTTTTGTCAAAAATTAGCTGTCCTTATTTATGTCCTATTATGTGGATTTGTCTCTGGGATTTCTACTCTATTCCATTGATCTGAGTTTCTGTTTTTATTCTGTTGTTTTGATTACTGTCACTGTGTAATATAATTTTGAAGTCAGAAAGTGAGATACCTCCATTTTCTTTTCTTTCAAGATTGTTTTAGCTATTGAGAGTCATATAAATTTGTGGTTCTGTATACATTTAATAGTTGTTTGCTATATTTCCTAGAAAAGAAGTCATTGGTATTTTGATAGGTATTGCATTGAATCTGTAAATCTGTAATATGCTATTTTAATGATGCTAATTCTTCCAATCCATGAGCATAGGATATCTTTTCATTTCTTTGTGGGTTATTTTATTTCCTTTAATAAATAGAGCTTTATGGTTTTTAATGTATAGGTCCTTCACCTTCTTTAAGTTTATTCCCAGGTATTTCATTCTTTTTGGTGTGATTGTAAATGGAACTGTATTCCTTATTTATCTTTCTTCTGATAAATTGTTCACAGGTAGAAATGCCGCTGATTTTTGTGTGTTGATTTTGTATCCTGCCACCATATTGTATTGATTTATTATTTTTAGAAGTTTTTTTTTTTAATAGAATCTTTTGGTTTCTCTAAGTATACTAGCAAATCATCTGCAAGTAGTGATGGTTTAACTACTTTTCTGATTTGAATTCCTTTTTTTTCCCCTGCCTAATTGCTTCAGCTAAAACTTTCAGGACTGTATTGAATAATAGTGGCGATAGTGAGCATTCCTTTCTTGTTCTTGATATTAGTGGAAATGCGTTCAGCTTTTCACTATTGAATACAATATTGGCTATGGGCTTATCATACATGGGTTTTGTATTATTCAGTTTGGTTCCATTTATTCCCATTTTTGGAGGGCTTTTATCATAAATGGGCTTTGGATCTTGTTGAAGCATCAATTGAGATAATCATGTCATTCTTATCTCCTTTATGTTGATCTTTTGGATGACATTGAATGGTTTAAGTATGTCGAACCATCCTTACATCCCTGGGATGAAGCCTACCTGAACATGGTGGACAATTTTGATGTAATTTCTGTTTTGATATACTTTCTGAGACTTGTTTTATGTCTTAGTTATGATATGTTCTTGAAAATGTTCCGTTTGTAATGAAGAAGAAAGTGTATTCATTGCTTTTAGGATGGAAAACTCTGTAAATGTCCAATAAATCCATCTGATCTAATACTTCATTTAAAAGCTTTATTTCCATGCTAATTTTCTGTCTGAATGATCTATCTCTTTGTGTCAGTGGTGTACTGAAGTCTCTGACAACAATTGTAGTTTGTTAATATATCATTATAAGTTTGTTAATAGTTGCTTTTTATTACAGGTGCTCCTATATTTGGAGCAAAAATATTAATAAAAGTTATATATTTTTGGTGAATTGTTCCCTTGATCATTATATGGTGTCCATCTTCGTCCTTTATTACCTTTTTGAGTTGAAAGTCTAGCTCATTGGATATGAGACTAGCAGTTCCTGATTTATTCTCTTAGTTATCAGCATGTATGACCTTATTCCAGCCCGTTGTTTTCAGTTTGTTTTTATCTTTAGGTTTTAAATGGGTCTCTTGTAAAGGAAGAATTGATGGCTGGAATTTTTTTTTAATTAATAAATTTTATTTTTATATTCCCCATAAAATTGCAATCCCCCCATTCTGACCCCAATCCCTCCCCTCCCACCCCCCACCCCCCAAAAGGTGTCTCTGGTTCATAGTTTTTTGTTGATTTTGATTTTCACTTTCTTATAGTTTCATTTTCCTGGTCCCTTATTTAAGTTTTCTAGATTCCTGCTATGAGTGAGACCATCCGGTATTTTTCTTTTTCTTTTTGGCTTATTTCACTGAGCATGATCCCTTCCAGCGCCATCCATGTTGCTGCAAATTGCATGTGTTTATCTTTTTTGAATGCTGAGTAATATTCCATGGTATATATGTACCACATCTTCTTGATCCAGTCATCTATTTTGGGGCATTTGGGCTGTTTCCAAAGCTTAGCTATTGTAAATAGTGCTGCTATAAACATAGGGGTGCAGGTGTTCTTTGGAATTGATGTTTCTGTGTCCTTTGGGTAAATACCTAGGAGTGTGCAATTGCTGGATCCTGTGGAAGCTCTATATTTAGTAGGTCCAGAAATCTCCACACAGCTCTCCATAGTGGTTGGACCAGTTTGCACTCCCACCAATAGTGCAGAAGAGTTCCTTTATCTCCACAACCTCGCCAACATTTGTTGTTGCTAGTTTTTTTAATATGTGCCATTCTCACTGGTGTAAGATGGTATCTCATGGTAGTTTTGATTTGCATTTCCCTGATTGCAAGTGATGTTGAACATTTTTTCATATGCCTGTTGGCCATTCGCATTTCCTCTTTAGAGAAGTTTCTTTTTAGCTCTTCTGCCCATTTTTTCACTGGATTATTTTCTTTGTTGTTGTTGAGTCTCATCAGCTCTTTGCAGATTTTTGTGATCAGTCCTTTATCATTAGTGTTGTGTGCAAAAATGTTCTCCCAGTCGGTATCGTTTCTCTTTGTTTTGGTTATTGTCTCTTTTGCTGTGCAGAAGCTCTTTAATTTGATGTAGTCCCAGCTGTTTATCTTTGCCTTCACTATCACTGCTTTGGTTGATGTGTCTGTAAAGATGTCTTTGAGGTGCAAATCACGTAGTGTTTCTCCTATATTTCCTTCTATGTATTTTATGGTTTCAGGTCTTATGTCTAGTTCTTTAATCCATTTTGAGTTGATTTTTGCGTATGGTGTGAAGTAGTGGTCAAGCTTTATTCTTTTGCATGTAGCAACCCAGTTTTCCCAGCACCATTTATTGAACAAACTTTCTTTGCTCCAATGCATAGTCTTTGCTCCTTTGTCAAAGATTAGTTGACCATAAATCTGTGGGTTTATTTCTGGATTTTCTATTTGATTTCATTGGTCTGTATGTCTTTTCTTGTTCCAATACCATGCAGTTTTGATGATTATGGCTTTGTAGTAGAGTTTGAAGTCTGGGCGTGTGATGCCTCCATTCCCTTCTTTTTTTTCTTTCAGGAGAGCTTTGGCTATTCAGGGTTTTTTGTGATTCCATATGAATTTCATCAATAATTGTTCTATTTCTTTGAAGAATGACATTGAAATTTTTATTGGAATAGCATTGAATCTGTATATTGCTTTTGGTAGGATGGCCATTTTAATGTTTATTCTCCCAATCCATGAGCAGGGGATGTTTTTCCATTTCTTTGTGTCTTCTTCTATTTCTTTTAACAGTGTTTTATAGTTTTCTTTGTATAGGTCCTTTACCTCTTTTGTTAGATTTATTCCCAAATATTTGATTTTTTTTGTTTCAATAATAAAAGGGATGGTTTTTTTGATTTCTTCTTCTTCAGATTTATTGTTTGTGTATAGGAAGGCTACTGACTTTTGCGTGTTGATTTTGTATCCTGATGGCTGGAATTTTTTCACCCAGGTTGTTAGCCTATGTCTTTTTATTGGTGAATTCAGACCATTTGTATTTACGGTGATTATTGATATAAACTTTGTTTTCAGTCATTCAGTTTTCATTGTTTTATTTTTCTGTTATTTCTTTTCTCCTTTTGTTTCTCTCTACTCTTTCTGGATGGCTTTCCTTTGTAGTTCTACCAATTTATTTGCTTCTTCATCTGCAGTGTCTATTCTGGATTTTTGGTCAGTGGTTACATTGGGGGTTTTCCTTGAATTCCTATGTTTTAGGTCCTTTATGAGCTGCTATCTGTTCTCCGATATTTAACTGTACTGGTCCTACCCATTTCTTCCCCCTCCCTTCTTAATATTTGGTATTGTTAACTCATGTATTCTTTCTCAAGAATATTATTGCTCTTGTCATTTTTTTAAAAAAAAAAGATTTATTTATTTATGCATACAAGATTGGAGTACAGGCCAGAGGTCAGGGGGTAGTGGTGAAAGGATTCACCAGAGACATAGTGGGGAACAGAACAAGCAGACTGACTGAAATACACTGCTGAGGGGAGCAGTGGACGAGTCAGGAGAGATCTGATGTGTTGCTCCCTGGCCGGGGATCAAACTCGTGCTGCAGTGGCTGCGAATAGCTTCATAGGTTGCATCTTAACCCCTTGCGCCACCAGGGAGGCCCTGCTGTTGTCATTTTGCTGAAGAGTTTTTGCTTCAGTTTTTTCTTTTCTTGTAGAACTCCTTTTACTATTACTTGAAGAGCAGGTCGATTGGTGGCAAATTCCATTAGCTTCTATTTGAGAAAAACTTTATTACCCTTCATGCTTAATTGATAATTTTGTTGAAATCTGAGGAAATCCTAATTTTGGAGACTTTTTTGTTTCCCTTGCTTCCTTCAAACTTCTTTCTTTGTCTTTGATTTCTGATAGTTTGACAATGATGTATCTGGGTGTAGATCTTTTTGCACTTAAGAATTTAGGTATTCGCTATGCTTACTGGACTTCCATATTTAATTCATTCTGTAAGTTTAGGAAGTTCTCATTTATGATTTTTTGAATAGGTTTTCTAGTCTTATTTCTTTTTCTTTCCCTTCTGGGAGCTCTATCATTTTTAGGTTTCCCTTTCTAATTGAGTGTGAAATTTGTCATAGTTTCCTCATTTTTCCTTTGTCATGACACCCCTTCTAAATGTATAAATTGTTCATTTGAGTCTTATAAAGCTGAAGTTCTTATGTTGTTTTGATTCTATATAAAGCACTGTCAAAGTTTGTCTGCATTTCATTCAGAATTTCTTTGTGATCTTTTTATATATTCAATCTCTTTAGTGAAGAACTCTCTTTGTTCCAGGATCTCCTTTCTGAACTCTTGTTTCTGCCTATCTGCCTTTGAATGACTCTCCACTATCTCATTTCACATTTTTATATTATTTTGAATTAATTTTCAGATTTTTTTCTCTATTTCTGTCTCCTTTGTATTTGTCCCAGGACTTCTGTCCTCATTTTGCTCTTGCATCTTGTGTTGAGATGTTCCTTGCTTCCTAGGCATGTGTATTGCCTTATTTATAGCTATTTGTGCTGTATGTGTTCGGGTGCTGGGGATTTAGCTTTGTGTCTTTTCTTGGTAGAGGTTTAGGGCTTTAATACTTGATCTTGGTTTGAGGAGTGAAGTTATTCACCTCTACCTCTTGTTTTCTTCCACACTAAGGTATATTCTGTGTTTTAGTTTGACTTCACTTTCCTACCCGCCCCTCTGTTATTACTTTCTTCAGAGGGTCATGATCTATGAAGCTTGAGCCTCCCAATGGGAAGGGCAATTCAGGACCACCAGACTCAAACTATGGGAATAGTCTGCATATGGCTCAGAGAAGGCATTGTGTGTAGTGGGCATGTATGTGCCCACTTAACACTATGACCACCTACAATGGGTATAGCTGCTCCACCCTTGCCTCAGCTGCTGCTTCTGCAGGGTTAGGAAGTATATGTACCTTGGTCGCCTTCCTGGAGGATTTGGGAGTTCACTTTAAAGTCCTTCTTCCTGCTGTTGGGCTTTTTGGAGTCAGGCCATGTTCTGTGTAGAGCAAGCGTTCCAGGCCGAGCAGGTTCATTATTGATTTGGGTAAATCTAGATCCTAGATAAAGGATCTAGGAGCCTTACGTGGATCGACAGGTATTTAATGGTGAAGCAGGGGACCATATACAGGCAGACCAGCAGGCCCAGAGACAGGCAGGTACGGAGGCTAGTAGGCAGGCAGCATCTGAGCCTCCCAGTGCTGGTGATCTCCACTCTCTTTCTGGCTTCTTTCTGACTTTTTGCTCTCTCTCTCCAACCTCTCATGATCTCTCTGCCCAGGTATCACTATTATATATGTGCACACCCTGAGATCTCTGGCTTCTCAGCCTGAGTGTCCATAATCACAGGTGTGAGTGACCTGTGCTCGCACTCCCCAGTGCTTTTTGCAACAACATGTTATCATATATGGCCAACAAAACCAATGAGGAAAACAAGCCCACAGGTGGTAGCCATAGAGGCTGGTGGAGGGGAAGAGAAAAAGAGCCTGATTTACTCCATTTTCCCTACACTCTGCCTGGCCATTGTTTTATCTCTTCTGGGAGGGGGAGAGTGGGACTCTCAGTGGGCATGCTGCCCTAATTGCAGGGTTTCTAATTTTCCAGCTTCATGCCTACTCTTGTGTCAGAAAAATTCCACAATAGAATTTTGCAATGTTCTGAGTTTCTCTTGCATGGCTTGGGAAGTTGCCCCTCAGTCTTGACACTCCCCTCCCCTATTATTTCCCCTCAGTGGCCACCAACCTTAGTTCTTGAACTCCCTGGAGAAGTCCTGGCTGGTTTGAAGCATCTGGATTAATGCTAAGAGCTCATATCAGTCTTTTTTGTTTTCAGCAAAGAGGGTGATTCCAGCCTCTCTGTTCCCCCATGTTTTTTTTTGTGGATGTAGTTTACTATACCAATTTCCCTTTATCTCCCCAGGCAGTCCAGATGCCATGTTCTTAAGCTTTCTCTGGTCTCCTGATGTCCTGGCTGGGTAGCTGACTCTACCTCCTTGTTTTGACAATTCTTAAAGTGTTTTATTAAAATCCTAATGCTATTCATGTTCTGCTGGAATAATTCATTTGCTCAACTATCTCTTCCATATCTCTGGACTCCTTGAGGAGACCCGATTTGTAAGGTTATGAATCTCACAGTACCTTACACATGGTAGTGTGGTAATGAATAGGTAATGAATAAATGCTTGCTGAATAAATGCCTATAAAAGTGAGACTGTTTAGTGAAGCGTAGTATTTGTTTCTAATTCTTTTGATAACAACACTGTACATGAGATGTCATCTTAATAAATTTTAAGTGTACTTCATTGTTGACTTTAAGGAAAATGTTGTACAGATCCCTAGAGCTTATTAATCTTATCTAACTGAAAATTTATGCATGTTGATTAATAGCTCCCTCCATCTTTCTTCCCCCTCATCCCCATTAACCATAATTCCAACCTAATTTTATGAATTTGACTCTTGGATAGTGCATATAAGTTCTTCTTCTTTTTTGTACCTGGCTTATTTCTCTTAGCACAATGCCCTCTAGGTTTATGCATATTGTCACATATTTCACAATTTCCCTATGTTTCCAGTTTGAATAGCATTCACTTGTATGTACCAAATGGTCTACCTTCATTCTTTTGCATGTGTATTTTTGGTATTTCCAACACTATTAATTGAAGAGACTGTCCTTTTCAATGAATGGCCTTGATACCCATGTTGAAAATCCATCAACCATATACATGAGGAATTATTTCTGACTTTTTTTGTTGTTCAGTTGGTCTGTATTTCTGTCCTTTTGCCAGAACCACAATGTTTTGATTGTTAAACCTTTGTTGTAAGTTATGAAATCAGGAGGTGAGAATGCTTCAACATTGTTTATCATTTCTTTGAAGTCTGTTTTGTGTATTCAGGAACCCTTGAGAGCCAATATCAATTTTAAAATGGATTTTTCTATATCTGCAAAAAATGTGACTGGGATTTTGACAGGGATTAAATTGAATCTTTGGAGTGCTAGGATAGTGTTGACATGGTAACACTATTAAATCTTCCAATCCATAGACACAGTATCTTTCCATTTATTTATGTCTTTTTAAATTTCTTTCAGCAATTACATTGTACATTTTGGTACATAACATTTTTAATTCCATGGTTAAATTTATACCTAAGTATATTATTCTTTTTGATGCAATCACTATTGCTGAGTTCAGAGAGTTTTTATCTTTTCCAGAAATAATCCTTTGTAAGGTATGTGGCTTCAAAATATTTTCTCACAAATTAAGCCTTCAAAGCTAACAAAAAATATTTTCTCTAAGGATGTAACTTGTACTTTCATTATTTTTACAGGCTTTTCTTTTGCGACCAAAGTTAGGTCAGCACTGTTTCCTTTATAATCTTCATTGATTTATTTCATGTATTTGAAATATGGTGAGATTATTTTGTCACATTCTGCACTCCTTCCTGATAGTCCTAACCTCCTTAATGATGTTCTAAAATTCTGGATACATTAAATTTCACTCGGTGTGCTATAAGTCTTTATTGATTTTTGACAAATGCATAACGTCATGTAACCACCATTAAAATATCACACAGTCTCAGTTACCTCAGGCTACTATAACGAACTAACATAGACTTGGTGACTCAAATAATAGATATTTACATATTACAGTTCTGTACACAGAGAAGGCAAAGTTCGGGGTACGGAAATAGTTGGGTTCTTGGTGAGTTCACACTTCTTGTCTTGAAAATGGACTCTTACTACTTCTGCCCATATTTATCAAAGTGAGAGAGAGCTCTAGGCACTCTTCATCTCATAGAACATTAATCCCAACATGAAGAATACTTCTGATCAACTCATCTCAAACTAGTTGCCTCCAAAAGACTGCACCTCAAAATAAAATGAAATTGCTATATAGACTTCAACATAGCAGTGTTGGGGAAAAACAAATAACTAATCTATAGAAGAAACATAATTTTTAAAACACTAAACTATTGCTTATGCTTTTACTTAAATGTACTTAATTTCATTATTTATTTATTTATTTATTTGTTTATTTATATTTTACATCATATTGTTCATTTTTAAACAATGTTTGCTTCCCCCCCCCTCAGGTGTAGTCCCCACAGAATTTTCACCACCAAATCACCCCTACACCAACACCACATTCCCCTGTGCTCCAACCTCCTTCCCTCTAAACCCTCTCCATCCTCCTCCCCTGCAGGATGTCTCCAGTTTATAATTGTTTGTTTTTGTTTTGTTATGTTGTGTTTTGTATTGTTATTATTTTTCTCCTGATCACTTATTTGGTTCCCCTGTATTCCTCCTATAAATGACACCATCCAATATTTTTTTCCTTCAGACTTATGTTCTTAATTTTTATTAATACATTTGCATTTGTATTCAAATACCCACTGGTGAGCTGCAAGAAAGGAAAACAATCACTTTGCTGTAAATACATTTCTCATTTAAACAATTTCTTAAAATTGAACCATATGTTATGTAACTTTTTGAGACTGGTTAATGTCACTTAACAATATGAATATAAAACAGATCCATATCTCTCCATGGCTTGAAAGCTCATTCCTTTCTATCACCAAATAGTGTTCCATTCAGCGGATGCACCATGGATCCTTTATTCATTCACATATCGGGGCACATCTTGGCTTCCCATTTTTTGTGATTATCAAAAAGAGCGCTATATACGTTGGTGTGCAGGATTTTGTGTGGACTCACAATGTTGAACGTTACCCACACTTGTGATCCTAGAAAGAGATCTGCCCAAATGTCGTATTCCAGGAAACTAACCACTGCAAGGAGCTTGGCTTCCCCATCTGCTTAGATAGCATTCACCATGGGGGCTTGTTTATCCAACAAAAACCAGGTACAGTCCATCCAAGCGCCCATTGCTCACCTCATAAACAATTAGCTGACCTACCGTGTCCACCGAACCACTGGAGCAAAATTACCTGTTACTCAAACTCTGCTTAAGGTTCTCTCTCTCCTCTAGGTTTCTGAGCTTTGACCCGCCCTCAGCCTGAGCCAGCACACCACCCTCCTGAGAGCAGGCTGTCCTAGCCTAGGCTGACACAGCTGTGATTCTCTAGCTGTTCACGCTACCCTTTCCTTCCATCCCCCCACTCTGGGGTCTTTGAATCCCCCATATAAAAGAAGGGACCATTTTGTCTAACTCCCCAGATGCTTGCTGCTCTTATGGTAGGGTGTTCTATTGCAAGAGCACCCCTCCCTAGCCTCCCGCTTCGCCCCACCCCCATTTCCTTGCAATGCTCCTTTGAATCAAGTTTCTCTTCCTAATTCTGCAAGGACATAACTCTTTAAGGCAGTAGGTCAAATACTTAATAGCACAGTTACTGCATCACAGAACAGTAGGCCTCTGTTTAACTTTGATAAGAACCTCTCAAACTCTCTTCCCAAGCTGCTGTCCGTTTAAGAATTCAGGCCTTAAATGAGTGACTGTTGCTCTCGCCCTGTGTGCTCGCCAGCAGTAGGTTTTGTCAGGTTTTTGGATGTTAGGCATTTACGAAGGTGCAGTGTTATCCCATTGTTATTTCCATATGCCGTTCCCAAACGCCAAGCAGGCAACCTTTCCCATGCTCATTTGCCCTTTCTAGATCTTCATCGACTGAGGTGTATGTTCCGATCCTTTGCCCATTTTAAAACTGGGTTATTGTTTATTAAGCTTTGAGCTTTATCGTTTCTTTTCATGTTTGGATACAAGCCCACCGTCAGACCTGTGTTCTACAAATATCTTTTTCCGGACTCGGGCTTGTCTCACTTTTAAACAGTCTCTTGGAGCACAAGCTTTTATTTTTCACAAGTCCAGCTTAGCTTTGTCTCTTGCACGGATTCCAGTGTTCTGTCTAAAAGCTCCTCGGCAGACAGTCATGTTGATTTTCTGCAATGTTTCTTCCAGCAGCTGTTTCAAATTTGGAATTTAACATGCAGGATTTGGGTCCACATTGATGTAACGATTGAGAAAGTGTAGGTGAAGTTGTTTTTTGCACTTGGGCACCAAATTAGTGCAGCAAGATGTGTGGAACAGGCAATCCTTTCTCCTCAAAGTGTGCTTGTGCCTTTGTCAAAGTTCAGTTGAGTGACATTTGTGTGGGTCTCTCACGGGGCTTCCCACTCTGACCCCCTGACCTGCACTCAGGGTGATTCTTGGCCAAGGCCACACACTCTTGATTACTGCAGCTTCTAGGAAGTCTTGAGACCAGACAGTATGAGTCCAGTAACGTTGTTCTTCGTTTACAGAATTGATTTGTCTCTTCTAGAGCCTCTGGTTCTCAACATAGAGTTTCCCGTCAGTAGGTCGATAGGTACAAAGAGCTTGCTGTGACTTTTGATTGGTATCCTGTTGTTTCTGTAGCTAAGCCTGGGAAGAATCTAAATTGTCACAATTACCAGTCTTCCAGCCCATGCATAAAAAAAAATAGCTCTTCTTGTAGTTTGCGTTTCTTTGATTTCTTTCCTCACGGCTTGTGGTTTTGTTTTCCACAAACGGATCCTGTGCATGTCGGTTATATCCATGGCTTGATCCTTCAAACACAGGGTCGCCATTGTAAAAGGCAGTTTCCTTTAATGGCCAGATTCTAATTGTTCACAGCTCATATATAGGTAAGACATTGTCTTTGTGTACGCTGACCTTGTCACCTGTGGTCTTCAAAATTCCTTTGTTAATTCAACCATTTTTGGTGGATTCTTTGGAGTTTCCACATCAATAATTATATTCTCTGCAAATAAAAATTCATCTTACTTCAGTATTACCAATCCAAACACCTTTCATTTCCTTTTGTTTGTTTTCTTATTAAACAAGCTGGGAGTGCTTTGTGTGCTTTGGTGACTCTGACTGACAGCAGACACGTCTTTGGGGGAAAGCTTCTGGTCTCTTATTCTGTAAGTAAGTATTATGTTACCTGTAGGTTTTCCATAGGTCTTCTCTACCAGGGTGGGGAAGCTCCCCCCTATTCCTAGTTTGCTAGAGTTTTTACAAGAATGGTGCTGAAATTTATCAAATGTTTTCTGCACCAGTTAGTATGATCCCATGATTTTTCTTCTTTAACCTGCTGATGTGGCGAATTATACTGAACCAGCCTTGCATGCCTGAAAGAATCCCCATCCGGTCAGAGTGTATAGTTCTTCATGTGCATTGTTGGATGCAATTTGCTAATCCATTGTTCAGGGGTTTTGTGTCAATGCTCATAGCTTGTAGTTTTCTTTTCCTGCAATGTCTTTTTTTCTTACTGTTTGGTAATGCTGACCTCAAAAAACCAGGTAGGAAATATGCCCGCTGATTCTATATTCTGGAAGAGATAGTGGGGAATTGGTATTTCACCCTTAAATGTTTGTTCAGAATTCACCAGGGGAAAAGTCTGGGCCCAGTGCATAAATACACAGCCGTCCAGGTCATCTGTTTTCCCACGTGGCTTCCAGTAGATGGTGTCTTTCAAGGAGTGGCGTTATTCATCCCATGCACTGAATTTGCCAGTCTACAGCTGACAATCATGCCTCCTTTTTGTTCTTTCAGTGTCCGGGAGACCAGTAGTGATGTCCCTGTCTTTCAAGTCTGATATCGGTACATTGTTTCTTCTCTCCCCTTTTGCTTGGCCTGACAGAGGTTTGCCTCTTTCCTGGATGGTGTCAAAGAACCAGCTTTGGGCATCTTTATTTTCCCACTATGGGTGGTCTCCTGCTATCAGTTTTGTTGGTTTCTGCTCTCGATTTGTGTTATATATTTTTGCCTGCTTTCTTTAGACTTGAATTGGCCTTTCCTGCCTTCCCAAGGTGAACCCTCAAGTCACTGACCTTAGCTCTTTCTTCCTTTCCAATACATGAAGTTTTGTTATACCTTCCATTTCCCTGTAAGCAGTGCTACTGCTGAAGGACAAAAATTGGGATGACTTTTTCCTTCAGTTCAAAGTGTCTTCCAGTCTCTCTGGAGTCTTCTGCGTTCATCCATGTGTTGATCAGAAGTGCTTCAGGCTAATTTCCAAGCATGTGCTGATTATTCCTCAATTTTTCTGCTCTAGATTTCGAATTTAATACAATTTTGATGAGAACTTCCTTGTTCACGACTTGTATTCCTCTGTATTTACAGAGGAATGTTCTACGTCCTCCCCAACAGGGTCTATCTCTGGTACTGTTCCTCTGAACTTGGGAGCCTGAAGGTTTTGCTCTTACCAGGTCGAGTGTTCCATAAACGTCAAGTAGATTGAGTTGCCAGAAAATGCCACTCAGTTCACCGATGGATATCTTTTCTGATAGGCTGCCCGCCTGACACACCAGCTACTGACAGAGGGGTGCGGAAACCTCCCGCTGCTGCCCAGGACTGCGGTGTTTCTCTCTGAGCTTCTGTCAGGCTCTGCCGCAGGTGTGTTGGTGCTCTGCTGCTAGACACACACACAGGGGATTGTTGCATCCTCTTGGAGAATAAACCCCTTCATCACTATGTAAGGCCCGTCTTTGTCCCGGGCAGTTTTCCTTGTCCGGTTGTCTGCTGTGACTACAGCTACTGCTTCTTTCCTTCGCTTAGTGTTTGCGTGCTCAGCCTGTCTCCATTCCCATTACTCCTCAGCCATCTGAGTCTTTGTGTTGAATGTGAGGCGCTTGTGGACGACAGAGTTAGTTGGGTCTTTTTTCTGGCCATTCTGAAAATCAGTCTGTACTGGGTGCACTGAGACCATTCTCACTTAATGTGATTATTGCTACAACTGGACTAATAGCAACCATATTCACACCTGTTTTCTATTCACTGCATTCGTTCTTTGTTTCCTCTCGCCCCTCTATTTCTGCCTCCTCTGCTTTTAATTTGTCCTTTTTTTTATTTTTTTTAATAAATTTTATTGTTATATTCCCCATACAATTGCAGCCCCCCCATTCTGACCCCAATCCCTCCCCTCCTGCCCCCGCCCCCCTAAAAGTGTCTCTGGTTCATAGTTTTTTGTTGATTTTGATTTTCACTTTCTTATAGTTATTCATTTTCCTGGTCCCTTATTTAAGTTTTCTAGATTCCTGCTATGAGTGAGACCATCCGGTATTTTTCTTTTTCTTTTTGGCTTATTTCGCTGAGCATGATCCCTTCCAGCGCCATCCATGTTGCTGCAAATTGCATGTGTTTATCTTTTTTGAATGCTGAGTAATATTCCATGGTATATATGTACCACATCTTCTTGATCCAGTCATCTATTTTTGGGCATTTGGGCTGTCTCCAAAGCTTAGCTATTGTAAACAGTGCTGCTATAAACATAGGGGTGCAGGTGTTCTTTGGAATTGATGTTTCTGTGTCCTTTGGGTAAATACCTAGGAGTGGAATTGCTGGATCATATGGAAGCTCTATGTTTAGTAGGTCCAGAAATCTCCACACAGCTTTCCACAGTGGTTGGACCAGTTTGCACTCCCACCAACAGTGCAGAAGAGTTCCTTTTTCTCCACACCCTCGCCAACATTTGTTGTTGCTAGTTTTTTTAATATGTGCCATTCTCACTGGTGTAAGATGGTATCTCATGGTAGTTTTGATTTGCATTTCCCTGATGACAAGTGATGTTGAACATTTTTTCATATGCCTGTTGGCCATTTGCATTTCCTCTTCAGAGAAGTTTCTTTTTAGCTCTTCTGCCCATTTTTTCACTGGATTATTTTCTTTGTTGTTGTTGAGTCTCATCAGCTCTTTGCAGATTTTTGTGATCAGTCCTTTATCATTAGTGTTGGGTGCAAAAATGTTCTCCCAGTTGGTGGGGTTTCTCTTTGTTTTTGTTATTGTCTCTTTTGCTGTGCAGAAGCTCTTTCATTTGATGTAGTCCCAGCTGTTTATCTTTGCCTTCACTATCACTGCTTTGGGTGATGTGTCTGTAAAGATGTCTTTGATGTGCAAATCACGTAGTGTTTCGCCTATATTTCCTTCTATATATTTTATGGTTTCAGGTCTTATGTCTAGTTCTTTAATCCATTTTGAGTTGATTTTTGTGTATGGTGTGAGGTAGTGGTCAAGCTTCATTCTTTTGCATGTAGCGACCCAGTTTTCCCAGCACCATTTATTGAACAAACTTTCTTTGCTCCAATGCATAGTCTTTGCTCCTTTGTCAAAGATTAGTTGACCATAAATCTGTGGGTTTATTTCTGGATTTTCTATTCGATTCCATTGGTCTGTATGTCTGTTCTTTTTCCAATACCATGCAGTTTTGATGATTATGGCTTTGTAGTATAGTTTGAAGTCTGGGAGTGTGATGCCTCCATTCCCTTCTTTTTTTTTTTTTCAGGAGAGCTTTGGCTATTCGGGGTTTTTTGTGATTCCATATGAATTTCATCAATAATTGTTCTATTTCTTTGAAGAATGACATCGAAATTTTGATTGGAATAGCATTGAATCTGTATATTGCTTTTGGAAGGATGGCCATTTTAATAATGTTTATTCTTTCAATCCAAGAGCAGGGGATGTCTCTCCATTTCTTTGTGTCTTCTTCTATTTCTTTTAACAGTGTTTTATAGTTTTCTTTGTATAGGTCCTTTACCTCTTTTGTTAGATTTATTCCCAAATATTTGATTTTTTTTGTTTCAATAACAAAAGGGATGGTTTTTTTTTTATTTCTTCTTCTTCAGATTTATTGTTTGTGTATAGGAAGGCTACTGACTTTTGCGTGTTGATTTTGTATCCTGCCACTTTACTGAACTGATTGATGAGTTGAATTAACTTTTCTGTGGAGTTTTTGGGGTTCTCTATGTATAATATCATATCGTCTGCAAATAGTGATAGTTTGACTTCTTCTTTTCCTATTTGGATTCCTTGGATGTCTTTCCCTTGTTTTATTGCCCTGGCTAGGACTTCCAGTATTATATTGAAAAGCAGTGGTGAGAGTGGACATCCTTGTCTTGTTCCAGATCTTAATGGAATTGCTTTCAGCTTTTCACCATTGAGAATGATACTGGCTGTTGGCTTCTCATAGATGGCCTTTATGATGTTGAGGTATGTTCCTTGTATCCCAAGAATTTCAAGGGCTTTTATCATGAATGGGTGTTGCACTTTGTCGAAAGCTTTCTCAGCATCTATTGATATTATCATATGGTTTTTATATTTCTTTTTGTTGATGTGTTGGATAACGTTGATTGATTTTCGGATGTTAAACCATCCTTGTGTCCCTGGAATGAATCCTACTTGGTCGTGGTGAATTATCTTATGGATACATTGTTGGATTCTGATGGCTAAAATTTTATTGAGGATTTTTGCATCAGTGTTCATTAGGGAGATTGGCCTGTAGTTTTCTTTTTTTGTGTTGTCCTTGTTCGGTTTTGGTATTAGTGTAATGTTGGCTTCATAGAACGTGTTTGGTATTGTCCCTTCCTTCTCAATTTTTTGGAAGAGTTTGTGAAGGATAGGCACTAATTCGTCTCTGAATGTTTGGTAGAATTCATTTGTAAATCCATCAGGTCCTGGGCTTTTGTTTTTGGGGAGGTTTTTGATTACCATTTCAATTTCGCTAATTGTAATTGGTCTGTTTAGGTGTTCTATTTCTTCTTTATCTAGCTTTGGGTGATTGTAGAGTTGTAGGAATTTGTCCATCTCCTCTAGATTGTTAAACTTGTTTCCATATAACTGTTCATAGTAGTTACTGATTATTCTTTTGATTTCTGCTGTGTCCGTTGTGATTTCTCCTCTTTCATTGATGATCCTGTTTATTTGTGCTTTCTCCCTTTTTTCCTTTGTGAGCCTGGCTAGGGGTTTGTCTATTTTATTGATTTTTTCTAAGAACCAACTCTTGGTTTCATTGATCTTTTGGATTGTTTTTTTAGTTTCAATTTCATTTATTTCTGCTTTGGTTTTTATTATTTCTTTTCTTCTACTGGTTTTGGGGTTTTTTTGTTGTTCTTTTTCTAGATCTTTGAGCTTCGAGATTAGGTTGTTTCTTTGAGTTCTTTCTTGTTTCTTGATGTGAGCTTCTATTGCTATATATTTTCCTCTTATTACTGCTTTTGCTGCATCCCATACATTTAGGATATTGGTGTCCTCCTTGTCATTCAATTCAAAAAAATTTTTAATTTCTTCTTTGATCTCCTCATTAGTCCAGTGGTCTTCCAGTAGTGTGGTTTTTAATCTCCATGAGGTAGGAAAGTTCCTTGTCTTCTTTTTATGGTTTATTTCTAGTTTGATGCCTTCATGGTCAGAAAAGATGTTTGATATGATTTCAATCTTGGTGTATCTGTTGATGTTTGTCTTGTGCCCCAGTATGTGATCGATCCTGGAGAATGATCCGTGTGCGCTTGAGAAAAATGTGTACTCCGTTTTTTTGGGGTTTAGTGTTCTATAGATGTATGTTAAGCCCAATTGCTCTAGATCCTTATTTAGAGCTTTGGTTTCTTTACTTATTTTTTGTCTTGTTGGTCTATCCATTGTTGATAGTGGTGTGTTGAAGTCTCCCACTACGTATGTGTTTTCTCTGATGTCTGTTTTCAGAGAGGACAACAGTTGTCTGATATATTTTGGTGCTCCTTCGTTTGGTGAGTATATGTTAATGAGTGTTATTTCTTCTTGAAGTATTGTCCCATTGATCATAATGTAGTTACCATTGGGGTCTCTTTTTATCTTTTTGAGTTTGAAATCTGTTTTATCTGATATAAGTATAGCTGTTCCTGCTTTCTTTTTTGGTCCATTTGCTTGTAGGATTGTTTTCCATCCTTTAACTTTGAGCCTATTTTTATCTTTTGTAGCTAAATGTGTTTCCTGGAGACAGCAAAAGGTTGGGTTTTGTTTCTTAATCCAGGCTGCAACTCTGTGTCTTTTTATTGAAGAGTTTAGTCCATTTACATTTAGAGTTAATATTGATATGTTAACATTTGTATTTGCCATTGTGTTTGTCTTTCCCATGATTTTATTTATTTATTCTTTTAATAACTTTTTTTTTTGGCCTTCTTTCATTGTTATTCGTCCCTCTGAGGTTCTGGCTTTAGGACTCCTTGTAGTATTTTTTGGAGTGGGGGTTTAGTTGCAATGAAATTCCGGAGTTTCTGTTTGTCTGGGAAGGTCCTTATTCTTTCTTCAAAGAGGAAGGAGAGCTTTGCGGGATAGAGTATTCTTGGTTGGCATCTGTTTTCTTGGAGTCTGTTGACTATGTCCCTCCACTCTCTCCTTGCCCGTAGTGTTTCTTCGGAGAAGTCTGATGTCAGCCTGATTGGCTTTCCTTTGAATGTTATCTGTTTCTTCCCTCTTGCCAGCTTCATTATTTTTTCCTTGTCCTGGATTCTTGGGAGCTTTACTATTATGTGTCTTGCTGTATTTTTCCTTTCGTCGTGGAAGTTTGGTGTTCTTCTTGCTTCTTGTATATCAATTTTCAGCTCCTTCTTCACATTTGGGAAGTTCTCTTCAATTATCTCTTTGAATATTTTCTCTGTTCCTACTTCTCTCTCCTCTCCTTCTGGGATTCCTATAACTCTTATATTTCCTTTCCTCATGGAGTCAGATAGTTCCCGAAGTCTTTCTTCATTCTTTTTCCTTCGTACTTCACTTTCCTTTTCTGTTTTGGTTCTTTTTATTTCTGTGTCTTCAAGAGTACTTATTCGTTCTTCCATTTCATCAATTCTGCTTTCATTGCTTTTCCCAGAATTCTTTAGTTCTTCCATTAATTCTTTGATCTCCTGCATTTCTTTTACTTCCCTCTTTAGGGACTCAATTTCATTCTTCTGATCGTTGATTATTTTTCCCTTATCATTGTTTTCCTTTATGACTTCTGTCAGTTTTTTAATCACGGCAATTTTAAATTCTCTTTCTGGAAGGCTCAGAACTTCTTCCAAGTTACTGTCGTTGCAATCTGGGGGCTGTTTTTCTTTTTGTGGTGTACTTTTTCTCTGGAGAGTTGCTAGGTTGTGTGTGGTTCTTTTCCTCCCTACTGTCTGTTTTCTAATTTGCCGTATGCGTTGGGACACTGTGTTGTTGGGACTGGCCGGCATCTTGGGTGGGCTTCTCTGCTCCTCTCTGGTTCCTCCAGGAGTCATCGGGCGGCCGGGGCTGTGTGCTGGTCCTGGTCTCCTCCTGGGGGGCGGGGCTCGCTTTAATGGCGCCTGGAGCTCACCTCCGTGGCGGATCCTGCAGGGTTCTCCACAGCTCCGGTTCACGGGGTGTGGTGGCTGAAATAGTTCCTTTCCACTCACAGTCCCGCTTGCTGTGTCCTTTGTTCTTGTTGGCCATTTTGGTTTGTTGTTTCCCTCCTCTCTGCCGGTCGGAGAGTGCCGCCTCTGTGGGTGGGGGAGGGGAGCAGGGTTCTGCACTTTCCTCCCTTCTAGTCCTCTTTTATGGCCACTTTCTTCTTCAGGTAGTTTGCTGGAGTCACCCGTTTATCTTCCGTGTCCCAGTTCTCACTGGGACCTGCCGCTTTTCCTCCCTATTAACTTTTTTTAATGGGAGATCTTACTGGCAGCGTCTCCTCACCGCCATGTTGCTCCGCCCCTCCAATAATTTGTCCTGTTTTATACGATTCCCTTACCCCCAGTCTTAGCGTGTCACCTCTGCCACTTTGAAATCCTCTTTAGTGACTGTCCTAGAGTTGGCAGCTTACACTTTTACTACGCCGAGTCCACCTTTAAATACCACTACACAGCTACGCATATGGGGCAGAGTATTCACAATCCTCCCTCCCACTTGGTGACACTCCTGTCATTCATTTCTCCTGCCCATGTGCTATGACCACCCCATACACTGGCACTAGTCTGATTAGAAAACAGTGACCTTTTAGATCACACGAGAATAAGAACCATAAAACATGTCCTATGACCCCCGCGGCATACTTCACTGACTCTCTTCCTTTCTCCGGGTAGACTCAGTTTCTGACTCATAGTGCTTTCCGACTGCCTGAAGAACATCTCTTAGCAATTCTTTCTTACAAGGTCTGTTTTTCCTGCTGATTGACAGGCACTATTTTAGCCTGAGAAAATCTTTATTTCTTGTTTGCTTTTGAAAGGTAATTTTTTTAAAGATTTATTTATTTATTTATACAAGCACTGGGTACAGTCAGAAGCGCGGGAGGGTGAGAGGATTCACCAGAGCCAGAGCGGGGAACAGAACAGGCAGACTGACAAAATACACTGCCAAGGGGAGCAGCGGGTGCAGCAGGAAAGGTCTGTCGCGCCATGTGGGACCCTCGCCGGCAGCCAGGGATCGAACCGGCGCTGCAGACGCTGCGGGCAGCTTTGCAGCACAGCGCTCAACCACTGCACCACCAGGGGAGGCCCTGAAAGATAATTTTGCTGGAAATGGAATTTCAAGGAGGTGGTCGTTGTTTTCAATGGATGCTTTCAATAGTTCCCTTTACCATCTTCTTTGCATGGGTTCTGATGACCAGTTGGCCGTAATTCTTATCCACGACCGCTACAGATGTTTTTATCCACTTATCCATTGTTCAACACTTACTCGCAGTCTTTAGGCTCACACAGTTAGAATTTAATAAATATGACCAGGTAAGGGTGTATGTGGGTGGGGGGCGGAGGTGCACATGCACGCGTGCGTGTGTGTCTAGTATATATGCTTTTTGGTATTTGCAGAGATTCCCAACTCTGAGGTTACTCGTCTGCCATTAACTTTGCCAATTCTCAGCCCTTATTGCCTTCAATAGCCTTCTTCTCTGCTCTACCTTCTTTCTCGTGAAGATGTCAAACTTCTCCCTACCTCCCATAGGAGCAACTGCAATCACATTTGTTCCTGTTTCTCCTCTTTGCATTTCAATTTGGAAGGTGTAGTCACCCATGAACTATCTTCACATCCACTGATTCTTTTCTGGGTTGTACTGGAGCTACTCATGATCTCCTCACATGCTGCTGTGTTTTCATTTTCTAGTATTGCCTTTTAATTCTTTCTTACAATTTCCATCTCGCTGCTGACATGCCATCTGCTTCTACATTTTGTCTATTTTTTCCATTAGAGTCTTTAACATACTAATTCCTGTTATTTTAAATTCCCTGTTTGACATCTCTGTCATGTGGGGGATGGGTTCTGATGCTTGCTTTGTCTCTTCATGCTCTGTTTTTACTAGATTTCTGGCATGCTAAGATATTTTGTTTTGGTCAAAAGCCATTTGATCTTTTGGATAATAGGACCTGATGTAAATAGGCATTTTGGTGTGAATTTTTGCATTAGTATCAATATAAGTAAGTGTTAATATGATGTGTGTAAATTCCAATATAAGCCTATCATTACTGAATATCGTGGTAAGCACCAGGAGAAGCAGATAAAAGTGAACTTAGGGGCCTCCCTGGTGGCGCAAGTGGTTAAGCACCACACTATGAAGCAATCCGCAGCCTCTGCAGCATGAGTTCAATCCCCAGCCAGCCAGGGAGAAACCCACATACCTTGCAGACCTCTTCTGTCTCCTCTGCTGTTCCCCTCAGCAGTGTATTTCAGTCAGTCTGCCTGTTCTTTTCCCCACTCTGTCTCTGGTGAGTCCTCTCACCCCCTGCATCTCTGGCCTGTATACCAACTCTTGTATGCATAAATAAATATCTTAAAAAAAAACTGGAACTTAGTGGTCTGGGTGAGTCAGAGACTGCTTTACAAAGAGTGGCCAGTGGCATGTTAAAGTGAGAGAAAATATCTGTTTTAGGAATTGCATGTATGTTGTGAGTGGTATCTTTTGTCTTATTGAAATTACCTTTAGAATATCCATGTGCTCTTCTATGTAAAATCTCTTTGCACTATTTCTAGAATAAATGCATAACCTATTTAATTTTCTCAAACCATATATGTATACATATATATGTAATATATATATGATATTAAAGGTTAAAAAAGTGATATTAGCGCTGGATCAATTACTGGATTCAAAATATACTCACATCCTCCCCGCATACACCCACACATACTCCCAGGCTTCACAACACCCCTGCCCCTCCCACTATACCACACACTCTTCCACTTTGCTCCCCGAGACCATTAAGTTCACTGTTTTATCTGCTTCTCCTGGTGCTTACCACGATATTCAGTAATGATAGGCTTATATTGATACTTACTGTGGCATACTCATGAATGGTCATTGATGAGACTTCTGATTTCAGATCAAACATATAATGAGGCTGGAAATCATTAACCCATACTCCAAAACAAGAAAAATACTGGACAATGTAATCAAAATATGTTTTGGCTTATCAGAGAATTGAGGTGGAAGGGCAAACCCCCAAGATTTTGAGAGGCACTTGAATCCAGAGTGTCAAAACTGAGATCTGTTTTCCTGGATCAGAATCCTTTGCAGTCAGAAACTGACAAGGACATGTAAATGGTAAATAGGAGGCTTGAGGCTAAGTATGGACTAGCAGAAGAGTGAGAATCTCTTCACTCCCCTCCCTTCCACAGCACTGGAATTTCTTGGTATTTACCCAGGCTCCCCTATCCTTCCTGTGTCACTTAAGAAACAAGATAGTCAGTAGAGTTCTAGTCTTCCAGAAAATCATTTGGGAATACTGTATCCAGGGAGAGGACTGAGGGCATGGGGAGAATGTAATGCAGCTGCAGAAATACTTGTGAAGTTGGCAGCACACACACACACACACACGCATGAATGAGATCTACTAGTGAAGCTATGGAATGTTCGACCTCCCACAATCTTACTGCCACGGGAGTGGGGTACAGGGAAAGGACAGCGGGTTGTCGCTGAAAGTCAGGCACAAATACAGATTTACTATTAGCAGGAGTGCTTAGGAAAGCCCAAATTCAAGACAGGGGATAATAGCAAGCACACCAGAGGGTTTGGGAGCCTCTGGTACTGACAGCTACAGCAAACATGAAACAGCCAAATTCCTGCTAGAATTCACACCAAAATGCCTATTTACATCAGGTCCTATTATCCAAAAGATCAAATGGCTTTTGACCAAAACAAAATATCTTAGCATGCCAGAAATCTAGTAAAAACAGAGCATGAAGAGACAAAGCAAGCATCAGAACCCATCCCCCACATGACAGAGATGTCAAACAGGGAATTTAAAATAACAGGAATTAGTATGTTAAAGACTCTAATGGAAAAAATAGACAAAATGTAGAAGCAGATGGCATGTCAGCAGCGAGATGGAAATTGTAAGAAAGAATTAAAAGGCAATACTAGAAAATGAAAACACAGCAGCATGTGAGGAGATCATGAGTAGCTCCAGTACAACCCAGAAAAGAATCAGTGGATGTGAAGATAGTTCATGGGTGACTACACCTTCCAAATTGAAATGCAAAGAGGAGAAACAGGAACAAATGTGATTGCAGTTGCTCCTATGGGAGGTAGGGAGAAGTTTGACATCTTCACGAGAAAGAAGGTAGAGCAGAGAAGAAGGCTATTGAAGGCAATAAGGGCTGAGAATTGGCAAAGTTAATGGCAGACGAGTAACCTCAGAGTTGGGAATCTCTGCAAATACCAAAAAGCATATATACTAGACACACACGCACGCGTGCATGTGCACCTCCGCCCCCCACCCACATACACCCTTACCTGGTCATATTTATTAAATTCTAACTGTGTGAGCCTAAAGACTGCGAGTAAGTGTTGAACAATGGATAAGTGGATAAAAACATCTGTAGCGGTCGTGGATAAGAATTACGGCCAACTGGTCATCAGAACCCATGCAAAGAAGATGGTAAAGGGAACTATTGAAAGCATCCATTGAAAACAACGACCACCTCCTTGAAATTCCATTTCCAGCAAAATTATCTTTCAGGGCCTCCCCTGGTGGTGCAGTGGTTGAGCGCTGTGCTGCAAAGCTGCCCGCAGCGTCTGCAGCGCCGGTTCGATCCCTGGCTGCCGGCGAGGGTCCCACATGGCGCGACAGACCTTTCCTGCTGCACCCGCTGCTCCCCTTGGCAGTGTATTTTGTCAGTCTGCCTGTTCTGTTCCCCGCTCTGGCTCTGGTGAATCCTCTCACCCTCCCGCGCTTCTGACTGTACCCAGTGCTTGTATAAATAAATAAATAAATCTTTAAAAAAATTACCTTTCAAAAGCAAACAAGAAATAAAGATTTTCTCAGGCTAAAATAGTGCCTGTCAATCAGCAGGAAAAACAGACCTTGTAAGAAAGAATTGCTAAGAGATGTTCTTCAGGCAGTCGGAAAGCACTATGAGTCAGAAACTGAGTCTACCCGGAGAAAGGAAGAGAGTCAGTGAAGTATGCCGCGGGGGTCATAGGACATGTTTTATGGTTCTTATTCTCGTGTGATCTAAAAGGTCACTGTTTTCTAATCAGACTAGTGCCAGTGTATGGGGTGGTCATAGCACATGGGCAGGAGAAATGAATGACAGGAGTGTCACCAAGTGGGAGGGAGGATTGTGAATACTCTGCCCCATATGCGTAGCTGTGTAGTGGTATTTAAAGGTGGACTCGGCGTAGTAAAAGTGTAAGCTGCCAACTCTAGGACAGTCACTAAAGAGGATTTCAAAGTGGCAGAGGTGACACGCTAAGACTGGGGGTAAGGGAATCGTATAAAACAGGACAAATTATTGGAGGGGCGGAGCAACATGGCGGTGAGGAGACGCTGCCAGTAAGATCTCCCATTAAAAAAAGTTAATAGGGAGGAAAAGCGGCAGGTCCCAGTGAGAACTGGGACACGGAAGATAAACGGGTGACTCCAGCAAACTACCTGAAGAAGAAAGTGGCCATAAAAGAGGACTAGAAGGGAGGAAAGTGCAGAACCCTGCTCCCCTCCCCCACCCACAGAGGCGGCACTCTCCGACCGGCAGAGAGGAGGGAAACAACAAACCAAAATGGCCAACAAGAACAAAGGACACAGCAAGCGGGACTGTGAGTGGAAAGGAACTATTTCAGCCACCACACCCCGTGAACCGGAGCTGTGGAGAACCCTGCAGGATCCGCCACGGAGGTGAGCTCCAGGCGCCATTAAAGCGAGCCCCGCCCCCCAGGAGGAGACCAGGACCAGCACACAGCCCCGGCCGCCCGATGACTCCTGGAGGAACCAGAGAGGAGCAGAGAAGCCCACCCAAGATGCCGGCCAGTCCCAACAACACAGTGTCCCAACGCATACGGCAAATTAGAAAACAGACAGTAGGGAGGAAAAGAACCACACACAACCTAGCAACTCTCCAGAGAAAAAGTACACCACAAAAAGAAAAACAGCCCCCAGATTGCAACGACAGTAACTTGGAAGAAGTTCTGAGCCTTCCAGAAAGAGAATTTAAAATTGCCGTGATTAAAAAACTGACAGAAGTCATAAAGGAAAACAATGATAAGGGAAAAATAATCAACGATCAGAAGAATGAAATTGAGTCCCTAAAGAGGGAAGTAAAAGAAATGCAGGAGATCAAAGAATTAATGGAAGAACTAAAGAATTCTGGGAAAAGCAATGAAAGCAGAATTGATGAAATGGAAGAACGAATAAGTACTCTTGAAGACACAGAAATAAAAAGAACCAAAACAGAAAAGGAAAGTGAAGTACGAAGGAAAAAGAATGAAGAAAGACTTCGGGAACTATCTGACTCCATGAGGAAAGGAAATATAAGAGTTATAGGAATCCCAGAAGGAGAGGAGAGAGAAGTAGGAACAGAGAAAATATTCAAAGAGATAATTGAAGAGAACTTCCCAAATGTGAAGAAGGAGCTGAAAATTGATATACAAGAAGCAAGAAGAACACCAAACTTCCACGACGAAAGGAAAAATACAGCAAGACACATAATAGTAAAGCTCCCAAGAATCCAGGACAAGGAAAAAATAATGAAGCTGGCAAGAGGGAAGAAACAGATAACATTCAAAGGAAAGCCAATCAGGCTGACATCAGACTTCTCCGAAGAAACACTACGGGCAAGGAGAGAGTGGAGGGACATAGTCAACAGACTCCAAGAAAACAGATGCCAACCAAGAATACTCTATCCCGCAAAGCTCTCCTTCCTCTTTGAAGAAAGAATAAGGACCTTCCCAGACAAACAGAAACTCCGGAATTTCATTGCAACTAAACCCCCACTCCAAAAAATACTACAAGGAGTCCTAAAGCCAGAACCTCAGAGGGACGAATAACAATGAAAGAAGGCCAAAAAAAAAAGTTATTAAAAGAATAAATAAATAAAATCATGGGAAAGACAAACACAATGGCAAATACAAATGTTAACATATCAATATTAACTCTAAATGTAAATGGACTAAACTCTTCAATAAAAAGACACAGAGTTGCAGCCTGGATTAAGAAACAAAACCCAACCTTTTGCTGTCTCCAGGAAACACATTTAGCTACAAAAGATAAAAATAGGCTCAAAGTTAAAGGATGGAAAACAATCCTACAAGCAAATGGACCAAAAAAGAAAGCAGGAACAGCTATACTTATATCAGATAAAACAGATTTCAAACTCAAAAAGATAAAAAGAGACCCCAATGGTAACTACATTATGATCAATGGGACAATACTTCAAGAAGAAATAACACTCATTAACATATACTCACCAAACGAAGGAGCACCAAAATATATCAGACAACTGTTGTCCTCTCTGAAAACAGACATCAGAGAAAACACATACGTAGTGGGAGACTTCAACACACCACTATCAACAATGGATAGACCAACAAGACAAAAAATAAGTAAAGAAACCAAAGCTCTAAATAAGGATCTAGAGCAATTGGGCTTAACAGACATCTATAGAACACTAAACCCCAAAAAAACGGAGTACACATTTTTCTCAAGCGCACACGGATCATTCTCCAGGATCGATCACATACTGGGGCACAAGACAAACATCAACAGATACACCAAGATTGAAATCATATCAAACATCTTTTCTGACCATGAAGGCATCAAACTAGAAATAAACCATAAAAAGAAGACAAGGAACTTTCCTACCTCATGGAGATTAAAAACCACACTACTGGAAGACCACTGGACTAATGAGGAGATCAAAGAAGAAATTAAAAATTTTTTTGAATTGAATGACAAGGAGGACACCAATATCCTAAATGTATGGGATGCAGCAAAAGCAGTAATAAGAGGAAAATATATAGCAATAGAAGCTCACATCAAGAAACAAGAAAGAACTCAAAGAAACAACCTAATCTCGAAGCTCAAAGATCTAGAAAAAGAACAACAAAAAAACCCCAAAACCAGTAGAAGAAAAGAAATAATAAAAACCAAAGCAGAAATAAATGAAATTGAAACTAAAAAAACAATCCAAAAGATCAATGAAACCAAGAGTTGGTTCTTAGAAAAAATCAATAAAATAGACAAACCCCTAGCCAGGCTCACAAAGGAAAAAAGGGAGAAAGCACAAATAAACAGGATCATCAATGAAAGAGGAGAAATCACAACGGACACAGCAGAAATCAAAAGAATAATCAGTAACTACTATGAACAGTTATATGGAAACAAGTTTAACAATCTAGAGGAGATGGACAAATTCCTACAACTCTACAATCACCCAAAGCTAGATAAAGAAGAAATAGAACACCTAAACAGACCAATTACAATTAGCGAAATTGAAATGGTAATCAAAAACCTCCCCAAAAACAAAAGCCCAGGACCTGATGGATTTACAAATGAATTCTACCAAACATTCAGAGACGAATTAGTGCCTATCCTTCACAAACTCTTCCAAAAAATTGAGAAGGAAGGGACAATACCAAACACGTTCTATGAAGCCAACATTACACTAATACCAAAACCGAACAAGGACAACACAAAAAAAGAAAACTACAGGCCAATCTCCCTAATGAACACTGATGCAAAAATCCTCAATAAAATTTTAGCCATCAGAATCCAACAATGTATCCATAAGATAATTCACCACGACCAAGTAGGATTCATTCCAGGGACACAAGGATGGTTTAACATCCGAAAATCAATCAACGTTATCCAACACATCAACAAAAAGAAATATAAAAACCATATGATAATATCAATAGATGCTGAGAAAGCTTTCGACAAAGTGCAACACCCATTCATGATAAAAGCCCTTGAAATTCTTGGGATACAAGGAACATACCTCAACATCATAAAGGCCATCTATGAGAAGCCAACAGCCAGTATCATTCTCAATGGTGAAAAGCTGAAAGCAATTCCATTAAGATCTGGAACAAGACAAGGATGTCCACTCTCACCACTGCTTTTCAATATAATACTGGAAGTCCTAGCCAGGGCAATAAAACAAGGGAAAGACATCCAAGGAATCCAAATAGGAAAAGAAGAAGTCAAACTATCACTATTTGCAGACGATATGATATTATACATAGAGAACCCCAAAAACTCCACAGAAAAGTTAATTCAACTCATCAATCAGTTCAGTAAAGTGGCAGGATACAAAATCAACACGCAAAAGTCAGTAGCCTTCCTATACACAAACAATAAATCTGAAGAAGAAGAAATAAAAAAAAAACCATCCCTTTTGTTATTGAAACAAAAAAAATCAAATATTTGGGAATAAATCTAACAAAAGAGGTAAAGGACCTATACAAAGAAAACTATAAAACACTGTTAAAAGAAATAGAAGAAGACACAAAGAAATGGAGAGACATCCCCTGCTCTTGGATTGAAAGAATAAACATTATTAAAATGGCCATCCTTCCAAAAGCAATATACAGATTCAATGCTATTCCAATCAAAATTTCGATGTCATTCTTCAAAGAAATAGAACAATTATTGATGAAATTCATATGGAATCACAAAAAACCCCGAATAGCCAAAGCTCTCCTGAAAAAAAAAAAAAGAAGGGAATGGAGGCATCACACTCCCAGACTTCAAACTATACTACAAAGCCATAATCATCAAAACTGCATGGTATTGGAAAAAGAACAGACATACAGACCAATGGAATCGAATAGAAAATCCAGAAATAAACCCACAGATTTATGGTCAACTAATCTTTGACAAAGGAGCAAAGACTATGCATTGGAGCAAAGAAAGTTTGTTCAATAAATGGTGCTGGGAAAACTGGGTCGCTACATGCAAAAGAATGAAGCTTGACCACTACCTCACACCATACACAAAAATCAACTCAAAATGGATTAAAGAACTAGACATAAGACCTGAAACCATAAAATATATAGAAGGAAATATAGGCGAAACACTACGTGATTTGCACATCAAAGACATCTTTACAGACACATCACCCAAAGCAGTGATAGTGAAGGCAAAGATAAACAGCTGGGACTACATCAAATGAAAGAGCTTCTGCACAGCAAAAGAGACAATAACAAAAACAAAGAGAAACCCCACCAACTGGGAGAACATTTTTGCACCCAACACTAATGATAAAGGACTGATCACAAAAATCTGCAAAGAGCTGATGAGACTCAACAACAACAAAGAAAATAATCCAGTGAAAAAATGGGCAGAAGAGCTAAAAAGAAACTTCTCTGAAGAGGAAATGCAAATGGCCAACAGGCATATGAAAAAATGTTCAACATCACTTGTCATCAGGGAAATGCAAATCAAAACTACCATGAGATACCATCTTACACCAGTGAGAATGGCACATATTAAAAAAACTAGCAACAACAAATGTTGGCGAGGGTGTGGAGAAAAAGGAACTCTTCTGCACTGTTGGTGGGAGTGCAAACTGGTCCAACCACTGTGGAAAGCTGTGTGGAGATTTCTGGACCTACTAAACATAGAGCTTCCATATGATCCAGCAATTCCACTCCTAGGTATTTACCCAAAGGACACAGAAACATCAATTCCAAAGAACACCTGCACCCCTATGTTTATAGCAGCACTGTTTACAATAGCTAAGCTTTGGAGACAGCCCAAATGCCCAAAAATAGATGACTGGATCAAGAAGATGTGGTACATATATACCATGGAATATTACTCAGCATTCAAAAAAGATAAACACATGCAATTTGCAGCAACATGGATGGCGCTGGAAGGGATCATGCTCAGCGAAATAAGCCAAAAAGAAAAAGAAAAATACCGGATGGTCTCACTCATAGCAGGAATCTAGAAAACTTAAATAAGGGACCAGGAAAATGAATAACTATAAGAAAGTGAAAATCAAAATCAACAAAAAACTATGAACCAGAGACACTTTTAGGGGGGCGGGGGCAGGAGGGGAGGGATTGGGGTCAGAATGGGGGGGCTGCAATTGTATGGGGAATATAACAATAAAATTTATTAAAAAAAATAAAAAAAAGGACAAATTAAAAGCAGAGGAGGCAGAAATAGAGGGGCGAGAGGAAACAAAGAACGAATGCAGTGAATAGAAAACAGGTGTGAATATGGTTGCTATTAGTCCAGTTGTAGCAATAATCACATTAAGTGAGAATGGTCTCAGTGCACCCAGTACAGACTGATTTTCAGAATGGCCAGAAAAAAGACCCAACTAACTCTGTCGTCCACAAGCGCCTCACATTCAACACAAAGACTCAGATGGCTGAGGAGTAATGGGAATGGAGACAGGCTGAGCACGCAAACACTAAGCGAAGGAAAGAAGCAGTAGCTGTAGTCACAGCAGACAACCGGACAAGGAAAACTGCCCGGGACAAAGACGGGCCTTACATAGTGATGAAGGGGTTTATTCTCCAAGAGGATGCAACAATCCCCTGTGTGTGTGTCTAGCAGCAGAGCACCAACACACCTGCGGCAGAGCCTGACAGAAGCTCAGAGAGAAACACCGCAGTCCTGGGCAGCAGCGGGAGGTTTCCGCACCCCTCTGTCAGTAGCTGGTGTGTCAGGCGGGCAGCCTATCAGAAAAGATATCCATCGGTGAACTGAGTGGCATTTTCTGGCAACTCAATCTACTTGACGTTTATGGAACACTCGACCTGGTAAGAGCAAAACCTTCAGGCTCCCAAGTTCAGAGGAACAGTACCAGAGATAGACCCTGTTGGGGAGGACGTAGAACATTCCTCTGTAAATACAGAGGAATACAAGTCGTGAACAAGGAAGTTCTCATCAAAATTGTATTAAATTCGAAATCTAGAGCAGAAAAATTGAGGAATAATCAGCACATGCTTGGAAATTAGCCTGAAGCACTTCTGATCAACACATGGATGAACGCAGAAGACTCCAGAGAGACTGGAAGACACTTTGAACTGAAGGAAAAAGTCATCCCAATTTTTGTCCTTCAGCAGTAGCACTGCTTACAGGGAAATGGAAGGTATAACAAAACTTCATGTATTGGAAAGGAAGAAAGAGCTAAGGTCAGTGACTTGAGGGTTCACCTTGGGAAGGCAGGAAAGGCCAATTCAAGTCTAAAGAAAGCAGGCAAAAATATATAACACAAATCGAGAGCAGAAACCAACAAAACTGATAGCAGGAGACCACCCATAGTGGGAAAATAAAGATGCCCAAAGCTGGTTCTTTGACACCATCCAGGAAAGAGGCAAACCTCTGTCAGGCCAAGCAAAAGGGGAGAGAAGAAACAATGTACCGATATCAGACTTGAAAGACAGGGACATCACTACTGGTCTCCCGGACACTGAAAGAACAAAAAGGAGGCATGATTGTCAGCTGTAGACTGGCAAATTCAGTGCATGGGATGAATAACGCCACTCCTTGAAAGACACCATCTACTGGAAGCCACGTGGGAAAACAGATGACCTGGACGGCTGTGTATTTATGCACTGGGCCCAGACTTTTCCCCTGGTGAATTCTGAACAAACATTTAAGGGTGAAATACCAATTCCCCACTATCTCTTCCAGAATATAGAATCAGCGGGCATATTTCCTACCTGGTTTTTTGAGGTCAGCATTACCAAACAGTAAGAAAAAAAGACATTGCAGGAAAAGAAAACTACAAGCTATGAGCATTGACACAAAACCCCTGAACAATGGATTAGCAAATTGCATCCAACAATGCACATGAAGAACTATACACTCTGACCGGATGGGGATTCTTTCAGGCATGCAAGGCTGGTTCAGTGTAATTCGCCACATCAGCAGGTTAAAGAAGAAAAATCATGGGATCATACTAACTGGTGCAGAAAACATTTGATAAATTTCAGCACCATTCTTGTAAAAACTCTAGCAAACTAGGAATAGGGGGGAGCTTCCCCACCCTGGTAGAGAAGACCTATGGAAAACCTACAGGTAACATAATACTTACTTACAGAATAAGAGACCAGAAGCTTTCCCCCAAAGACGTGTCTGCTGTCAGTCAGAGTCACCAAAGCACACAAAGCACTCCCAGCTTGTTTAATAAGAAAACAAACAAAAGGAAATGAAAGGTGTTTGGATTGGTAATACTGAAGTAAGATGAATTTTTATTTGCAGAGAATATAATTATTGATGTGGAAACTCCAAAGAATCCACCAAAAATGGTTGAATTAACAAAGGAATTTTGAAGACCACAGGTGACAAGGTCAGCGTACACAAAGACAATGTCTTACCTATATATGAGCTGTGAACAATTAGAATCTGGCCATTAAAGGAAACTGCCTTTTACAATGGCGACCCTGTGTTTGAAGGATCAAGCCATGGATATAACCGACATGCACAGGATCCGTTTGTGGAAAACAAAACCACAAGCCGTGAGGAAAGAAATCAAAGAAACGCAAACTACAAGAAGAGCTATTTTTTTTTATGCATGGGCTGGAAGACTGGTAATTGTGACAATTTAGATTCTTCCCAGGCTTAGCTACAGAAACAACAGGATACCAATCAAAAGTCACAGCAAGCTCTTTGTACCTATCGACCTACTGACGGGAAACTCTATGTTGAGAACCAGAGGCTCTAGAAGAGACAAATCAATTCTGTAAACGAAGAACAACGTTACTGGACTCATACTGTCTGGTCTCAAGACTTCCTAGAAGCTGCAGTAATCAAGAGTGTGTGGCCTTGGCCAAGAATCACCCTGAGTGCAGGTCAGGGGGTCAGAGTGGGAAGCCCCGTGAGAGACCCACACAAATGTCACTCAACTGAACTTTGACAAAGGCACAAGCACACTTTGAGGAGAAAGGATTGCCTGTTCCACACATCTTGCTGCACTAATTTGGTGCCCAAGTGCAAAAAACAACTTCACCTACACTTTCTCAATCGTTACATCAATGTGGACCCAAATCCTGCATGTTAAATTCCAAATTTGAAACAGCTGCTGGAAGAAACATTGCAGAAAATCAACATGACTGTCTGCCGAGGAGCTTTTAGACAGAACACTGGAATCCGTGCAAGAGACAAAGCTAAGCTGGACTTGTGAAAAATAAAAGCTTGTGCTCCAAGAGACTGTTTAAAAGTGAGACAAGCCCGAGTCCGGAAAAAGATATTTGTAGAACACAGGTCTGACGGTGGGCTTGTATCCAAACATGAAAAGAAACGATAAAGCTCAAAGCTTAATAAACAATAACCCAGTTTTAAAATGGGCAAAGGATCGGAACATACACCTCAGTCGATGAAGATCTAGAAAGGGCAAATGAGCATGGGAAAGGTTGCCTGCTTGGCGTTTGGGAACGGCATATGGAAATAACAATGGGATAACACTGCACCTTCGTAAATGCCTAACATCCAAAAACCTGACAAAACCTACTGCTGGCGAGCACACAGGGCGAGAGCAACAGTCACTCATTTAAGGCCTGAATTCTTAAACGGACAGCAGCTTGGGAAGAGAGTTTGAGAGGTTCTTATCAAAGTTAAACAGAGGCCTACTGTTCTGTGATGCAGTAACTGTGCTATTAAGTATTTGACCTACTGCCTTAAAGAGTTATGTCCTTGCAGAATTAGGAAGAGAAACTTGATTCAAAGGAGCATTGCAAGGAAATGGGGGTGGGGCGAAGCGGGAGGCTAGGGAGGGGTGCTCTTGCAATAGAACACCCTACCATAAGAGCAGCAAGCATCTGGGGAGTTAGACAAAATGGTCCCTTCTTTTATATGGGGGATTCAAAGACCCCAGAGTGGGGGGATGGAAGGAAAGGGTAGCGTGAACAGCTAGAGAATCACAGCTGTGTCAGCCTAGGCTAGGACAGCCTGCTCTCAGGAGGGTGGTGTGCTGGCTCAGGCTGAGGGCGGGTCAAAGCTCAGAAACCTAGAGGAGAGAGAGAACCTTAAGCAGAGTTTGAGTAACAGGTAATTTTGCTCCAGTGGTTCGGTGGACACGGTAGGTCAGCTAATTGTTTATGAGGTGAGCAATGGGCGCTTGGATGGACTGTACCTGGTTTTTGTTGGATAAACAAGCCCCCATGGTGAATGCTATCTAAGCAGATGGGGAAGCCAAGCTCCTTGCAGTGGTTAGTTTCCTGGAATACGACATTTGGGCAGATCTCTTTCTAGGATCACAAGTGTGGGTAACGTTCAACATTGTGAGTCCACACAAAATCCTGCACACCAACGTATATAGCGCTCTTTTTGATAATCACAAAAAATGGGAAGCCAAGATGTGCCCCGATATGTGAATGAATAAAGGATCCATGGTGCATCCGCTGAATGGAACACTATTTGGTGATAGAAAGGAATGAGCTTTCAAGCCATGGAGAGATATGGATCTGTTTTATATTCATATTGTTAAGTGACATTAACCAGTCTCATAAAACTGTGTATGTTGCAATCCAATCATAAGATACTGGAAATTATGAAAATTGAAACACTGCAGTGATTATAGTACTTCCTAGATTGTCAGTATTGTGTACTTGGATATTTAAAGCACAGGTATATTTTAGGGCTTTGAAAATGTGTCATACTTTGGGTGTGTCAAAATCCATAGGGATTTACAGTAGGAACTATGGAACTATGGAACCAAAAAATCACAATTGAGTGCAGTATGTAACAAAAGGCATTAATCAGAGTTCATCATAAAAAGTCCACTGATGAAATTTTACAAAGCAAAATACTCAAAAAATGTTTAAAAAACCAGTGCAGTTTCCACTGCGTTGAAGGTAAGACACACAGTAAGTCAAAAAAGAACAGCTGAATTATCAATAGATACAGTGTAACTAGAAGGAAAGAAATTGGAAACCTGCATACATAAATGCTAGCTTATCAATAAGTACCATAATGTAAACATACTAAATATATGAACTAGAAGCAGACTTTCCTAGTGTAACACACACAGGTAACTCTACAATGTTTACGTGAAAAATCACTTCAATTTCAATGATAGGCTAATTAAATATAAAAGGTTGGAAAGCATATCTTGCATACATTAATTAAAAAGCAAGATAATTAATTAATTACATAGACCTCATCGCCAAGAAAATAGTGGATGTCAAAACAAATCATAAAATAGAAGATTCAATCCCCCAGGAGGAAATCTTTTCTACTTCCTTTAACAACGTGTGTGTTTTATTCTTGTCGCAGAGCCCTCAGTTCTTGTGTCTGTCAGAGCAAATGACATGCTATTTTGCTTATTGTGTTCATGGATAAGTGAAGCTAATAAACTGCAAGAGCTTTGGAAAGCCTGATCCATCTCCACATTCTCAGAACACAACACAGAGTCTGTGTCTGGCGGATTACATAGTCATTAACTGCCTTATGAATGAATTTCAGGCCAGTAAAGGCTATTTTGATAGGGTCAAGGAAAGGGTCCCTTTACATCACATTCAACAAGTGGCCAATCCGGGCCAAAGCAAAGAGTCTGCTTAGTAACTTGCTAGGAAACAGGGGCGGTGGGCACACGCTTGGCAGGCTGCGGGCGCCATGGGCAGAGTGAGGAGAGGCGCGAACGCTGAGCCGCGTGGGCGCCTGCAGCCCGGGGGTCCTGCAGCAGCCGTCCGCGCAGCCGTCCGGGTCGGGGGCGGCCGGCGCCCACCCGTGCGAGTCCGGATGAGGAGCCACGCAGCGGGGAGGCGGCCGGGCGCCCGCAGGGACTCGACCCGGCTGCGGCGCAAGCGCTGGTGGCGGCGGGCCCGGGCGGCCGGCTGCAGAGATCCGCTGGCGCCCGCGAAGCCGCCGGCGGCCGCCCAGTCCCCCAGCGAGATGGACCTGGGCGCGCAGCGCGAGCGCTGGGAGACGTTCAGGAAGCGGCGGGGCCTCAGCTGCGAGGGCGCCGCCAAGTTCCTGCTGGACACCTTCGAGTACCCGGGGCTGGTGCACCACACCGGGGGCTGCCACTGCGGCGCCGTGCGCTTCGCCGTCTGGGCGCCCGCGGACCTGCGCGTGGTGGATTGCAGCTGCCGCCTGTGCAGGAAGAAGCAGCACCGGCACTTCCTCGTTCCGGCCGCGCGCTTCACGCTCCTGCTGGGCGCAGACAGCCTGGTGTCCTACCGCTGCCACACGCACCCGGCGCTGCACAGCTTCTGCAGCAGGTGCGGGGTGCAGAGTTTCCACGCATCGGTGTCCGAGCCTGGCGTCTACGGCGTCGCCCCGCACTGCCTGGACCCAGGCACGGTGCGCAGCGTGGTCATCGAGGAGGGGGACGGCGGCGACTGGGGCGAGGAAGCCGCCAAGGAGCACGAGACCCTCCCGAGCGCGACCGGCCAGTGAGCTCCGCCTCTCCTCCCGAAGAGGCCCGGGGACCCGGGGCGCCCGCGCGCCCGCAACGCGGCCCGGCCCGCCGGCCCGCCGGCCCGCCGGCCCGCGAGAGACCCCCCCCCCAGTGCTTGTGTAATGCCTCCCCGAAAGTCGCCTGCTCTGGACTGCTGCTGAACCTGTGCTGTCCCCGCGCTCCCGCCCCGCCCCGCCCCGCCCCTCCCGGGGCTTGTGGCTGGACTTGCTGCCGGTGGAGCAGACAAGCCCGCAGACCAGAGATCCTGAGCGCGCGCCTGTCTGTGTCCAGGCTGACCTTCCAGTCCAATAAACAAGCAGGGCCGCTCCTTTCTCCAGGCGCTGTCTGCACCCCTCTGTCCTCCCATTTTTCACACAGTGGTTCCGGCGAATCCTTGGCAGGCCATCCCCAGTGCAGTAGGGCTGTGTGTCATGACAGGATAGTTCTAGCGCCTGCGTCGGGTTAAACGCGGGCACTTGTGTTTCCGCACAAGCAGTTTTGTGAACGTTTATTAGGACGTTTCCCGTCGATTCTCTTTGTCTTCGTGTGTGTGGGGGCTTAGGTAGGCACTCCCACGTCTGCTGCCTGGAGATGTGCGGCTTTCAGCCACATGGCTTCACGTGTTTTTCAAGTAACGTTTAAGATTCGCTAGTGTCACACACCTCGTTGTGCTTAGTTTTCCAGGGGTGTTGGCAGTTTGCTTGTTTTGTTTTAGACGCTGACTCTGGGTAGGGGGGTGAGGAGACAGAAGAAAGAGAAAGATGTCTGTGTACTGTGTGCCCTCTTGGTGTTTTGAAATTCCTACCTTCTACGTGTCCTAAGTATTTAGAAAAAATAAATTCTTTACAAACTGAAATGGTGTGTTTATTCATATATAATGCTGGGCTTGTCCATGGGACAGGTTAGTTATTGAAGGTATTTGGTTTCAGATTATTTGAAAAGACAGTTGTCTGTCTTGATTTTTGTAGTGGGGGGAAATTCTCCAGATTCTGAATTTTGGATTACTGGAAATTGTAAAGTTTTTACAGATTCAATTCTGAGAACAGTCTACCTGTTTTTGAAACCAGGCTCTGCTACCTACTAGGTCAGATTTTTAAACTCTGTGTGCCTCAATTTCATCTTCCATAAATAATGTTAATAACATATTCATTATTTTCAGGGTTAACATAGCACTTTATACTTACTAAGTTATCAGTCAATCCAAATATTTATGAGTGAATGAATGAATGAACACATTGCAGTTACATATACAATAGGATTTTTTTCAGCCTGGAGAGAATGACCTTCTGAATCATACCCCATCATGGATGGACCTTGAAAACATAGTAAGTGAAATAAAGTCCTCACAGCCTATTTTATGATTTGACTTTTATGAGGTATCTAAAATAATCCAATTAATAGAGATAGAAAATAAAATAGCTGTTACCAGGACCTGAGGAGGGGTAATGGAGAATTATTGTATAGTGGGTACAGAGTTTTAGTTTAATGTGATAATAAATTCTGCAGAAGGACCATGGTAATGGTCTGTACAGCAACATGAATGTACCCAATGTCACTGATTGTAGACTTAAAATATTTAAAATTGTAAATTTTATAGTGTGCTATTTTATCACTAGAACAAATAATTATAAAGAATAATTAAAAATCATAGTGCTATAAAAATCATAGCACTAATCCCATGAGAATAATTGCTGAAAATTGTGCAGGTATTAAGCTTATGATAACATATACATTTTTTTAAAAATTCTACTTTTTGTTTGAGTTCAAATTTTATCATTGGTAATAGGTATTATAAATTGGTTTCCTTGACACAAAATTCCCTTTGTTTATTTTTCAAAATATTACTCAAACACTCACATCTAAATAACTATAGTTTGTGAATAGTTCCTTCAAGTAGAATGGTAGTCCAGGGAAAAAAAAGAGACCTGGATAAACTGGCTAGTCAAATAATCATACAAGTTTATTTCCTTGACATAATCACCTTACTTTGTTATTCAGTATAAGTCTTTTATGGTGCTTTCTTCCTTTCTATTTCCTTACAAGGAATATTGGGTGGCCTAAACAGGGTTGATATTGATAAAATGGAAAATCTTTCTCCTTCAAGGACATTTTTAATTTAAATTGGAATTACATATTGTCACATGCTGCACAATGACAGTTCTGACAATGACGAACCACAGCTACAATTTGGTCCCCGTGTATGGCCCGGGTGTGTAGTAGGCTACAGGATGTATATGGTTTAAGTACACTGTGTAATATTCACACAATGGGAAAATCAACTAACAATGCATTAAAACATGTCTTGTCATTAAGTGACATGTGGCTGCATATGTTTATATGTATATATACATATACTGTGTATATACCCAATACAATAAAATAATATATACTCAGTGCAAATGGCAACACAGTGGAATGTGGCCAATAATGTCTTAGTATTTAAGAAAATATTTCTTACATTTAAGAAAATAGCATTGGCAAGATAAACCCCATCATTTTCATCCACTGATGGTGTTCTTACAATGAAAATAAAATCATTTCCTTCTGTTATTTAAGCCCTCCAATGATTTTGCTGCACAGAAAATAAATCCCAATGCCTTCACAACATTATGTGAACTGGCCACTCATTACCTTTCCAGTGTCACCTCTTACAACTCTTCCTTTCATGCAACCTTCTTCAGTCACCCTAAAGCATTTCAGTTTCTAAAATGCACCAATCAAATCATTTCAGAGCCATTGTACCTGCCGGAACACAGATCTTCCAAATTTTTAGTTTGATCTTTATCATTTAGTGTCATTCCTTGCTCAGGTCTTTCCAGAATACCCGGTCTCAAGCGGCACCTTCCATGACATCTTACCCTCCATGCTATTATCTGACTTCATTTTCTGCAAAGCACGTCCAGTCCTTGAAATATTTATTTACTGTGTGATATCATTCTTTCTGCCCCGTAGAATCTGTGCTGTTTGAGAACAGAGACCTGGTCTTTCTTGTTTGCTGCTGTAGCTCAAGTAAATAGAATAATACCTTGCAGATAGTCTGTACTTGAAATGTAATGTTAAAAGAAAAGAATGAATATCATAAATGTTATCATAAATATCATAAATCACATAAAGACTCTGACATATGGCTTTATTCCCAATATGCACGAGAGAAAATTAATTCAAAAAGGTGAAGTTAATTGCGCAGATTAGAGTGAAGATAAGAAAAGCAAAGTATTATTGATTTCTGTAAAGTAGAATGATTTCATGTAATCACATCAGGCATGTTGGAAAGATGATCGTATCAATAGGCCCATATATTGGGGATGCCTTGCTCAGTGTGAAAGGTTGCAAAGTTTTAGCCCCACTTCTGTTCCTGCACACTAAGTGAAATACAATACTAAAAGAGTTCTCACAAACAAGAGTTATCAGGGAAAGAGGGGAAGACTGGTTTTTTTCTCCAAAACTCTGGGTTTCTCCAGTGGTGAAGGATCATAAAAAGACTTGTAGTTACAGTTCCCTGGAAGTTGTCTCCTGATAAACTACAGTACTTAGCATCTCAGTACTTAGCATCTGTTAATAATTTATGGGCAGGCAGAACCTCAGGACAGGTCAGGGTTTTTTTGTTTGTTTGTTTGTTTGTTTTTTTTTGAGGACAGGCGTGCCAGAATGGCACCCAAAAGAACGAGGCATATAACCCACCCGTACTCTCCACGCTCTTTCTTCATGCAGACCTGCTGCAGTTCAGCAAAACCTTCAATGTTGTCCTTTGTACAAACCATCATCAAGAGGGAGAAGCTGCAAGCCAAGCCAACCCGGGGTGGGAAAAGAGAACAAGATTGGCATTTTTAACATTTCCATTTTATCCTCTCATCCAAGGCACAAAGATATTTTCTTCCTTAGATGTGCTAGGCAAAGACAGCTTATAAAAAGTAAACTGTGAATTATTTATGTTAGCCCTAACAGTTTTTGGACGTTGCATGTCACAGCAATGAAATTGCGCCCTCCAGTGGACATTGTAGAGACAGACAGTTCTGTGTAGATCGGGATCTTTTGTAGACATCAAAATGCATAGATAAGAATTTGGGGAGCATCATCAGAAGTCAGAAGGCACATGATTCTTGTGTTCAAGTGGTACAGGAGTAAAGTCCTTGGCATATGATTGCTGTCTCAGTTATGATGCTTTCATCTATCGCAACAGTTTGGCATCACACCCAGACACAGCAGCGTCCCACAGGAAAAAGGGACTTTTTCCCCATCTTGGGTCCACCTTTTTAAGGATGAGGAAAGATTTTATATAAACATATTGTCCCTGAATTCAGATTCCATTTAGTCTTCCATAATCCTGATTGTGTTCTTGATTCAACATAATAAATTTTATCTTCTATCACTTTCTATTCCTGAAAAAAAGTAAATCTTTTCACTATTCCTCTTTATCCCTGTTTTAACCTGACCTAGGTGAATAGGAAAGGATGGTGTTTAGTTTCTCCTATATACTCTAGGGACACCCAACCCAACTACCTGATTTCATGTCTCAGATCTCCAAACCTCAAATTGCCGTGCCACGGGAATTTGGGGCTTCATGGTTGAGCAACACAGACATGGACACTACTTTTAAGGAATTCAGTCATCTGGAGGAGGCAGACAAAAAAAAAGTGATGAGTGCACTATGAGATAGGCAGATTTCTCTTTAACTCTAGAACAGTGTGACCTGGTGGCATGTGGTGGGGATTATAACCTTGCCTAAGGGCTATAGTACTGCTGAGTAACTGGTGACTTCAGATGTAAAGGACAGATAGGATTTGGCCCAGTGGGAAACGGATAGAGTTGTCAAAGCAAAGGGACAGCATACGCGAGGTCTGGGAATCAGAGACCATGGATCCCTAGAGCAGGCTTTGTCCCGGCCCCAGTAGCAGATCATAGAACACAGTGGTTTATCTGATTTATTCCCCTTTAAAAATTGTAAGGATCTCATAGGATTAAAGTGACTAAGTTAAAAGTCACAGGGTCAAACCACCCGGGGTTCAAATCCCAGCCCTACCCCTTACTAGCAGTGTAACCTTCAGCACATAACAGAAGACGCTTAGGGACAAGCCTCTACTTCATCAACTATGAATATAGGAGGATGATATCAACTATATTATGTCAGAATTATTCAGAATGTGACAGTGAGGATTAAATTAGTTCATTATTTTAAGCACTTAAAGCAGTGTTTAGTACCTTGTAAGGTCTAAAACAATGTCAGTGTTATTAATATTTATGTGTAACTACTTGGAAACTATTTGATTTAAAATCCGTGTTCAAAGCTGCAGACATCACTTTTATTTGGCATACACTTCCAAGTTGGAAGAGATACTTCCAGCATTAACATCACATAAAACTCCCTTTCTAGAGTGTGTGTGTATGGCGGAGGGGGTACACACATATACTCCAATCCAGGCAGCCTGTGGTATAGGATTAGACACAATTTTTGGAAATTTTAAACTTATAGAAAGATTGCAAAAACAGTATAAGAAATTCCTTTTTATCATTTACCCCGTGGTTATTAACACTTTACCACATCTGCTTTCTCTCTCTCCTCCTCCCCTCTCTCTCCCCTTGTTGTCTTCACTTTGAGCAGGTTGAGGAAGAAGAAGAAGAGGGGTTTCTAAAAGATGACATATAAGTGGAACTGCACAGTTCAAACTCACATTGTTCAAGGGTCAGCTGTACATTTCAAATGAATACTATGATGAGGTTAATTGACACATAGATCATCTCACATAATGACATTTTTGTGGTAAGAACATTTAAAATGTATTCTTAACAACTTTCAAGTATATAGTACAGTATTGTTAACTATAGTTACCATGCTGAATATTAGGTCCCAAGAATATATTCATTTTCTTTTTTATTTTTTTAAAATAAAATTTATTGGGCCTCCCCAGTGGCGCAGCGGTTGAGCGCTGGGTTGCGAGGCTGCCTGCGGCCTCTGCGGCGCCGGTTCTATCCCCGCTGCTCCCCAGCGACCGGGGGAGGGTCCCACATGGCGCGCAGACCTCTCCTGCCGCCCGCTGCTCCCCTCAGCAGTGTAGTTCAGTCCATCTGCCTGCTCTGCTCCCTGCTCTGGCTCTGGTGAATTCTCTCACCCTCCCGCGTTTCTGACTGTGCCCAGTGCATGTATAAACAAAACAAACAAACAAACAAATAAATAAATAAAAACATGCCTCCTCTAAAAAAAAATAAAATAAAATAAAATTTATTTTTATATTCCCCATAAAATTGCAACCCCCTTATTTTGACCACAATACCTCCCCTCCCCGCCCCCCACTCCTCACAGAGTGTCTCTGGTTCATAGATTTTTGTTGATTTTGATTTTCACTTTCTTATAGTTATTCATTTCCTGGTCCCTTATTTAAGTTTTCTAGATTCCTGCTATGAGTTAGACTATCTGCTATTTTTCTTTTAGTTTCTGGCATATTTCGCTGAGCATGATCCCTTCCAGCGCCATCCATGTTGCTGCAAATTGCATGTGTTTATCTTTTTTGAATGCTGAGCAATATTCCATCGTGTATATGTACCACATCTTCTGATCCAGTCATCTATTTTTGGGCATTTGGGTTGTTTCCAAAGCTTAGCTATTGTAAACAGTGCTGCTATAAACATAGGGGTGCAGGTGCTCTTTGGAATTGACGTTTCTGTGTCCTGTGTGTAAATACCTAGGAGTGGAATTGCTGGATCATATGGAAGCTCTATGTTTAGTAGGTCCAGAAATCTCCACACAGCTCTCCATAGTGGTTGGACCAGTTTGCACTCCCACCAACAGTGCAGGAGAGTTCCTTTTTCTCCACACCCTCGCCAACACTTGCTGTTGCTACTTTTTTTTAAAAAGTGCCATTCTCACTGGTGTGAGATGGTATCTCATGGTAGTTTTGATTTCTATTTCCCTGATTACAAGTGATGTTGAACATTTTTTCATATGCCTGTTGGCCATTTGCATTTCCTCTTCAGAGAAGTTTCTTTTTAGCTCTTCTGCCCATTTTTTCACTGGATTATTTTCTTTGTGCTGAGTCTCATCAGCTCTTTGCAGATTTTTGTGATCAGTCCTTTATCATTAGTGTTGTGTGCAAAAATGTTCTCCCAGTCAGTGGGGTTTCTCTTTGTTTTTGTTATTGTCTCTTTTGCTGTGCAGAAGCTCTTTAATTTGATGTAGTCCCAGCTGTTGATCTTTGCCTTCACTATCACTGCTTTGGGTGATGTGTCTGTAAAGATGTCTTTGAGGTGCATATCACATAGTGTTTCGCCTATATTTCCTTCTATGTATTTTATGGTTTCAGGTCTTATGTCTAGTTCTTTAATCCATTTTGAGTTGATTTTTGTGTATGGTGTGAGGTAGTGGTCAAGCTTCATTCTTTTGCATGTAGTGACCCATTTTTCCCAGCACCATTTATTGAACAAACTTTCTTTGCTCCAATGCAGAGTTGCTCCTTTGTCAAAGATTAGTTGACCATAAATCTGTGGGTTTATTTCTGGATTTTCTATTTGATTCCATTGGTCTGTGTGTCTGTTCTTGTTCCAATACCATGCAGTTTTGATGATTATGGCTTTGTAGTATAGTTTGAAATCTGGGAGAGTGATGCCTCCTTTCCCTTCTTTTTTTTGCAGGAGGGTTTTGGCTATTTGGGTACTTTGGTGGCTCCATATGAATTTCATCAATAATTGTTCTATTTAAAGAATGACATTGAAAATTTTATTGGAATAGCATTGAATCTGTATATTGCTTTTGGTAGGATGGCCATTTTAATAATGTTTATCCTTCCAATCCATGAGCAGGGGATGTCTTTCCTTTTCTTTGCATCTTCTTCTATTTCTTTTAACAGTGTTTTATAGTTTTCTTTGTGTAGGTCCTTTACCTCTTTTGTTAGATTTATTCCCAAGAATTTGAACTTTTTTGTTTCGATAATAAAAGGGATAGTTTTTTTGATTTCTTGTTCTTCAGATTTATTGTTTGTGTATAGGAAGGCTACTGACTTTTGCGTGTTGATTTTGTATCCTGCCACTTTACTGAACTGATTGTGAGTTGAATTATTTTTTCTGTGGAGTTTTTTGGCTTCTCTATGTATATTATCATATCATCTGCAAATAATGATAGTTTGATTTCTTCTTTTCCTATTTGGATTCCTTGTCTGTCTTTCTCTTGTCTTATTGCTCTGGCTAGGACTTCCAGTATTATATTGAAAAGCAGTGGTGAGAGTGGACATCCTTGTCTTGTTCCAGATCTTAATGGAAATGCTTTCAGCTTTTCACCACTGAGAATGATACTGACTGTTGGCTTGTCATATATGGCCTTTATGATGTTGAGGTATGTTCCTTGTATCCCAAGAATTTCCAGGGCTTTTATCATGAATGGGTATTGCACTTTGTCAAAAGCTTCCTCAGCATCTAATGATATTATCATATGTTTTTTATATTTCTTTTTGTTGATGTGTTGGATAACGTTGATTGATTTTTCAGATGTTGAACCATCCTTGAGTCCCTGGAATGAATCCTAATTGGTCATGGTGAATTATCTTATGGATACATTGTTGGATTCTGATAGCTAAAATTTTATTGAAGAATTTTGCATCAGTGTTCATTAGGGAGATTGGCCTGTAGTTTTCCTTTTTTTGTGTTGTCCTTGTTCGGTGTTGGTATTAGTGCAATGTTGGCTTCATAGACTGTGTTTCGTATTGTCCCTTCCTTCTCAATTTTTTGGAAGAGTTTGTGAAGGATAGGCACTAATTGGTCTCTGAATGTTTGGTAGAATTCATTTGTAAATCCAGCAGGTCCTGGGCTTTTGTTTTTGGGTAGGTGATTTTTTTTCTGGTCACTAGGTGGCGCCAGAGATCTCTCCTATTGCCCTCTGGGAGCTGTTTTTTTCACCCTGTGGGACAGGGAACAGAGTGGGAATGGTGGGGAAGGGCTCAACAGCTTTGGGGTGCTGTTTCTGCCTTGTGCCCCACCATTGTGGGAAACCCACACCCTGAATTTCGTGCCCAGGGTCTCAGTTCCAAAGCCCTCAGGTCCAGGACGCGGGCTGTAGCCCAGTTTAGTGTCCGCAGAAATGGCACCTTTTGCACCCCACTCCGGTGTCCGGGTGCCTGGTTTCTGATTACTCAGTGAGGGACATTCACCTCAGTGAGGGCCCCTGCACATCTCCCCACAAGCCAAGGTCGCAGGCATGGGGACCTGGGCAGCCATGTTTGCTTTTCAAGTGTGCTGCTTTTCCTCACACGCATACTGGCTGGCCTGGGGCTGTGTGCAGGTCTCCAGGAGTCTTTGTTTTTCTCTAATGGTGCCTGGAGCAGTTCGCTCACCTCCCCAGCGAATCCTGCAGGGTTCTCCACAGCTCCTGTTCACGGGGTGTGGTGGCTGAAATAGTTCCTTTCCACTCACAGTCCCACTTGATGCATAGTTTGTTCTTGTTGGTTGTTTTAGTTTGTTTGTTTGTTTGTTTGTTTCCTCCTTTCTGTTGGTCGGAGAGTGCCCACTTTGTGGGTGGGGGAGGGTAGCAGGGTTCTGAGCTTTCCTCTCTTCTAGTCCTCTTTTATGGCAACTTTCTTCTTCGGGTAGTTTGCTGGAATAGTCTGTTTATCTTCCGTGTCCCAGTTCTCACTGGGACCTGCCGTTTTTCCTCCCTATTAACTTTTTTTTAATGGGAGATCTTATTCGCAGCATTTCCTCGCTGCCATGTTGATCCACCCCCCCCGCCCCCCCACCCCGTATCCCCAAGAATACATTCATTTTAAAACTCTAAGTTTGCAGTCCCCATTTCTTTGCAATTAGGAAGTGTGGTGCCTCCAGCTTTGTTCTTTCTCAAGGTGCCTTTGGCTACTTGGAGTCTTTTATAGTTCCAAACAAATTTTAGGAGTTTATTTCTATTTTATGAAAAATGTCAGTGGAATTGTGATAGAGATTACACTGATTCTCCATATGGCTTTGGTAGTGTGGATATTTAAACAATAGTAATTCTTTTGATCCACAAACACAAGATATCTTTTCACTTATTTATGTCTTCTTCAATTTCTTTCATTAATAACTTCTATGTAGCTTTTGATATAGAGATATTTCACCTGCTTGGTTAAATTTATTCTTAAGTATTAATTCATTTTTTGTGCTATCATAGATGGGATTGTTTTCTTTATTTCTCCTTCAGAAATTTCAGTGTAGAAATGTAACTGATTTTTGTATGTTGATTTTGTATCCTACAACTTTACCCAATTTGTTAGTTCTAACAGTTTTTTTGGTAGAATCTAAGATCATGTCATCTGCAGAGACAATTTGCTTCTTCCTTTCTGATTCAGATGGCTTTCATTTATCTTTCCTGCCCAATTGCTCTGGCTAAGAATTCTAGTACGATATTGAATGAGTGGTGAGAATAAGCATCCTTGTCTTGCATACAACTGAAATTGCACTAACCTATTTCCTTCGAAAAGGATATGAATTCCCTGGGTAATTTTATTCTCCTTGATTACCTATAACTTAAATATCATGATGTAAAATTAAAATACTTAGATATTATATAAATTCAATGATTTTATGTTACATGATAAGGGAGTAAAAGTCAAGAAAGACAATAAAGATATTTAAATATACACACAAGTTTATTCTTAACAAAATAAAAAGAAATAACCATGATGATCACAGTCTTTATTTCTGTAACTGATCGCATGGTCTGATCTGGAATTTGTAGGTATCTTCTTCCACTATTCATTCCACATTCCTTTTGCCTTCAGCATGCAACTCAGCAGGTTGTGGTTCTTTGCTTGTTGTGATGACCCGGACCTTCATTTCTTAAGGGTCTGGGCCATTGCTAACCCTGCCTGGATTGAGTTGTTATAGTTTCCCATCATCATTAGTCACAGGGCCTGGAAAGGCTGAAGGAGGCACTGAGAGGTCTCTCACATTCCAGATGTGTTCTTCCTTACCTCCATTATGGAGCAGCAATCTTACTTCCCTTTGGTAGTCAGGATCAGTCACCCCAACCAGCACAGAAACTCCCCTGAAGTGAGGAACTTGATCAAAATCAGTGCTGCATGACACATGACAGTGGGTAAGAATTCTGAAAGTCGACAGAGGTAGTTTTGGCAGAAGCATGGAATGCAAGGAATTTAAATTCATATCCTGAATGCCTATTCATGTAATAGCAAAATGCTTCTCCTCCCATGTCCTCCTCCCATTATGGAAGTGGCCTAATATAATCTACCTGCACCAGATGGCTGATTGATCACCTTAGGCATGGTGCCATATCAGGCACTCAGGATCAGTCTCTGTTGCTGGCAGACTGGGCAATCATCATTGGCTTGGTGAGTGCAAGTACTTATATCCTAATTTCCATCCCTGCCATCATGGTCACCTATTCATGAACCCAATGAGCAATGAAGGAGATGACAGAGTGACTGATTGGTCAAAGACACTGACTGTTATCCACAAAATATGTCATTTTATCCCTTTGATTATTAAAATCATCCTTTGCTGAGATCACCTTTAAAAGGGTATTGACATGGGACACAGATATTTTCTCATTTTCACTCATTCAGAAAAGTCTGTCCACATAACTTTTACCCACATTTCCTTGTCCACAATTTTCCATGTTCCTTCTAGATCCCTGATCATCCTGTCAAACCTCTGGTCATACTCCATGAACTGGAATATAATCACATGTCTGTTCATTTCTCCTGTCAAACAAAATGAACAACCAAGTGCACTGCTCAAAGTTCTGCCCACTGTATTAAAAAAATAATAATAATAAAAGAAAATGTGGACGGTCACTTGAATGTAGAAGATAAAAGTTCATGGAAAAGTTGTTGAATCAATGGAGTGTCGGTTTCTAGGGATAAAGGAATGTTGACTTTAGATGAGGAGGAGGGACCAGGAAAGTGGTAGGTGATGATGGAGTGGGACACTTGGATCAAGGTGCTGGAGCAACTTTCCTTTTGATAATGATAGCACTGGTTGGAGTGGGTAGCTGAGAATTTGGACATAGGCATAGGGGTAGAGGAAGTCAATATATAGATGTCTAATGTTTTCAAAAAATCATCTGTCTGTGGTACATATACACAATGGAATATTACTCAGCAATCAAAAAAGAAGCACATGCAGTTTGCAGCAACATGGATGGAGCTAGAAGGGATCATGCTCAGTGAAATAAGTCAGAAAGAAAAAGAAAAATACTGGATGGTCTCACTCATAGCAGGAATTTAGAAAACCTAAATTACGGACCAGGAAAAAGACTAATTAATACAAAGTAAAAATCAAAATCAACAAGTAACTATAAACCAGGGACACACTATGGGGGGGCGGGGAGAGGAAGGATTAGGGTCAAAATAAGGGGGGGTACAATTGTATGGGGAATATAACCAAAATGAAAATGCATACATTGTGCAAAAATTAAAAATGATGTAAGAATTATATAAAATAAAATATTTTAAAAAATCATCTGGTGCTTTCCTCCATACTGGTACTACGGTCATTTGGCTGGATGGATAGTTCTTTGCCATGGTATTGAAGAGCAATGTCCTGTCTGGAGGATGCTGAGCAGCCGATGATACCCAGGTAACTCTAGAATCCCGCCTCCAATTGTTACAACCAAACACAAATCTTCTTGGCTATTTTTCATTGAGGTTAAATTGATTATGTATAGGATATATGATTTAGAGATATATATTCACAACTTTTCAGGGATATGTTACCACACCACACCCACCACAAAGCCACCCACAGTCCTCCACATTGTCACTGGGCCTCTCTCTACTCTGTTCCTGTCCTGCCTTCCCCCTCTTATAGCCTTAATGCTACAAATTTTAAGGTTTGTTTTTGTCTGGTTCTGTCTACGCCTTTGAAAAACAAAAAATCTTGAGTGGCACCTTATATAAAAATTTTGGACTTCAATAAATATAGAACTTTTAGAGATTTGAGAAGAAACAGAAGAATCTTTGTGTTTTAGGGCCAAACAGTTCTTAGATACGACAGCAAAAGTATTATCAGTAAAAGGGAAATTGATAATTGGCTGTCATGAAAATTAAAAATGTGTTCTGTAAAACCCATTGTAAAGATGATGATAAAAATAAATACAGACCGGAAGAAAATATTTTCAAACCACATATTCAACAAAGAACAGCTGTCTGGAATATATAATTCTTAAATGCAATAGTAAATTATAAAGCAAAGAAAAACTAACAAAAATCCAATTAGAAAATGGGCAGAGATATGAAGACACTCGTTGGCACATCGGTGCATGTTCGATGTCATTAGCCATGAGAGATGCAAATTAAAACCACAATGAGATAACACCATACCTACCAAATGGCTAAAACAAAAATTAGTGACATGGGCCTCCCTGGTGGTACAGGGGTTAAAGTCTCAGCGCTACCAAGCTAGCTGCAGCCAATGCAGTATGAGTTCTATCCCCGGCCAGGGAGCTACCCACATGGCACAGCAGACCTCTCCTGTCTTGCCCACTGCTCCCCTCAGCAGTGTATTTCAGTGGATCCACCTGTTCTGCTCCCCACTCTGTCTCCTCCACCCCCCACACCTCTGGTCTGTATCGCAGCTCTTATATGCATAAATAAATAAATCTTTTAAAAAATTGGAAACATCCAGTTGTGTTTCAAAAGGTAAATGGAATACTAGTCAGCAAAAAAAGAATGAATTAGTAATATACCCAAAAAACTTGGATAATATTCAGAGTATTATGCTGAGTGAATACAAGCTAATCTCAAACAGTTACATGCTGTTTAATTTCATTAACAACAAAATTTTGGAATTGACAAAATATTAGAAATGTTGGGCAGATTTGTGGTATCAGTGGTAAGTCATTGTGAGGATGGGACATGAACTATATATATGCACAGAACTAAATACACATGAATGAGTATACATAAAACTGAGGATGTTAGAATGGCATTGGTGGATTTTATCAATAAAAATCTTCTAGTTTTCACATTCTAGTTTTGCAAAGGGCTACTGTTGTAGAAATTCTGGCCTTTTACCCAGGCAGAGGAAAAACAAGAGGTGCTTCAGAAATGGTGAGGTCAGGAGAAGCTTTATTACTCATGCATGAGGTCCCAGAGCTGGGTAGTCCGGCAAGGTCTCAGCACTGGTTTAAAGACCAAGGGTTCCTTTTACACACAACTGTCTTCACATTTGTTACATTGATAGCATGGTTTTTCAGCAGGCACAACCATTTGCTGCAAAGTCCCCAAAGTGGGGGCCAGGCACAGGGGGAAAGATGCAGGTAGCCTTGGAAAGACAGACCAGCTTGGCCAGCTCCCAGACCCTTTTGAAATGCAACTTTGTTTAGACAGGAGTGCTGAGGCCAGGGCCACGAATATTGAAAGGGAAAGAGCTGTAAGTAAGTAAACCTGTTAATTATGCCTGCATTGGTGTGTCCATTGCACCTGGGCTGGAAGTTCTGCTAGAATCTTTATTATATTAATTTGCTCAATAATACATTTTCTCATCACTACCACGCAGGGAAACTGGATACACGATAAAAAGGATCTTTCTGGATTATATATCATAACCACATGCATATCTAGGATTATCTCAATAAAAAGTTAAATGATAATAAGTGTGACATGATGTATCTAGGTATGGGTCTATGCTATGCTTCACTCAAAGAAATCAGAGATCTTTGTAGAAAGAAATGTGTGATTCCCGGGCTGAGATACCAAGAGTGCAAGGAGTGCCTAGGGCATGTAGTTGTTCCAGAAAACAAGGATGTGTTCAAAGATCAATGGGGAAATGCAAAAGGACATAGGAGCCGATTTGAAAGGATTCCCATGAGCCAAAGTTGGGACAGTTTGAACTTAAAACATTAGTTGACTGTAAATTATTGAATTAAAAAATCTATGAGTCCAAAATTATTTAGCGTGAAAGAATAATTTTCAGCAAAATTACCTTTCAGGGCCTCCCCTGGTGGTGCAGCGGTTGAGCGCTGGGTTGCGAAGTTACCTGCAGCCTCTGCAGTGCTGGTTCGATCCCCGGTCGCCAGGCGAGGGGCCCACATGGCTCACAGACCTCTCCTGCCTCCCGCTGCTCCCCTCAGCAGTGTACTTCCTCAGTCTGTCTGCTCTGCTCTCAGTCTGCCTGCTCTGCTCTCCGCTCTGGCTCTGGTGAATTCTCTCACCCTCCCGCGCTTCTGACTGTACCCAGTGCTTGTATAAATAAATAAATAAATCTTTAAAAAAAAAAGAATATAAAAAATAAAATAAAAGTAAAGAATCAAGTATAAACCCTATCTTTAAGGGAGAAACAGAAGCCATTCACATATGATGAAGGAAAGTTCATCTTTATGCATGAATAACAACTAATAAAAGTAGAATTAGAAAATCACCATTTTGTAACCTAACAACAATGAAATAATTGGTTCAGCAAAGGTTACCAATGGATTCTTAATTATTAGGCAAAAGGTTAGAAAGGAACAAGATATTCACACAGTAAAAAAAAAAAAAAACACCCTCAGGTTACTTGCAAAGGGAAAAATAGCTTTACAAGGGCAAAATCTGGAAATCACCATCATAAAGAAGAGATAACACAGCATTACTAATGAAATAACTTGACTTCGTGAACTTCTGATGTGATGCAACACCACATATGCAGCAACATCTGTAAAAACAACATACTTGCCAAAATGTTTATCATTCCTTGCCAAAATATTTAATCATTCCTTCTCACCTGACTGATAGCTGTATAGGAAATGATTTAGGTAGAAAAACAATCTAAATGACACTACATCTGGCAAAATCATCAGGTAAGTGCTCTAGTCAATGGTTGTGCAACCATCCCTGGCTGGGTAGGTTCATTGTCAGTTCTCAGACACAATAAGAGAATTTTGGAGACTTCGGTGGATTTTTCAGGCCTTTAATATTGAAATAGGGGATCATATACGCAGGCAGGCAGAGCAAGTGAGAGAATCCAATACTGAGAGACAGAAAAGCAATTAAACCCCCCTTTACTGAAAGTGCCCCTAGGCACACAGCTGGAACATGGTTGCCAATGCAAGGCCCATCATGGTTTGTTTACTGGATGTCCCAGTGGTGGAAAACATAGCATTATAAGGTTATGGGGCTGTCTGTTTTGGAAGGCAGAAAATAGACCGATTTTAACTAATTTTCCTTGTACTCCATCCCATCGGGGATTTTTTCACCATACAACCTATATGTCAATCTTCCACAAGGTTCCCTTGGAGAGGAATGCAGGACACTGTATCCACCCATAACCTGCAAAAGCTATACAAACTGTTAACAGACTGCAACCAAGTCCATTCCACATGTTCAGGTGTGTCCATCTGCAAGGCAGTCACTGGTAAACAAAATGTCATCAATATAACGATCGGAGTGCATGGAGGCTGGCCTCTTCCACCGGGCTGAATCAGCTGCCACCAGCCTGTGGCACAGAGTAGGGCTATGCAGGTATCCCTGCAGAAGCACAGTGAATGTCTCACGTGAAGGCACACTGGTCTTAACTCTGGTGCTATAGCAATGGAAAAGAAAGTGTAACCCAGACGAGCTACAAAGTGCTATGTGCCCAGCTCATGGCTCAGACGATCCATCAAGTCCGCCACTGCAGGATTTTTCAGCTCATGGGAATTTATCATTATATGCCAAGAGCCATCAGGCTTCTTCACCGGCCACACAGTCAAATTATGGGGGCTGTGGGAAGCATGCACAATGCCCACTTTCTCCAGCTCTGCTATTGTGCCCATAATCTCTTCATGGCCACTGGCAACCAATACTGTTTAGTATTGGTAATTTGCCTAGGGATTTGCAATTGTACGGGCAGATGCTCAGTGCACCACTGCCTTCACCACAGGTACCCTAAGGTGAAATTCTCCAGCTGTGGTCTGCAGCCACAAGCCATGTAGTACATCCACCCCCAGGATGTACTCCAGGATTGGAGACACATACTTTATACTCCTTTGGCGGTAATCACCCAATCCCCAGGGGTACTTTAAATGCTATCACCTTGACACTCTGGCCTCCATAGCCATCAATGTAACAAGTAGAACCCTGAAACTTCTCTGGGTTCCCATATAGCAGAGTACACTTTGCTCCCATATATACTAAGGCCAAAACCCTTTGCACGTTGTCCAGAAACCAGTGGACAGCGAGCTCCACATGTAGCCTCCGGTCCTCACCCATCCCCCATGGACGGGTCTCAGCCCTTGTCCTATTCTGAAGTGAACAAGGCCTCCCCCTGGGCTGGGGTCAGCAGCAAATGGTCCTCCTGGCACAGGGCACAGGCCTGGATCCTAGGTCCCCAGGCTTCCTCCTTACAGCAGCCCATCTCATGGGCGTGAACCTCTGGTCTTCCACCAATTGTCTCCATAACTAGCAAGCAAGTGCATCTATTCTGGCACCGCCTACACCTGCTCTCAGTAGAGCCGCCCACGTTTGGGCACAGGTAACTTTAAGAGGATTACTTGCCATTTTGACATCCTTTTCGGTTGCTTAACAACTACCTGTATTCCCTTTTGAGAGCACCAGCTCTCACCTTCGCCTAGGCTGGCTACCATTGTAGTGACAGCACATGTTCAGCATCACAGATAAGTTGCTAGAATCGCCATAAGGGATCCAAATGAAGACCAAGGGGCATTTTGCAATACCAATTCCCTCATCCCAGAAGTGAAACACTTGTTATCAGGGCCGTGAGTGTTTACATTAGACATGGTCGGCTGCATCCCCAGTCACAAAGTATCTGCACAAGCTCAGCATATGTTTGCCTTTTACTTATGGTTCCTGGCACATCTCACACATCTGCCCATACTGTCCGCACAGCAGCCATTAACCATTCCAACAGGGAGTGGTCACCCTGGCCATACTGCTGACTGTGCTGCAGTCCCTCAACAATGGGTGCAGGGTCACTGAAGCCAGTCTCTCCACCTCCCATGCTGTGCAAATGATTCTTTTCACCCCCAGCTCCCACAAACACAGCAGGGAGGCTGCCATGGGCTCTCCTGGTTTCTGATGGAACTGTTTCCCCAAGCACACCTGTTGGGTATATGGGTGATATGTGTTGAACTCAGCATCAGTGATGGCCCAGCAGCCTCACCCCCTAGGACCTTAAGCTGCTGTTGCTTTGTGTTGCTTTGTGTCATCTCTGGGCAGGACTAGAGCAAGGGACCAGCCTCTTCTTCCTGCTTTCCAGAGAAGGAGCCTGGCATCTCTGGAGTGATGGTTTGGTCTCTCTGGATCTCTTCCTCCAGAAACCTCAAATGTTTTATCAGGGCCTGTGTCTCATCCAGCAGTTGGCTAGACCTTGGATTCTTCTCTCCTCATATCCTCTCTCAGAGCTATGAGGAACACACATCCCACAGCCCCTTCCACTTCAGGCACTGTACCTGTCTTAGGTCTCTTCTGTCCAAGGTCTCTTCTATTCAGCACAGGGCCCATTCCAGCTGCCACAGAGATCCATCTACATCTGGCCATTCATAGGAAAGTGCCCAGTGGGTGAGGAGGCTGGCCACCAAGTACACCTGCTTGTGGCTGGCCACCCCTCAAAGCTCCCCAGGCCTCAGAGGGCTCCATACCCGTCTGCATCAAATCATCCTGCCATCTATGCCACTTGTGTTGCGACTATCCCAGGCTGATTCATTGTCAGTTCTCGCAGATAAAAAGAAAATTTTGGAGATTTCAGTGGATTTTGCAGGCCTTTAATATGAGACAGGGGTCCATGTACACAGGCAGGCAGAGAGAGCCTGAGAGGGACTCCAACACTGATAGAAGCAGAACAGCAACCGTTGAGTGCCCATAACCACACAACTGATACATGGGTGCAAATACAAATACAAGGCCCATCTGTTGATTGCTGGATGTTTGGATGGTGGAAAACATAACATTATAAGGTTATGGGCTGTCTTTTGTTTTAGAGGATGAAAAATAGCCTGATTTTAACTCATTTTCTTTACATCTATTAAAAAAGATCGATGTAATAGGAAAAAAAATTGGTGATAATGTTCTAGATTGCAGAAACTAAAAAGATAGCCGTTGATTTAATGTGTGAATTTTAATTAACTCCTGTGTTGGGGGGAATATTTTTTAAAAACACATTTAGGAAACAGTTTGGGAGACTTCCATATATACTGGGAGATGAGTTTAGGAGACTGTTATTGATTTGTGGGTATGATGGTAATATTGTGACAATAAAATAAATTATGTCTATTCCTAGGGTGTGAATGTTGAAATATTGAGAGATGAAGTGACATTGATGTGTGCATCTTAAAAATATTTGAAAGACATAGTGATAAATATGAAAAACTTAATTATTGAATCTGTGTTGTGGGTAGATTTGTACATCTTTGCTTACAGCTAATGTGTGGATGTCCCTACTTAATTGAGAAAATGATTTTTTGGAAGACTCCTCTTTACCTAGTTTCTGAGCTTCTGATTACATCTCAGGGAGGGGAGCCTGCGCTCATTTTTGTGACTGCTTTTGTACTGTACTGAGATTAATATCCAGTTTCTGTCTTTGGGTCCACCTGTGTGCTGTAATATAATATTGTGGGTCATCATTACTATCCCCGACTTTAGTACAAATATTCCCACACTACATGCTCATTTCATGATTTCAAACCCACTTGTTTATGACTTGAGTGAAATGGTTTTGATCTAAGGGTGAATTTATTGTCAAGGAGGCCATTTCAGGATGTTGTCAGCAAAGCTGAGTGCTTATCAATTTGAACATACAGAGGAGCCACTTTGAAGTAATGGACCTGTTAACTTTAAATACCTAGCTTGTGTGAGGACTTAGTCACAGTGTCTGGTCTGGGCAAGGCTACTCCTTGCTGCTCTAAATAGTTTTCCAGGCACCATGGACTGTGGCAGAGGACTAAGCGTGCTTTGGAGGTTGGAGAGCTACAGCGACCACACCTAAGGGGAAAAATCCTACACTGTCAAAAGATTAACAAGGGTATAAAATAATGGTAATTCATTCAATAAATAAACATAAATAAATAGCTCTTTGAAAAATCACGAGACACTTGTTCCTGCACGGTGAAGTTGCTCTTGGTGAGCAGAGATATTATGCCCAGCAACAGTGTCATGAAGAGAAGGGACATGTGTTCCTGCCTTGGGAAGACTGATCCTCCTATGCAGTAGTTAGCTCAGCCACATAACAGTCCCTGGGGTAAGCCTGGGTGCAGTCCTCCATGCCTTCCAACACCTGTACTCTCCCCAGCTCTCTGGGTGACCCAGAAGCTGATACCTAATTTTTGTTTGGAAGCACTGATTACCGAGAGCTAACTTACAGAAAGGTACCTCTCAACTAAACCTGGACTTTCTTTCATCTCTCCTTCACCTGGAACAATAGCACAATTAATCCATTGTTGGTTTACAGAATGTTATTTCTTTGTTAACCTATTAAGAGACATTTTACTATAGGCAATTGACTCTTGTTACTCTAAAGTAACAAATTATAATTCCCACAGGAAATGTGTTAAATAAATTAATGGCAAAGACCATCTCAGTTTCTGACCATAATCACACTATCGTGTCTGAAAGGCTTTGCTATCTATCAGTTTGCTCTTCTGTAGTAGGGGGACATGGCTTATTTCGTGTGAACTGTTCTATTTGCTGCTGCAGCATTTTCAGTGTTCCAGTATTTCAAGGTTAAGCAGCTGATTTGACAATAAAAAATATCAACAATAAAAAATATTATTTAGTAGTAGAGGCAGCTGATAGGCTCAGCCAGAATTTCAGGCCAGTAAAGGCTATTTTGATAGGGTCAAGGAAAGGGTCCCTTTACATCACATTCAACAAGTGGCCAATCCGGGCCAAAGCAAAGAGTCTGCTTAGTAACTTGCTAGGAAACAGGGGCGGTGGGCACACGCTTGGCAGGCTGCGGGCGCCATGGGCAGAGTGAGGAGAGGCGCGAACGCTGAGCCGCGTGGGCGCCTGCAGCCCGGGGGTCCTGCAGCAGCCGTCCGCGCAGCCGTCCGGGTCGGGGGCGGCCGGCGCCCACCCGTGCGAGTCCGGATGAGGAGCCACGCAGCGGGGAGGCGGCCGGGCGCCCGCAGGGACTCGACCCGGCTGCGGCGCAAGCGCTGGTGGCGGCGGGCCCGGGCGGCCGGCTGCAGAGATCCGCTGGCGCCCGCGAAGCCGCCGGCGGCCGCCCAGTCCCCCAGCGAGATGGACCTGGGCGCGCAGCGCGAGCGCTGGGAGACGTTCAGGAAGCGGCGGGGCCTCAGCTGCGAGGGCGCCGCCAAGTTCCTGCTGGACACCTTCGAGTACCCGGGGCTGGTGCACCACACCGGGGGCTGCCACTGCGGCGCCGTGCGCTTCGCCGTCTGGGCGCCCGCGGACCTGCGCGTGGTGGATTGCAGCTGCCGCCTGTGCAGGAAGAAGCAGCACCGGCACTTCCTCGTTCCGGCCGCGCGCTTCACGCTCCTGCTGGGCGCAGACAGCCTGGTGTCCTACCGCTGCCACACGCACCCGGCGCTGCACAGCTTCTGCAGCAGGTGCGGGGTGCAGAGTTTCCACGCATCGGTGTCCGAGCCTGGCGTCTACGGCGTCGCCCCGCACTGCCTGGACCCAGGCACGGTGCGCAGCGTGGTCATCGAGGAGGGGGACGGCGGCGACTGGGGCGAGGAAGCCGCCAAGGAGCACGAGACCCTCCCGAGCGCGACCGGCCAGTGAGCTCCGCCTCTCCTCCCGAAGAGGCCCGGGGACCCGGGGCGCCCGCGCGCCCGCAACGCGGCCCGGCCCGCCGGCCCGCCGGCCCGCCGGCCCGCGAGAGACCCCCCCCCCAGTGCTTGTGTAATGCCTCCCCGAAAGTCGCCTGCTCTGGACTGCTGCTGAACCTGTGCTGTCCCCGCGCTCCCGCCCCGCCCCGCCCCGCCCCTCCCGGGGCTTGTGGCTGGACTTGCTGCCGGTGGAGCAGACAAGCCCGCAGACCAGAGATCCTGAGCGCGCGCCTGTCTGTGTCCAGGCTGACCTTCCAGTCCAATAAACAAGCAGGGCCGCTCCTTTCTCCAGGCGCTGTCTGCACCCCTCTGTCCTCCCATTTTTCACACAGTGGTTCCGGCGAATCCTTGGCAGGCCATCCCCAGTGCAGTAGGGCTGTGTGTCATGACAGGATAGTTCTAGCGCCTGCGTCGGGTTAAACGCGGGCACTTGTGTTTCCGCACAAGCAGTTTTGTGAACGTTTATTAGGACGTTTCCCGTCGATTCTCTTTGTCTTCGTGTGTGTGGGGGCTTAGGTAGGCACTCCCACGTCTGCTGCCTGGAGATGTGCGGCTTTCAGCCACATGGCTTCACGTGTTTTTCAAGTAACGTTTAAGATTCGCTAGTGTCACACACCTCGTTGTGCTTAGTTTTCCAGGGGTGTTGGCAGTTTGCTTGTTTTGTTTTAGACGCTGACTCTGGGTAGGGGGGTGAGGAGACAGAAGAAAGAGAAAGATGTCTGTGTACTGTGTGCCCTCTTGGTGTTTTGAAATTCCTACCTTCTATGTGTCCTAAGTATTTAGAAATAAATAATAAATAAACTAATATGCATTTCTAATTTCTGTGAGATCAACCTCAATTTCATGATACCTGAGATTTTTTTAGTCAAACAGTACGTCGTGGGTGTCTCTTCATGTAAAATGAGGAATATAAACATTTTCATTTAAAGGCGTCATAGAATTTGTAAATGTGGATATTCCATGTATTTTTAAAAGCCTCTCCTGAGGGATGTTTTGATTCTTCCCTACTTTTCAGTATAATAGTGATATTTCAAAGGCCGTAAGTGCCCATGAATATCCTCAATGTTCTCTCACCTGGGTAAAAGGTCTTGGACCACTTTTCACTTGTCTGTTAGGCTAGCTGTCTTGTGTACACATTTCACTAACTGTAAATGCAATATGTCTTTAATTGTTTAGCTCGTTTTACCTATTCAATAAATTAAAAAGCAACCGAGTAGGTATATGTTCCAAGTTTGTCACAAATAACATAACTTTGTCAGCACAGACTTTACTTCTGTCTGTCTCTATCTCTCATCTTCCATAGCTCTCCAACCCCAGACTGGGGTAGGGGATTTATGGCCTATTTCTCATCCCTCCATGCCCCAAGCTGCCTTCTCAGTTATTCATACCACATGGGCCCAGTCCTTCACCTCCTGGAGTGGGACTTGAGGTAGGAAAGGGAAAGAGTGGGTGAGAATGTGAATGGGCATTTATGCCCTAGAAGGCCCAGTCAGCTTGATGGTCAGTAAACAGCAAATTCTGCCAGAGTGATGACATTCCATGGCATGGAGGGGATCCAGAGAGAGGAAAAAAAAAATGGCTTAAGATCCTGTGCTTCATGTCACTATTTCTGTACAAATAAATGTGTGTATACAAGGGTAACTTTTCTGTTAAAGTGACCGTCACTTATTTTCTGCTTCCCTATGCCAGGTCCAAATTCATGAGTTTATTTGGTTCAAAATCCATGTTGAATAGTTTTAGACAGTCAAAGTGGCATATAATTTTTAGGTCCTAGGCTGATCTGGTGTGAGAAGGTAGGGAGGTATGTTATTCTGGTAAAAAGGGATGGAGGGAGTGCTGGAACCTAAGGCTAAGGGAGCTGGGGGTGGGGGTGTGTGACCTCCCAAGTGACTGGGGATAGAGAATTGGAAACAAGAAAGTGATGAGCAGTTTAGACTCAGGAATGTGGGGGAGAAAGACTGAGATTTAAGGGACTCTTTACGGGGAGGTTGGCACAGTTTTTGTGATGTCAGTGTCTTTGTCCCCATCTCCAAAGAAGGCTTCTATGTGTTAACTGTTTTTTGTGTTAACTGTTTTTCTTTTTTTTCCCACAAAACAGACAATACTCTTTATAGTTGTATGTGAAATGTTTGTCCATGTGCCTTGAAAGTCCTATTGGATGTGGACTGTGGCCTGCGTGCTTTAGGCATCTTCTCTTCCTTCAAGGAAACAGCAGGGACTTGGCATTTGGGTCTGGATTTGAACCATATGTACAAACCCACACTCTGCTTCATGGTGAGGATTAATCGAGGCCATGTACACACAAACCCGGCACAGTAACTGACGCCTAGCGAGCACTATGGGACTTCTTATGATCATGCCTCATATTAGATCAGGATATTGATAAGTGTAACCGATGGCCATGGTCGCACTCAGCTCTAGGACTGAAACACTATCATGTACATTCTCTCAGGTGCCACTTGAGACACTTAAAGCAAGAGTCAGAGCATCCTGTGACAGGGTAGAAGGAAATAGCCCCCAACTCTGCAAGATGCTAGATGCACTGTCCCATTTTAATGGACTCATCAGACAACATCCCCCATTTCTTCTCTGTCTTCCCAGACATGCTCCTGGCTTCATTCATCCAAGCCGTGTACAGGGGAATTGCTTTAGATACAATCTCATTGCATCCCATCTCATAATTTATTCTCTCTCTTGTTTTACTCCATTTGATACCGACTGATGTCCAACACTGTTCTCCATGCTAAGAGCAGTGAACAAAATTGGAGTCTTACACCCCTCTCACTTCCATCTGCTGGATGAGAGAGACAAATAACTAACACCTTACAATGTCATGTGACTTGAGCAAGAACGGGGTTGCTGTGGGAGCACAAAGAAGAGGCCCCTAATTTTGGATGAATTAATAACCTTCTCTGTAATTGTAATTTTACAGTGATAATAATCATCTCCTAATCTTGTCCTCGCTACAGGATGAGATACAAAGGAGCCTAAAGAGACCAACTGTCCTCCAGGATTGGTGCCATTTTCACCTTTTTCTCTATACTTTCACATCTACTGATAGGGCTTTTTTAATTTATGAGGTATTCTGTGCTATGAGGACTTAAAATTCTAAACTGCAATTAAGTTAGTCCTCACAGGTCATGCTGCAGTAGGTGGTAGCAGCAGTAGCATATGGCTTTCCAGTGGACATTGTAAGGAATGTCACATGCTTGGGTGATTTTACTCCAACATTTGAGAAATTCAGAGGGGATGGGCGATGCTTTCCTCCTCAGAGTCTCTGGGAAAGAACCAAAGTCGTTAGGGTGAATTTCTCTACAATAAGTGTCCTAGGAATTAAAACCAGGAATAACAGTATCAAGCATAATAAGATCTTTTCTTTCTGTCTTTTTCATGAATTCAGGAGTCTTTCACAAAATCATTACTGTCGGATTCTATCTCCAGTTTTTCATTTCTGAGCTGAATAAGATTGTGCATTATTTAGTATGTTAAGAAAAGGGCCTCTGTTAGTAAATTTCAAGTCTTTTGCCTTGACCGGTCATCCAGTTTTAACTGGCATATGAATAGGAAATTGATGTGGATGAATTATTTCTCTGTGCTTTTTATCCTTTTCCTGTGCACTGAGACCTCCAGGTGTGATTGTGCCTTTTCGCACACTGGTGTGCCAGGCCCTGAAGTGGATTCTGGGAGGCATACTTGGTCTGAGTCCTTGCAGAGCTCACAGATGTTGAAGGAGACAGACAACAAAATAAGAAACAGCCACAAAATGCTACATGGTCAAGATGCTGGGATAATTTAAGATGTCCCGATAATACATATTAAGATGGGGGCAAATGATAGCCTTTCAGAGGAAGAGACTTGCCATCTGAGATTTAACAAATAGGAATTAGATGAAAAGCAGAACTAGAATTTTCCAGAGAGAGGGAGTAACGTGTGATGTCTTGAAAGTCTTATGGGCATGAGAAACAGACTTCTATTCTGGCCTGGGTGTCATATCATAAATGGTATTTGCTTGTTGTTCTCTGTAAGCATTTTGAGAATAAAGACTCTATTCAATTATTTCTGAGCCCAGAGTATTCACTATAGCACCTGACATGGTAATATTCAATAAATATGTGCATGTATAAACTAAGAACACCCATTAGGTGTCAGGCACTAAAGTGGAACTATTGACTTCATGTAAACCAATGTTATCCCAATAAAGAAAAATAAAATAAAATTCAGACTTATTCATAGACTACATATATATATATATATATATATATATATATATATAAATTTAAGTATAGGTATTTCTTTCCAATGGCAAGAAATCCAGAAAAGTGTTTTTCCAATTTGGGTAAAAAGGAGTGGGGAACAACTAACTAGTGTTTTTGAAAAATCCTGAACCTTCACAGTACACGCTGCTATGGCCATGTATTAACCTGTTTAAGAATGAATAAATGAAATTCATCAAATCCATCATATTTATGTGCTTGAATATCTGCTTGTGTGTACATCCAGAAATTGAGTATGTGAAGAATATTCATTGAAGTTTATAGACAAAGAAATAGAAAGTAAATATAAGACAGACACAGAAAGATTAAACCCTGCCTCCCTGCATTTCTTCCTCCCTCCTTCTCTGTTTGTCTCCATCTCCACCCCTTGTTTCAAGGCCTTCTGGGTTATTTCTCTCTGGCCATCCCTTCCAATGTCACCTGCACTGCTCCAGAACCACTAGGCAGTGCTGGGGAGCCAGGTTATTCAGGGGATGTGTTTGAAATGGTGGGGATTTGAGGGTATTGGCCTAATATACACTGGTAAATATGTAATATATGTCTCTCCAAATGTAGTCCTGACATCATTTTTGGTTTGTAACTTATTAACAAATCACACACCAGTGGAGATCTATATCAGAACTTCACTAATCATCAGCAGCTCCGGGGTCTTCTTTAGTGTATTGGACAATAGTTCTCAAATACTAAAAGACTACTTTCTCCATTTTGTCTGCCATTCACAATGTAATGATTATCGACACAAAATACATTGAGGTTTGCATTAACACTTTTTCACATCCCTTTTTAAATTCTAGACAATCAATATAACAAAATCACACTCTGACTTCCTGATTTCCATAGTGTGGTGTAAAGAACCCCATAGTAGACTTTTGCAAGCTACCAATTTGAAGTGTTTTCATACCGAGGAAGAGACTTGCAACAGCACACACATGCTACAGACACAAGAGTTGTAAATAACTTCAAAAACACAGACAAAAATAAACTGTAATAAAATCATTACGAAGCAATAAGTTCAGTATTTTTATATTTAGTTTCAATATAATTTATTTTATTGTTAGTTCATGTGTTTTAACCAGCAGCTCTAGAGAGCTGGTATGAGCTGCCTGCAGCACACCACTAGTCTAGACCTTCTCTTCAGAGGTCCACATAACCCTGAGTCATAACCTCACCAGTCCCTCCCGTGAGAACCCTACCTTCTGCACTTGCCTTCCAACTGGCCTCTAGCACTAAGATTAGGACCCAGTTTCTCTAAAATTACCTTTTCTTTAAACCTCAAGACCCTTATTCTCAACTTAAAGTCCTCAATTTCCAGGAATCCCTGGATCCTAATAATCACCATCACATGGAGTTGGACCACTGCACAAGCTACTCTGCCTGGTGCCTGGTTCTCTATGGTCTGAACCCTTGTCTTTGTAGGAGCAGCTCTTTACTGCAAGGCAAAAGAATGTTAAAGGAGCTGTTAGTAGCATTTTATTGCATGGATGTGAGTGGGGAAGGAGGAGGAAGTGGGAAGGAGGAGAAAAGGGAGGAGAGAGAGGGAGAGAGGGAAAGAGGGGGAACGGGAATAGGGGGAGGGCAGGAGGGCTTAAAGTGGGCTGGGTCTCTTGCTCTATTCCTGCAATGTCCCTCAGTATTTACTCGAAAAAAGTTGTATGCATTCCTTTTTTTCTTTCTGGGCGAGAACTGTACTTTAAATAAAGAACTGTTTAGCTGTGAGGATTAAGTCAGATAGTAGATTTGAAACACTTAAAAGGTAGTCCCTGGTTGGTCTTAAGTGCTGCAATCAGAGTGCCTAGGTTGTAATCTCTACTTCCTACATTGACTGTGTATTTCTCATCAAGTCCAAGAGCCCCCAAGTCTCAAGTCTCAGGGATTTTTGGTTTTCGTTTTTATATTGAAATCGGACAGAATAACAGCATCCACCACATAATTTTATTCTAAAGAGTAAAATGGATGTTGTGACATAGTGAGCCCTCAATAATATATCTCTCATCCTAATTATTTTTCTGACTCCAGCAGCAAAGCCTTGCCAGTCTACAGCGCTGCCAGAATGTGCATTTCCTGGGGCTAGCAACCGATACTCTCTTTGAAAGATTTATTTATTTATACAAGCACTGGTGTACAAGCCAGAGGCACGGGAGGGCGAGAGAATTCACCAGAGACAGAGCGGGGAGCAGAACAGGCAGAAGGCCCGAAATACACTGCTGACGGGAGCAGCAGGCGAGACAGGAGAGGTCTGCGGGCGCCATGTGGGAATCTCCCTGGCCTGCCAGGTATCAAACGGGCACTACAGAGGCTGCGACAGCTTCACAGCGCTGTGCTCAACCCGCTGCGCCCCCAGGGGAGGCCCCCAATACTTGATCTGCTCTGCAAATTTCTATTTGTCCTGCCAATATGGGTCAGGTTGCATTTAGTTATTTTCCACTTCCACTTTCTAAGCATAAACATGTAGACCAGTAATAATGCCTCATGTATATGAATAGGTCTGTGCAAATCCCTGTTGCTCATACAAGGTACAAGATTAATAATATTTGATTCTACTATGTATAGCCATAATTTCCATACTACTGCACACTTCATATGCATTCTCTCAGGTGATGCCCATAATACAACTCAGAACTACTGATACCATTTCCAGATTTAAGATGACAAAACAGATCTGAGAAGCAGAGTAACAGAGTAGCCATGCCTCAGACTTAGGATGGAATCATATGATGTCAAGGTCTGCACAGCCTGCTGAGCAGGGAGCAGGCAGCTCTCAGCTTAGGACCTAGTGACAATCCTCCCTTTTCTGTTTTATCTGATACAGCTTTATAGAGTTGATACCCCATCTCCTCCCAACAATATTGGTCAATTTGTCATCCTGGAGACCTCTCCCCAGATCCCGTAGCAACACGTTAGGGATACCCTATGAGATTAAGTACGGCTTTTTTCTTCCTGAAATGTAGTTATACTTTCTGTCTGGGGGCAAGGCAATTTGAACGTTTTCTGAGAACTAAAAATCATCACTGCTTGCAATGTCCTGCTGTCATCCAAATACTATCCTGAGGCAGGTCCTTTATTGAAAAAATGGTTTCTGGTAGAAAGAACACCAATCAGACGCTTAGGACTGGTTTCCACAGAAACAGATGGCAGAGGGGAATGATGGGCATGGTGAGTAGCTTCTATTCTTTGGGAAGCAAGTAGTCTGATAAGGGATGGAGAATTTAAAGGGGGAAAAAAAACTGGGCAATTGCCAATAGAAGAAACCTAGGGGAACATTCAGAGATCTTTAGGGGAAATTTTACGTGATTTTCTGTGGCACGAGTAATGTCAGTCTTCTTCTCTATTGTCCCACAAAGGCCTTAATGTGTCTGTGATAAGCATGTTTACTGTCAATTTACAGTCAGATGAAACACACATATTACTATTAAATATTTTGTATCCAAGTAGCATTAAAATGATTGTGCATATCACTGGTTGTTTTTGTTCCACACCTTTGGAACATCTTCAGAAAAGAGAAAGGCTTTAAAATTAGACAGGCCTCAGTTGGAAAGTTGCACATGGAGGTGATGTGACAGGAGAGCCAAAAGTTAACAGTCTTGTCTACAATTAGCTGTTTTGCATTTTACAGCCTGAGGTAATGGCTCAGTCCTGGATTATGGTGTCCTTTACAAAGACCTGTTGAACAGTATATGCCATCTCAGGGAAAGCATGCGGAGTGCACCTATTCGCTACATGCTGGTAGCATGCCAGGACCCCTGGGGTCCTCAGGCCAGTGGTGAGGGATATAAGGCTGGGAGCAAGATCACTGCTATTTCTACCTTATCCTTTTCGTCCACACAACTAAGCCCTGCACCTATTTTTCATTTGGGTGCTTTGCGTTAGAAAGACTTAAATGACTGCAAATGATTCACATTTACTGTCATGGGAGATGAGCGATGAGAGCAGCAGTGAAGTAGCGCCCTCCAGTGGATATTAAGGAAATTGGACAGTCCTGCATAGGGTCTTTGGGAAGTCAGAGTTTTGGCTGTCTGGCTGCTTCTCAGCCTGTCGGGAAGGATTCTCTGAGGTCCATAGATAACTAATGTCTGTCTCCAGAGGGTCAAAATGTGCCTTCTGACATCAAAAGACACTTTAGTTAGGATGATTTCCTCTGCAATGAGAGTTCCAAGCATCAAATCGAGGCACAATCACATGGAGCAGAAAAAGAGGCTTCCCTCTCTTGTAGGGCTCTTTTAAGGAGCAAGAAAACCTTTCCCAGAAATCGCCTGCCCCGCAAATTCTATTTCGATTATATTTTTCTGAACCTAAATAGGATCTTGCTCCATTTAGGATATTAGCAATGAGTTATGGTCATTTTCTACCCGCTAAAAACTCAATTCCTTTATTGTGCATTTTCAAACTCTATGTTGGACGATGAAATGATGGGGAGAAAGTTTTTGTATTGACTTTTGGAAGAAAAATGAGATACATTTTGATTTTTACTTTATTACAATTAGTCTTTCTTCTGGTCCTTTATTTAGGTTTTCTAAATTCCTGCTATGAGTGAGACCAACTCAACAAGCAACAGAGACACACTAGGGAAGGGGGAGAGGTAGGAGAGATTACGGTCAAAATAAGGGGAGTGGGAATTGTGTGGGGACCATAACCAAGATGAAAAAGCATATATTGTGCAAAAATGAAAACTGATGTAAAAGTATACAAAATAAAATATTAAAAAAAATGAGATACATTTTTCTGAAACCTGCCTGCCAGGCATTGTATCAAATTCTGGGGTGCAAAAACAAGCAAGGCAGAGTTCCTGTGTCTGCTAAAAGAAACAAAACAAAAAGAACTTACAGCAAAGTGCTCTCTGAGATGCAAAACAATCGGGGTACTTTACAACACACAGGATGGAAATCCTTCCTAGCTTAACATGGCCTCCAAAGGAAGAGATTTATAAGCTGAGACATGAAAAGACAGTAAGAGACAGACAGGTGTGAGAGGGGCAGAAGCTGGGGAAGTAACATTTCAATGTAGTGAAACACCATTTCTCCGGTCCTGAAAGTAAAGAGAACATTTGGTTTGCACAAGGAACAGAATGCCTTTTTTAATTATTATATTTCTTTTCTTACATCATTGTTAATTTTTGGCCAGTATTTGATTTCTCCCCTAGGGTGTAGTCCCCATAGTTTTCCCAATGCCACAGTACCTGGGATCCATCACCAAGTCCCTTGTGCCCTTCCCTCCCCTGTCTTGGCCCTGACCCCACCTTCCCCTGCAGGATGCCTCAGATCTATGGTTAGCATGAAATTTTTGTCTTTTTCCTGACCCTTTTTCATTTCTCTATATTCCACATATAAGTGAAAGCATCCGATATTTATCTTTTTCCTTCTGACTTACTTCACTGAGCATAATCCCTTTCAGCTCCATCCATGCTGCTGCAAATGGCATTAACTTATTTTTTTGATCACTAAGTAGTATTCCATTGTGTACTTATACCACTATATTTTGATCCATTGGTCCATTTTGGGGCATTTGGGTTGCTTCCATATATTGGCTATTGTAACTAGTGCTGCTATAAACACTACCATGTGAATTAATTGCCTATTAATTTTATTTCAATTTATGTAATATTTTCACAGGATTTTTAAAAATTAGCAAATAACAAGTGGTATATTAAAGTGCAGTTTTCCTTTCCAAATTGTGTTTTTTGTCCTTTGGGTAGATTCCTAGGAGTGGAGTCCCTGAGTCATATGGCAGATTTATTTTTAGTGTTTTGAGGAACCTCCACACAGCTTTCTATAGTGACTAGAGAAGTTTACATTCCCACCAGCAATGAAAGAGGAAGAGACAGATTTCTATCCTAGCTCTGGTATTAGTACACTGAGTGTATTTGCTTGCACAGCATCCCTTCCCCCACATATCACTTTACCATAGGAAGGATGTTATATTTGATTTTTTTGAATCTTGATTGCTCAAGTCTGAATGGAACTCAGGAGCTAAGGATGTAGTGTGGGATGGGGACTTTAATATGCCACTTGTTATTTGCTAATTTTTAAAAATCCTGTGGAAGTATTATATAAATTGAAATAAAATAAATATGCAATTAATTCACATGGTAATAATTCCTAAACATATCAAAATGCACACAAAAGTGAAGGAATGCAGTATCTGTATGTCATTGAAGATATACATGGTCAACCATTTTTGTGTGTGTGAATCCTTAAAACTTCTGATTATGCATGGGCATGTGTACACACACATAAGACAAAACACATTTGTCTATCTCAAAAGTTAACTTTTAGGGACTCCTCTGGTGGTGCAGCGGTTAATTGCTGGGCTGCTAAGCTGCCCGAAGCCTCTGCAGCGCCGGTTCTATCCCCAGACACCGGCGAGAGTCCCATGTGGCGCGACAGACCTCTCCTGCTGCGCCCGCTGCTCCCCTCAGCAGTGCATTTCATCAGTCTGTCTGTTCTGCTCCCCACTCCGGCTCTGGTGAATTCTCTCACCCTCCTGTGCTTCTGACTGTACCCGGTGCTTGTATAAATAAATAAATAATTTTTTTTTTAAAGTTACTTTTAAAATTTGACCTGATAAAATGAATATACTTTATGTCATTTATTTTTCTTTTTTTTAAATAATAAATTTTATTTTTATATTCCCCATACAATTGCAGCCCCCCCATTCTGACCCCAATCTCTCCCCTCCCGCCCCCGCCCCCCAAAAGTGTCTCTGATTCATAGTTTTTTGTTGATTTTGATTTTCACTTTCTTATAGTTATTTATTTTCCTGGTCCCTTATTTAAGTTTTCTAGATTCCTGCTATGAGTGAGACCATCTGGTATTTTTCTTTTTCTTTTTGGCTTATTTCGCTGAGCATGATCCCTTCCAGCGCCATCCATGTTGCTGCAAATTGCATGTGTTTATCTTTTTTGAATGCTGAGTAATATTCCATGGTATATATGTACCACATCTTCTTGATCCAGTCATCTATTTTTGGGCATTTGGGTTGTTTCCAAAGCTTAGCTATTGTAAACAGTGCTGCCATTTTTAATGTCTCCTTGATAATCAATTTCATGGGTATTGCATAATTCATTTAATACCTGTCCTCTGATAAAAAATTGTTTTTTTTCCTGATTGTCAATGGTTACAGTGCTAATTCCAAAGAGAAAGGTATTAAACAATGTGTGCAATGTGCCACCACTTAGGTAAAAATAGATGGGGAATCTATTGATCAACATACTTAATTCATTTGGAGAGTTACCGAATTCTTTACCAAGTGAATGCTATAAACTTTTCAAAAAGGTCCACATGAATTGTCACACATTCCCACACAAGTGTGCTATTATAGAAGCAACCTATATCTTAGCCCACTATAGACCACTATTTTCTCATCATTTGTGAAAACATGAGCCCAAGTCCCTCAAATCCAATGTAGTACTGGTCTACATTTCTAGATTATAGTGCTCCTATGGCAGTCCTTGACCACAACCTCAAAATAAATGGACACCCTGGGAAATACTGAGTTAAAACCACAGAGAAAAGGGTTGTGGTCAAGGACTGCCATAGGAGCACTATAATTTAGAAATGTAGACCAGTACTACATATGGATTTGAGGGACTTGGGTGAGAACAGGAGGGAGAGGCTGGGTAATAGGGTAATAGGGGAAGGTGTGTGTTTCTACCTCATCTATATTGCTCTATAAAAATGTTCTTGTGGCTCATGTTTTCACAAATGATGAGAAAATAGTGGTCTATAGTGGGCTAAGATAATGGATACTAGGACCACGCTGATGCCTGGATTCAAAGCTCAGTGGCACTGTTTGCACATTTAAATTGGCTAAAATCCCTCATTTCCTCCTATGCAATATTTTAAAAGATGAAAGTACATTCATTGTAAAATTGTATGAGAAGTAAGCCATCCCATACATGTGAAATACTGAAAACATTGCTGGCATGTCCGAAATGTTCAACAAGCATCAGTATCAATATTTCTGTATAGATCAGTTCAGAGTTCATTGGTTTGAGATCAATATTCAGAGGTTGCAGACATTCCTGTTTGCTTAGCACGGTGCCCTCCCAGAATGGGGAAAAAAAAAGCAATATTTATATGAGATTTTTGTGTGTGTGTGTACTGTGTGTGTGTGTATGCACGCGGGCACATGTTTCCAGTCTGCAAGGAATGAAGGAATAGAAACTGTTAAATTAAAAAAAAAATCTGTGTTTTCTACCTGAGTCTTTCATGGAGCTATACATTCTGTTAATGAAATTTCCATGCTCCAGTAAATATATATAGAAAGGACTGGAACCTTGGGTTCCAAGTTTGGAGCAGTGAAGTAGATAATGGGAAACAGAACAGCATTGTTTTTGAAAGTGTATTTTATGTTTAACCACTGATTTCCAAGGGCATTTTATCTTTGGATACAAGATATTATTTTGTATAAAAAGCAAGGTTTTTTGAGACTGTTTAACTTTAGTTAGCAGTGTCCCAGGAAAAAAGAAAAAAATATTAAACTTCAATGTATCCAAAGGTGGTGATTGCCAGCATTATTTGCAAAGATTCTATTGTTGACTGGGAGTGGTGGAAGCCTTACAATGTTTAAAATTATTTTAAAATTTTAGCTCAAGGACTCAAAAGTTAAAAAAGAATTCTGGATGTTTAAAAACAAACAAAAAAAAAAACACAGAAATGGGGACAAGCCATTTACTTTAGAATCCTGTAAGGGGATATTTTTTAAAATTAGCTCCTCATATTGGGGAAGTTAAATATTTATGTTTAATTATTTGAAAATTGAAATATTTCATTATGCTGTTAAGCACATTTTTTCATGTTATGCACTTAATTTGAGTGCAATGGACCACTTTTCATTTCACAGCATGTAAGTACTCAGTTCCAGATAATAGCAACAATTTAATTATGTTAGAATTGCTGAAATATGGATTTTTTTATTCCTAAGATAGTCATCAACATCCAATACAATTTTTTACTGAAAAATAGAAGCCTCACACTGTAAAGTATACTTGATCAAGCCTAAAAGATTCTTCTCTGAAACTAACAAAATTGGGATCTATCTCTCAGTTTTCCATTGGTAAAGACAGAGCATGTACCCTGAACAACAAAAGTAAGAAATGCTACAAGAGAGGATGGGTACCTTATAAATTTAAAGGGCTTGGCAAGGGAGCTGCTTCTTCTGTCTTGTCCTTCAAGTAAGGCCCATGTTTCAGAGAAAGCAGCTTTTCAGAAATACCTGTGATCTGAGAAAGATGAGGTGAACGTCCTACTCATAGATAAGACTTTTCATCAACAGAGTTCTCCTGTGGTGACATGAGTTATTGAAAATCAAAGGACATTCTGGACAGAGGATTCTTGGAAGCCAGAATATATGGAGAGGGAGAAACTTGGAGAGGAGAGAGCATAAGAGGGAAATATTCTATTTCTGTGAATGAATCTACATACATTTCAGGCTGATTGTTACACTGCACATGCACAAGATAGACATAATGCCATAAACCATCACTAAAGCCTTAAATTAAATCCTGAGAAGTGTGTGTGTGAGACAAAGCAGCATAACAATTTCTTTGCAAACTGAACTGAAAGTGGAATAATCATCCAAAGAAGGTGAGACAGAACTTTTAAACCACACCAGGTAAGCCAAACAAACAAAAAATATTCTTCAGAGAGTACTAATAGGACATAGATTCTAACATCAAAATATTCAAAGCACAATAAAATGGGATACAAGAATACAATCCAAACTTATCAAACTTATCAAACCTATCTAGAACTGGAAAATTTTGAGGAAAAAAAGGTAAGGGGAAACACAGCATGTGCCAATGCTGAGGTGACTCAGATGTTAGAATTGTCAAAGATTTTAAAGAAGCTATTATAAACATGGTCCATGTGGTGAAGGTGAAATACAGGTAAACACTGTTAAGATCAAGTGAAAGATAGATTTTTTAAGCAGAGAAATTAAAGCTAAATGGAAATTTTATGAATCAAAAACGTAATAGAAGAAACTTTAAAATCCAAAAGGTGGCTTCAATAGAAGAATGGGAATGAGTAAGTAACTTGAAATTAGATGAACAGAAATTATCCAGCAACATGAACTAAGAGAAAAAAATTAAAAGAAAATGAACAGAGACTAGAAATTGTGTATTCACTGAACTGTCAGAGAAGTGGGAAATGATATTGGTGCAGAACGTATAATTGCTGAAACTTCTCCAAATAGGTGAAAGACATAAATTTATAGATTCAGGAAATTCGGCACACACCCAGGATTATAAACCCAAAGAAAATCATGACCATAAAAATCACAATTATATAAAATAAAACAAAGATTACATAAAATCTGAAGATGGTCACCAAAAAATTAATGTAATGCATTTAAGAGGATAATGATTCAAATAACCTTGCACTCCTCCTAGGAAACCAGAGAGGCCCAGAAGATGGTCAAGCATTTTTAATTGTTGAAAGAAAATTAATTTCAGTCAGAAATTCTATATCCCAGCAAAAATACCCTTAAGCAATGAAATGAAGCATAACATTCTTAAAGTAAATACTAATAGAATTCATTGCTGGAAGAGCTAATTTAGAATAAATGTAAAAGAGAGGACTTTAGAGTGAAGGAAAGCAATGAGTAAATAACTTTGAACTTCAGAATGAAGAAAAATAAAAATGATAAATGTCTTGGAAGATAGAATTTTTTATCCTCTTAAGTTTTTCCAAATATGCTTTACTGTGGAAAGTACAACTTACAGAACTTACTGATGGGATTATTATATTATACAGATGTAAGACATGACAACTGTAAAAGGGAGATGATTTTACTTGAAATGGTAAAACATTAACTTAAGTGTATTTTTTAAAGTAAAGTATATATAATCCTAAGAACAACCACTAAAAATTGTAATACATGAAAAGCTAAAAATCAGAAGATTGGTAAAATAGCATACTAAAAATGTTTAAATAATACAAATTAAGAAAGGAAAGGTTGAATAGAGAAACAAAAAAATGGAGAAAAATGACAAGAACAACAAAAGGTATACAATAAAATAGTAGCACTATTTCAATAGTTTTATTAAATACAAATATTCAAACTACATTAATGAAACTAGATGTCAGATTAAGTAAAGAAAAACGCTCAACTCTATATAATTTATAAGAAAACATCTTTAAATATAATGACATAGATAGGTTAAAAGTAAATGAGAGAAAAAGACATACCATGGAAAGTCTACTCAATGGAAAACTGAGTTGGGGCCTCCCAGGTGGCGCAGCGGTTGAGCGCTGGGTTGCGAAGCTGCCCGCAGCCTCTGCAGCACCGGTTCAATCCCCAGCCACCGGCTGAGGGTCCCACATGGAGCACAGACCTCTCCTGCTGCCCGCTGCTCCCCTCAGCAGTGTACTTCCTCAGTCTGCCTGCTCTGCTCTCTGCTCTGCTCTCTGCTCTGCTCTCTGCTCTGCTCTCTGCTCTGACTCTGGTGAATTCTCTCACCCTCCCGCGCTTTTGACTGTACCCAGTGCTTGTATAAATAAATAAATCTTAAAAAAAAAAAAGGTAACTGAGTTGTTATGATAATACCAGATAAAGCAAATTTCAGAACAACAACAAAAAAGCATTAGTCTAGTGAGGAACATTGATTAATGATAAAAGAGACAATTCATTAAGAAGGAATATAGGGCCTCCCCGGTGGCACAGCGGTTGAGCGCTGGGTTGAGAAGCTGCCCGCGGCCTCTGCAGCACCCGTTCGATTCCCGGCTGCTCCCCGGCCACCGGAGGAGGGTCCCGCATGGCGCGCAGACCTCCCCTGCCGCCCGCTGCTCCCCTCAGCAGTGTACTTCGGTCCTTCTGCCTGCTCTGCTCCCCGCTCTGGCTCTGGTGAATTCTCTCACCCTCCCCCGCACTTCTGACTGTACCCAGTGCATGTATAAACAAAACAAACAAACAAATAAATAAACATGCCTCTCTAAAAAAAAAAAAAGAAGGAATATAATCTTAAATATGTGTGTATATAACAAAAATTTAAAGTAAATGAAGCAAATCTGATAAAACGTCAAGCCAAAGTAGACAAATATGTAAGTATACTCTTAGAATTAGTACTCTTCTCTCAGTAAGCAATAGAACAAGTGGTCAGAAAATCAGCAAGACTGATTATCATCAATCAAATTGACCTAGTTAATACTAGAATGTCTACCTAATAACATTAGAACAACCCATCTTTTTAGGTACATTTTGAACATAATGAATAGTCATCCTCAGAACCATGAAAGAAATAAAAAACTTAAAAAATTTGAAGAATAGAAATAATGGATGGATTATTCTTCTACCATAACATAATCAAACCAGAAATTAAAAGCAGAAAGACATTTGATAAAAATCACTAAATATTTTCAAACAAATTTATGAATGACCCATAAGTCAAAGACGAAGTTTCAATACAGATTTATAAATATCTGGACCTGAATGAAAATGAAAATATATCAAGTTTCTTGGTGTAGGGTCAGGAATGGCCACTGAGCAGGTTTTCTAGGATCCAGCAGACAAGGTAAAGGAGGAGTCAGAGTCCTTAGTGGCTTTTTTTTGCAGGTCTTTATTGGGATTACCAGGTACACGGCAGGCAAGGGTGCGGGAGGCTGGCAGTCCTCCCAGCTCCCAGCAAATCCGCACTCTCTCTGGGCTCTCTGGCGTTCTCTGCTTCTGCAACTTTGCTTTTCTCTCGGCTTCTCTTTGGCTTCTATTCGTTTTTGGCTTCTTGGCTTCTGCTGGCGTCCCCGTGACGCCGACCTTAGAAGCACAGTCTTAGCCCAGGTGAATCCCATCTACCTATGCCCACACCCTACTCCAGGTGCCCGCCATCAGGCATGCATTCAGGACCACAGGGATCCATCATCTATCCTGATGGTGGGAGGGCAGAAAAGCCTGACATTTTTCCTTGCCCTACACTGGGACATGAAAGATGGAGTGGCCTCATTGCTTCAAGGCTCTCCTTCTTACAACTAAAACTCTCTGGACATACAGTATAAGCACATGCAAACACCTGAAAGAAAAGCGGAAGAAGCCAGGCTGCCTAGGGATCTTGAGCTCAGTGACTTCCTGAGCCTCCTTATTACCAACATTGTATTTCAGAAAGAGCTCTGTAGAAACCTTCATTCCAGAACTACCAACAGGCACTGTAGAGGGCAGGAATAGACACGGTGCAGGTTTTCTGATCCCATGCAGACTGGGTAAAGGAGGAGTCAGAGTCCTCAGTGGTTTTGCAGGTTTTTATTGGGGTTCACCGAGTACGTGGCAGGCAGGGGTGCTGGGGGGCTGGGAGGCTGGCAGTTCTCCCAGCCCCCAGCAAATCCGCACTCTCTCTGGGCTCTCTGGTGTTCTCTGCTTCTGCTTCTGCTGGCGTCTCCGTGACGCCGCCCTTAAAAGCACAGTCTTAGCCCAGGTGAATCCCATCTACCTAGGCCCACACCCTACTCCAGGTGCCCGCCATCAGGCATGCATTCAGGACCGCAAGGATCCATCATCTATCCTGATGGCGGGAGGGCAGAAAAGCCTGACATTTTTCCTTACCCTACAGGCACATACAAAAAAACTCAAAGAAAAGCTGTTCCTCTTAGCAAAAGGACCAGAAAAGGGTGGCTAAACACTAGAGCGCATATCTGGTAGTGCCATTTAGACACCAGCCAAACACCAAAAGTAAAAACTGCAATCCCCTCCCTCACATTGACAGTTCCATAGCAGAGCGCTAATGCTCCACCTCTCACTTGCCAGAGATAGGAGCTGCTCTGATTGTCCTACTGAATAATAGTTTCAGAGCACCAGGAGGGAAACTGATATTCTACCTGAAGGAAGCAGTAAGTGATGTTCTTTCTGATTATTCCCATGTAGGGATTGTATCTCTGGATAGGGCGAGGGATATCACTTAGTGGAAGCATGCAATGGAGAAGCCCCTGTCAGGATAGTGCTAGGAAGTGGGGTCCAGAGTGAGCTGGGTGTCTGTAGGGTAAGGTAAAAGGTATCAGGCTTTTCTGCCCTTCCGCCATCAGGATAGATGAGGGAGCCCTGTGATCCTGGGTGCATGCCTGATGGCGGGCACCTGAAGTGGGTCCAGCTGCGCTAAAAGACTGATAATATAAGGGTGGTGCAGCAGAGTGCGGTGTGGTGGTAGTGCGGTGTTAAGGGTGGAGGAGTGGAGTGTGTACGAAGGAGTGTTGGAGCGACTAAAAACCACGGCGAAGAGCATGTGGCTGCTAAAACCGTTCATAAACCTGCTTGGAATGGGTTGGTTGCCATACAGTGTCTAACTCCACATAAAAGCCAAGACTTAATAAGGGAGTTCAAGGTGGACCTAGTCACCACTATGCTTCACTAGCTCCTCTTTTTCGGTGTCAGCAGGCATGGTTGGGGATTGAAGCCATCTAGCATCAATGAGATAGAGTGAAATGGAAGATGGGGCTAATTGGCACGCCACTTTCCCAGCACCCATGACCTGGTATCAAAAAGATCAAATTGGGGGCCTTCCCAGTGGCGCAGCGGGTTGAGCGCAGTGCTGTGAAGCTGTCCGCAGCCTCTGCAGCGCTGGTTCGATTCCGGGCCGGCCAGGGCAATAACCACATTGCTCGGCAGACCTCTCCTGTCTCGCCTGCTGCTCCCCTCAGCAGTGTACTTCGGTCAATCTGCCTGTTCTGCTCCCAGCTCTCTCTGGCAAGTCCTCTCACCCCCCCCCCCCCCGTGCCTCTGTCCTGTACCCCAGCTCTTATATAAATAAAATAAATCTTTAAAAAAAAAGTCTGCCTGTTTTGTTCTCTGCTCTGTCTCTGATGAATCCGCTCACCTCCCACACCTCTGGTCTGTACCCCAGTTCTTGTATGCATAAATAAATCTTTAAAAAAATTAAAAGGCCAAATTGGGATTTAGGCTTACATTGACCCTCAGAGGCTATTGTTACAGTGAGATTTGGTGTTCTACTACCACAATGAAGAAGCTAGTGGGGTTAAAGGGGAAGCTGAATTTCTACTCCAATAGTCTGCAATGAGGCCATGTAGGTACCTAGTTTTGCGAGGGTTGTATAAAACAGGGTCTAGCAGGAGCTAAACATACACATCCACCTGACTCTTCTGCTACATCTCAGTGGGAGCCAAGCTGCTTTAAAAAGAAGATTAGATAAGATCTCGTATCTCATAATATGTCCTTGAGTGCAGGGGGAACAGAGAGATGTGAGCACGCACAGATGCCAAAGGCTGAAAATCAACTAAGGGCCAGAGCCAGACCGTGAAACATACTGCACCTGTTATGAGGGGGCACCTGAGGTCTATAACCCTTGTTATTAGGGGCAACTGAGGCCTCTGAGTCCTTATGACTCCTGGCACAGTGAATGTCCGAGGTAGTGACAGCTTGAGCCTATGACCCTCAGGCGTGTAGGCAGCTGGAGGTGAAGTCTTTGGGGAGGCATATTAGTGGAAACCAATTGGGTGCTGAATAAGTTTCCCCTGTGATAAGTGAGCTTCTCTACAACTATGTTATGCAAAATGCCTCCCTGCCCTGCCCTTCATGCCCTTGCTGGGATAACATTCACTTGTGGTGCTTCTTGCCTCTCATTAGAATTAGAATTGAAGCTCCCAGGTGCCAGCAGCATGAGCTTGCACCTCAGGAGAAAGCTCCATATTGAAAGCCTTTGGAAACTCCCCCTGGCCATATTCCTATCTGACTACAGCCACCTCAGTCTACAGTCCCTGACAGAGACTGAGAGGGGGCAATAAGGGAAGCAATATTTTATGGATAGCACCTACAGACTCTTGAGAAACACACACCCTTCATCTGCCTGTGATGACAATTGAGATTTTGACCTGTTTCCAGTTCAAATCCACAGTTCCCAGATCAGACAACTCTGGCCATCAAGCCTGGGAAAAACTCCTGGTCCCAGGACCTGCAACTAGAGCTGCACCACAGCTGAGGGTTCAGTGTTAGCTGAGGCTATAGCAGAAGCTTTGACTGTGGAATTGACCTAAAGGAGGGGTTGTTGCAGATCTCCCCTCAGCTCAGGTACGTGCAGCCCTTTAGGAGGCTTCCAGTACTGGCACTCTCTAGCAGAAACCTCTCAGCTCCCTGCTGCCTTAGCTCCTGCTCTCTACAAGCACAAACAGCAGCCCCCCCAGCCTTTGCACTGTTTTATTAGGCTGTTTGCTTAGAATCCTGGAGATCTGTTGCTTTTTAGACTGGCACCTTGTAAAGGGCAGGAATGGACACAGTGCAGGTTTTCTGATCCCATGCATACCGGGTAAAGGAGGAGTCAGAGTCCTCAGTGGGTTTTTGCAGGTCTTTTATTGGGGTTCACCAGGTATATGGCAGGACTGCCAGCCTCCCAGCCCCCAGCAAATCTGTACTCTCTCTGGGCTCTCTGCTTCTGCTTCTTGGCTTCTGCTTCTCTTTCAGCTGCTGCTGCTGTTGGCGTCCCCATGATGCCGCCTTTAAAAGCACAGTCTCAGCCCAGGTGAATCTCATCTACCTAGGCCCACACCCTATTCCAGGTGTCCGCCATCAGGCATGCATTCAGGACAAGGATCCATCATCCATCCTGATGGCGGGAGGGCAGAAAAGCCTGACATTTTTTCCTTACCCTACAGTCCACCCTCTCAGGGTTTTCTGCCATATAGTCTTCATATATACAATTTTGTTTCTTAGCAGACATAATGCAGCCAAGGCCCACAAAAGCAAATGCATTGCAATATAAAATACAACAGAACACAAAGAAGTCCAGGCAGGGCCCCAACCTAGTGCAAAAGACAATTATTGGTACCAGCAGATGAGCCACCAAATCTGCTGCCGAAGGCACTGCTCATACAAGGGAGGGGAAACATTCACGGCATCTACTATACCACACCAGGCGCCATCGGGCTTCCTGGCCTTCTCTGGCTGTAGTCTCAGCTACAAGCCACACACAGCATCCACCCCCAGGATGCACTAGCTCTGGGATTGGCGATTCTATTCTGTTGGGGGTAATCGCCAGCCCTCAGGGTTTCTGTCTGCAGTCGCTCCAACACTCGGCCTTCATAGCCACCAATGCGACTCGCAGACCCCTGCACTCAGGCCAACCCACTGCACAAGCACATGGGTCGGGGATCCAAATTCTACATGCGGCTTGGGCTCCACCCCAAGCCACGTTCCCCACCCGTCCCTCAAGGACGGGTTCCTCAGCTCCTCACCCTCACTCAAGAACGAGCAGGGCATCAACCACAGGTGATTTTACGAGACTCACAGGTCTTCAGCATACTCAGGATGCGTAACAGCCACTCAGGGCTTCTCAACTTAGCATCAGCACCAGCTTTTTCCTTCTCAGTTGGCTTTTCTCCTCTGCCTGGCTGCTGGGCATGCACAGGCTGCTTTTGGCCATCAAGGCCCACTGGACACCCCCAGATTCCCATCTCCTGGGGTTTACAAACAAAACTGTTCCACCCCCAGGGTCCCAAAACATATCAACCTGCAAGGTCCTCTGCCTTCTGGCAGGACCGTCAGTCCAAGTTCATCAGTCCATGTCCAGCAGTCGAAGTCCGTTGGCCTCTCCCTGCATCAGAACTGGCGAGCTCTGAATCATGGTCCACATTTCACCGATGATTCTGCTGCCTCAGGGGTCATTGGCTGGTCCTCTTGGGAGTCATTTGCTGGTCCTCTTGGGCATCTCCTTCTCCAGCTGAGGTCTTGTCCCACAGCTCCCAGACAGTGTCTACCTTCTGTGCCGCCATGGAGCCTCCAGCGTCATCACAGGCACACACAGTCTGTTCTCCTTAGTCCCTCCAGGTCTTCGGAGGGCTCCAGTATCCGTCTACATGGATCCTGCCGACTACGCCAATTGTAAGTGCAGGACAGGACACAGTGCAGGTTTTCTGATCCCATGCAGACTGGGTAAAGGAGGAGTCAGAGTCCTCAGTGGTTTTTTGCAGGTCTTTTATTGGGGTTCAGCGGGTACATGGCAGGCAGGGGTGCTGGGGGGCTGGGAGGATGCCAGCCTCCCAGCCCCCAGCAAATCTTCACTCTATCTGGGCTCTCTGGCGTTCTCTGCTTCTGCTTCGGGCTTCTTCTCTTTTGGCTTCTACTGGCATCCCCGTGACGCTGCCCTTAAAAGCACAGTCTTAGCGCAGGTGTACCCACTTTAGGTGCCCACCATCAGGCATGCATTCAGGACCACAGGGTTCCCTCATCTATCCTGATGGTGGGAGGGCAGAAAAGCCTGATTTTTTACCTTACCCTACAACAGGACACAGTGCAGGTTTTCTGATCCCATGCAGACCGGGTAAAGGAGGAGTCAGAGTCCTCAGTGGGTTTTTGCAGGTCTTTTATTGGGGTTCACCAGGCATATGGCAGGCTGGGGGGCTGGGAGGCTGGCAGTCCTCCCAGCCCCCAGCAAATCCGCACTCTCTCTGGGCTCTCTGCTTCTGCTTCTTTGCTTTTCTCTCAGCTTCTCTTCGGCTTCTTGGCTTCTGCTTCTCTTTCGGCTGCTGCTGCTGTTGGCGTCCCCATGATGCCGCCCTTAAAAGCACAGTCTCAGCCCAGGTGAATCTCATCTACCTATGCCCACACCCTATTCCAGGTGTCCGCCATCAGGCATGCATTCAGGATAAGGATCCATCATCTATCCTGATGGCGGGAGGGCAAAAAAGCCTGACATTTTATCCTTACCCTACACACTTCCTCATCTGTTTGGATGACTGGCGCTCTAGTGCCAGGAGAGACCAGTGAAGAGACCACAAAACATCAGAGAGTCCCATTAAGAGTGAAGATTCGCTGGGGGCTAGGAGGCCTGCCAGCCTTCTGGCCCCCAGGCCCCTTTGCCTACCCTGCACCTGGTTGCCTCACAAATGGTGAGGCAAATGTAAAAAGATGTAAAAAGATATAAAAGGTGTAAAAAGATCATTAAAAGCCTGAAAAGCCAGCTAGGGTTCCAGGACTCCTCCTTTACCCATCTGCCCAGATTCACAGAGAACCTGCTCGGTGCCTTCCTGGCACTACAACCTCAAATCTGTCTGCAAAGATGTAAGGAACATGGAGTAACTCAGGATCTTTTTCACCTTCTTGCTGCCAGCCTCTGCAGCTGCCACCTATAACTGTTATCACTCCAGGTTTCATTAACCACACATTATATCATGTTATTGCAAAAAGTACTTGGGAGTACGAGCAAGGGGCACATGCACCTATGATTACAGACACCTGGGCCAAGAAACCGACGCGCACAGGATGTGCACCTGTAATTATGGACACTTGGGCCAAGATCACTGGGTATCACAAGAGAGATCTTGGAGAAGCTGGAGATCTCAGGGCCTAGGGAGCTTGGTTGCTGCATGACTGTCTTCCAGCCTCCTGGCCTGCCTGTCTCCCTGCCTGCTGATCTGTCTGTGTATCCAGTGCCCTGCTTCAGAATTAAAGGCATATACCTAAGGCTCCAAGATTCTTTTCCCATTTTGCCTGAATCAACCATGAACCTACCCAGCCTGCAATAGTTGCACAACAGAAGGTCTCTCAGGAGAAGGTCCTGAGGAAGCTGAAATCCCTAGCTCTCTGGAACCTCGGCCTATATCCCCTGCCTTTTAAGCTGATTGGTCCATTTACAATCCTAGCTGTTTGTCTAGTGGCAAACTCCAATCAGGTCAGTCCATTTACAATCCTGAATGGTCTCTAAAGGGAAACCTGGGCTGCAAGTCCAGACCTGATCTACACTGAAGCCTGGTGTAGGGTAAATAAAAAGTTTCAGGCTTTTTTTGCCCTCCTACCATTAGGATTTATGATGGATCCCTGCGGTCCTGAATGCATGCCTGATGGCGGGCACCTGGAATAGGGTGTGGGCATATGTAGATGGCATTCACCTGGGCTAAGACTGGGCTTATAAGGGCAGTGTCATGGGGACACTAGCAGAAGCAGAGAAACAGAGAACAAGAATGAAAGAAAGGAGTGAAAGAGAAGCAGAGACTACCAGAGAATGCCGGAGGGCCCAGAGAGAGACTTGCTGGGGGCTGGGAGGCCTGCCAGCCTCCTGCCCCCCCCCCCCCCGGCACCTCTGCCTGTCGTGTACCTGGTAAATCCCAATAAAAGTCTGAAAAACCACTGAGGGCTCTAGGACTCCTCCTTTATTCCATCTGCTCAGATCATAAAGATCCTGCTCCGTGTCCTCCTGCCACTACACCTGGCAATCCCCTTGGTGGTGGGCTTAGGGAAGCCACAGCCAGAGCCAGCTTCAGTGGGGCAGATACTCATCTGAGTGGCCCTGAACCAGGCTGATGCAACCAGAGCTCAGAGCTGACCTGCAGGCTGCATGTACCACCGGCACCCAGACCTAGTCAGTCCCCTCGGTAGCAGTAGCTGAGGGGCTCCTGTTTCAATGGGATTATAGCCTGCAATCCATAATCTTAATATAAGGCCAACACATCATGTTACAGAGAGAAAGCTGCTTAGCTCAAACCAGAAAAACTAAAAATGAAGAGATAGAGGACTATACCACAAATGATGGAACAAATACCCCTGGGAAAAATCTAAAGCTAGCAGAACTGGAAGAGTGTAAGCAACAGTCCTAACTATACTTAGAAAAGCAATTCACGAATTAGAAAGACAAGGATAGAGGGAATGTAAGAAAGCTTTAAACAGAAATAATGGACTTGAATTCCATAACTGAACTAAATAGAAGCTTCATAGTTGACAAGAATCACTGAGCTTGAACACACAGTGGTGGAGAAAACAGAGACCAAAAAAAGGAAAAAAGAATCATAAAGAACAAAAGTAGTATATAAGCCCTGTGAGTCTAAATACAAAGAGAAATAATAGGTGCATCATAGAGGTTCCAGAAGGATAAAATAAAGGGATAGAAAATTTATTTAAAGAAATAATAGCTAAGAACCTTCCCAACTGGGAAAAACAAACAGACATCCTGAACTAAGAGGCCCAAAGAGTTTAAATCCAAACAGACAACTAAGATATATTATAATTAAATTACTAAAAAATAATGATAAAGAATACAAATACTAAAGAATACTAAAAGTGTCAGGGAAATTCACATTAAAATCACAATATAATTCCACACCTGTTGTAATGGCTAATATAAAAAATAATGACAATACCAAATAGTGCCAAGGACGCAGAGAAACTGGATCACAGATCTATTACTCTTGGGAATGAAGTCACACAGCCACTATAGATAGTTAGGGCTTCAATGGGAAATTATAGATGGTTCTCATTGGGCTTTTTGTTGTTAACGAGAATGGACAGTCTATCTCCTTCCATTTCCAAGTGTGAAGGGTGAGGTGGGGAGGGGAGTAGTACATAAGCTTGAATTCGCAATTTCCAGTGCTAAGGGCCAATCTTCTTTCAAACAAGAAACTAAGAAACTCCCTAGTTGGTGGGGGATGGGTGGGTAGGGTTGGGACAGATTAATGGCAGCTATATTTTTGGTAGGTTCTGCTTAAGTTTAGATGAGGTTTCTTTCTGTGACTGCCATCTGCATAAGTTTTCAGTTTTAAAACATCTTCATATCACTTGGGTGGGCTGCTTATTCCCTCAGTTGTTCTGAACCTATTTCCTCATCCATCATGTGGAGGAAATATCTACCTTGCAGATTGGCTCTGAAAATGTCATGGAATAATATACATAAATTATCTGACATAAATAATAATATACATAAATTACCTTCCTTTTGAAGGAAGGGTACCAATAAATAATATGGCCCCTTTCCTCTTCCTCTTACCGCATATTCTTTTTTTTTTAAAGATTTATTTATTTATATAAGAACTAGGGTACAGGCCAGATGCGCCGGAGGGTGAAAAGATTCACCAGAGACAGAGTGGGAAACAGAACAGGCAGACTGATGAAACACACTGATTCTTGCCGGTCAGCTGGAATCGAACCTGTGCTGCAGAGGCTGCGGACAGCTTCACAGTGCAGCACTCAACCGCCTGCGCCACCAGGGAGGCCCTTACTACATATTCTATACTTTGGCTTCAGGTACCAGCTCCAAATCCATTATTCCTTGAGTCCGAGCTCATAACTGCCTCAAGTTTCCTTGATCCAGCTATTCAGCTTCTGAAAATAGAGGCAAAGTTTTTGTGAATTCAAAGGGACAATTCCTGGTAACAGCTTCAGTTTGCAAGGCAATTCCCTCATTCTACAGATCCCCACAATTGACCACATTTCTTTGTAGTCAGATTCTAAGGACATTTACTAGGTGTCCACCATGAGCCAGGCCCTGTGCCCTCTGTATCTCCTACATTTCCTGCAGACCAGCCACTCACTCAGCCTCTCTCCCTCCACAGAAGTTTCTAGATCCTCCAGGTTCTTTCTTTTCCATTGTCTTCTGCATAAGGAAGCAAATTCCATCTCTCCCTATCTGTATTCTCACTACCAGAAACTAGAACACAAAGAAACCTCCTGTTGAACACTCCTTAGTTGTTCCCAGAAAGGAGTAGATAATTGTTTCATGTTCTCAGAAAGATTTTAAAAACATCCATTCTCCTCGTTTCTAGCAGGCCTCAGAAAGGCAGTAGGCCAAAGAATGTGGAGAGTGCCCTAAGGATTAAGAATCTACTGAAAGTGTGAAGAGATGGCTTAAAACCAGAAGAACTGGATTAATAAGAACATGGGAGAAGGAACCAGGGAGAGGTTCTTGGGAGGAGGTCTGCAAGTACCGGCTACTCATCCTACCCTCCATAGGGGCTTTGGCATCCAGAAACCTTGAGTTAGAGATTGGTTTCTCCTTTACAAACTAGGCATGTGACCCTGAACTGTATTTCCTATTTTCCCTGGATCTTGTCTTAATTTTATCTGTGGTAATGGGAAGAATATTTTTTAAAGAAGAGCTATTATTTGTATTGAACGAGAGAAGATATATAAACTACTTTGATGTACATCACTAGCTGTTAGAATCTTAATTTTACTTAAAATATTTCATAACATAATTTTGCGTTTTTAATTTTCAATCTGAGAGTTATGAGTCATTTTAAAAAATACATTTTTATTAAAAAAACAAGGAAATAAAAGCACTATTGTACATAGATAAAGCAAAACCCACCAGGGAGTGATACTCAAATGATTTCAAAGAAATGCTGCAGTAAGTCATTACTTGTACTATAAATAATAACTACCATGTGAAATGCCAAGGATAATGAGTCAGATTTCTTTGCCCACAAAACTCACAACTGATTAAAAGAGTTGGTACCTGGTACACAAAAGCAAAATGAGGGGTACCTACATCAATAGTGCCTTCTTTATTATGTCCACATTTAGTGAATAATTTTCTTATCAATGTTACTTCCAAAGAATAATTAATTAAAAATCTAGAGGTATTTAACAAGAGTTTAAAAAAGAATTGGATGCTAAATTTGTACAAAAACATGAAATCTAGTCCTTACCCTCAAGGGTCTCACAGTCTAGTGGGGGAAACAAGCAAATTAATTCAATCAATGAATATTTATAGAGCGAGTACAATGTGTTAGCAACCATCCTAGACTCCATACCACACATTTATTTTGTGGTAGAGTTGGTTTTTAATTCTGGGTCTCTTGAAAGTCTGCTATATATGTTTTTTTTTTTATAATGTCTTTAAAAAACAATAATAAATAACAGCATCGAGGTTTGTGGTTGGTATTCTCTCTCTCCTTTTTTGGTGAAGCTAAAAGATGGGGGTTGAAATTCAAAGCAGTCACAAATAACACTTTAGCAATATTTTTAAAATATTTAAAAATTAATGAAAATACTGGAAATTGGAATGTTCTTAAAAGTTATTTTACTTTTCTGAAATTATGCTTTCATTCAACAGTTTTTTTAATTGGTGACTATTAACAAGGTTATGTAAATTTCTATAAATAAAAGTCCATTGTTATTGCAAAAATGTATTAAACCTGTAAGTTATGGCCCTTGTTCTCTAGAAAAAATGTGGTTTTATAGTCATTAGGGGGTCAGCTCACCCCATAATTCTTTCCATGTTAGCATGACTTTCTCCTCTCCCCTTCCCTTTTGCATAGGCCCCTACAAAAGCACTGAGATTAGAGGGACATATTTGGTTGTAGAAGTGTTGAATTATTCATTTATAATGAATTATAAAAAATGGCACATAAACAAGCCTAGGGGACCCTGTCTGACGACTATAAGGGATCTTTGTGATACAGCTGGGACCGGGAGAATTGACAAAGTGAGAGTGGCTTTGTGATCACTTCCTTATCACCCCAGCCACTACTTCATTCAGCCCCAGCTCCACAAAACTACCTCTCCATTTCTCATTCAAATCTTTCAAAACTCTCAAGTTTTATTGTTTCTTTTTCACTAGGTATTGTTGCAAATGACATCATTTCTCTCATTATCTTTTGTAGGTGATTCTTGCTGACACACATACAATTTGCTGATCTTTTAAAGAGTCACTGTTTACTCTAGTGTTCATAAAATGTATTTATACCAAGACATTTAATGTTATTTCTAGTGTGTTTTCTAGGAATTTACTCCTATCATCTGAAAGCAATAACAACTTCGCCTTCCCAAAAGTTATAGAACTTATTTCCTTTTAATATCTTTTTTGAAAAGGTGGGGAGAATTTCTAAAGCAATTATTAGTAGTGGCAATAAACAACATTTTTTTGTCCTAATTTTAATGGAATTTCCACTAGCGGCATGAAATCCTTTTGTGACTTTTTACAGGGGAAAAAAATCACAACACAGCCTACTTTTAAATACATATTTTTGAAAATGAGAACAGGTGTTGAATAATCATTGAAAGTTTTTGAGCCATCTATTAAATATATCAATATTTTTTATACGATGTTGGCATTGTTGGCATTTATTTATTTATTTGTTTGTTTATTTATTTATTTATTTATACAAGCACTGGGTACAGTCAGAAGTGCGAGAGGGTGAGAGAATTCACCAGAGACAGAGCGGGGAGCAGAGCGGGCAGAAGGACCTAAGTACACTGCTGAGGGGACCAGAGGGTGGCAGGAGAGGTCTGCGCGCCATGTGGGACCCTCCTCTGGTGGCTGGGGAGCAGTTGGGGATTGAACTGGCACTGCAGAGGCTGTGGGCAGCTTCACAACCCAGCGCTCAACCGCTGCGCCACCGGGGAGGCACTAAATCAATAATTTTTATCTTTATAATACAGTCTTCAAATTCACTTGACAGTAAATATTTCTGTTTATTCAAGTTCATTCAATTACCCCTTATCCTCACTCCATTTAAAATTCTCATATAGAATCCATATTCTTTTATATTATACTTGATAATATTTTTACTTGCTAGTGTTAATTACACATTATGATATGTTGAGAAATATCAGTCTGTATCAATCAAAATCAGTATTTCTTGCTTTATTACACTATGCACTTTTCTTTTTTCTTTTTATATACCCCATACAATTACACCCCCCTTATTTTGGCCCCAATTCCTCCTTTCCCTGCCCCCCCCCCATAGTGTGTCTCTTGTTTATAGTTGTTTGTTGATTTTGATTTTTTCTTTCTTATACTTATTCTTTTTCCTGGTCCCTCATTTAGGTTTTCTAGATTCCTGCTATGAGTGAGACCATCCAGTATTTTTCTTTTTCTTTCTGGCTTATTTTGCTGAGCATGATCCCTTCCAGCTCCATCCATGTTGTTGCAAATTGCATGAGTTTATCTTTTCTGATTGCTGAGTAATATTCCATGGTGTATATGTACCACATCTTCTTGATCCAGTCATCTATTTTGGGGCATTTTGGTTGTTTCCAAAGCTTAGCTATTGTTAATAGTGCTTCTATAAACATAGGGGTGCAGGTGCCCTTTGGAATTAATGTTTCTGTGTCCTTTGGGTAAATACCTAGCAGTGGAATTGCTGGACCATATGGAAGCTCTATCTTCAGTAGGTTGAGGAATCTCCATGCAGATTTCCATAGTGGTTGGACCAGTTTGCACTCCCACCAGCAGTGTAGGAGAGTTCCTTTTTCTCTACAAACTCGCCAACATTTGTTGCTGCTAGTTTTTTTTAATATGTGCCATTCTCACTGGTGTAAGATGGTATCTCATTGTAGTTTTGATTTGCATTTCCCTGATTACCAGTGATGCTGAACATTTTTTCATACGCCTGTTGGCCATTTGCATTTCCTCTTCAGAGATGTTTCTTTTTAGCTCTTCTACCCATTTTTTGACTGGATTATTTTCTTTGTTTATGTTGAGTCCCATCAGCTCTTTGTAGATATTTGTGATCAGTCCTTTTTATCATTAGTGTTGTGTGCAAAAATTTTCTCCCAGTCGATGGGCTTTCTCTTTGTTTTGGTTATTGTCCCTTTTGCTCTGCAGAAGTTCTTTAATTTGATGTAGTCCCAGCTGTTTATCTTTGCCTTCACTGCTTTGGGTGATGTATCTGTAAAGATGTCTTTGAGGTGCATGTCATGTAGTGTTTCGCCTAAATTTCCTTCTATGTATTTTATGGTTTCAGGTCTTATGTCTTTAATACATTTTGAGTTGGTTTTAGTGCATGGTGTGAGGTAGTAGTCAAGTTTCATTCTTTTGCATGTAGCGACCCAGTTTTCCCTGCACCATTTATTGAACAAACTTTCCTTGTTCCAGTGTATATTGTTTGCTGCTTTGTCAAAGATTAGTTAACCATAAATCTGTGGGTTTATTTCTGGGTTTTCTATTTGGTTCCATTGGTCCGTGTGTCTGTTCTTGTTCCAATACCATGCAATTTTGATGATTGTGGCTTTGTAGTATAGTTTGAAATCTGGGAGAGTGATGCCTCCATTTCCTTCTTTTTTTTCAGGAGGGTTTTGGCTATTTGGGGTTTTTGGTGGCTCCATATGAATTTCATCAATATTTTTTCTATTTCTTTGAAGAATGACATTGAAAATTTTATTGGAATAGCATTGAATCTGTAGATTGTTTTTGTTAGGATGGCCATTTTGATAATGTTAATTCTTCTTAACCATGAGCAGAGAATGTCTTTCCATTTCTTTGTGTCTACTTCTATTTCTTTTAACAGTGTTTTATAGTTTTCTTTGTCTAGGTCCTTTACTTCTTTTGTTAGATTTATTCCCAAGTATTTGATTTTTTTGTTTCAATAATAAAAGGGATGGTTTTCTTGATTTCTTCTTCTTCAGATTTATTGTTTGTGTATAGGAAGGCCACTGATTTTTGTGTGTTGATTTTGTATCCTGCCACTTTATTAAACTGATTGATGAGTTGAATTAGTTTTTCTGTGGAGTATTTGGGGTTCTCTATTTATATTATCATATCATCCACAAATAGTGATAGTTTGACTTCTTCCTCGCCTATTTGGATTCCTTGTATGTCTTTCTCTTGTCTTATTGCTCTGGCTAGGACTTCCAGTATTATGTTGAAAAGCAGTGGTGAGAGTGAACAACCTTGTCTTGTTCCACATCTTAACGGGAATGCTTTCAGCTTTTCACCATTGAGAATGATATTGGCTGTGGGCTTGTCATATATGGCCTTTATGATGTTGAGGTATGTTCCTTGTTTCCCGAGAATTTCAAGGGCCTTTATCATAAGTGGGTGTTGTACTTTGTTGAATGCTTTCTCAGCATCTATGGATATTATCATATGATTTTTATATTTCTTTTTGTTGATGTGTTGGATTATATTGATTGATTTTCGGATGTTGAACCATCCTTGTGTCCCTGGAATAAATGCTACTTCATTGTGGTGAATTAAGTTTCTTATAGATGCATTGTTGGATTCTGTTGGCAAGTATTTTTTGAGGATTTTTGCATCAGTGTTCATTTGGGATATTGGCTTGTAATTTTCTTTTTTTGTGCTGTCTTTCTTTGGTTTTGGTATTAGTGTAATGTTGGCTTCATAGAACGTATTTGGTAGTATTCTTTCTTTTCCAATTTTTGAAAGAGTTTGTGTAGGACAGGCACTAATTCATTGCTGAACATTTGGTAGAATTCATTTGTGAAGCCGTCTGGGTCTGGGCTTTTGTTTTTGGGGAGTGCTTTGATTACTGCCTCAGTTTTGTTGCTTGTAATTGGTCTATTTAGTTGGTCTATTTCTTCTTTGTCCAGCTTTGGATGGCTATGTCATTCTAGGAATTTGTCCATCTCTTATAGGTTGTTGAATTTGTTTGCATATAAGTGTTCATAGTAATGTCCTATTATTCTTTTGATTTCTACTGAGTCTGTTGTGATCGTTATTTCTCCTCTTTCATTTATAATACTATTTATATGTGTTTTCTCCATTTTTTCTTTGAGAGCCTTCATAGATATTTGTCTATTTGATCTTTTAGATTGTTTTTTTAATTTCTAATTCATTTATTTCTGCTTTGATTTTTATTATTTCCTTTCTTCTACTGGCTTTAGGTTTTTTTTTTTGTTGTTGTTGTTCTTTTTCTAGTTCTTTGAGATGTGAGATTAGGTTGTTTCTTTGAGTTCTTTCTTATTTGTTGATGTGAGCCTGTATTGCTATATATTTTCCTCTTATTACTGCTTTTGCTGCATCCCATACATTCTGGAAGTTGGTGTCCTCCTTGTAATTCAATTCAAAGTATTTTTTAATTTCTTCTTTGATCTCCTCATTAGTCCAGTGGTCTTCCAGTAGTGTGGATTTCAATCTCCATGAAGTGGTAGGGTTCCTTGTTTTCTTTTCATGATTTATTTCTAGCTTGATGCCTTTATGATCAGAGAAGATAGTTGGAATGATTTTGATTTTCATGTATCTGTTGATGTGTGTCTTGTGGCACTACACTATTCACTTTTCTAAGGTGATTATTTTCAACATTATCTTTTTATCTTTTTCTAGATGTATAATCTAATTGTTTGTAAATAAATTATGTGTTTAATCAGTGTTATGCTGGCTAATGTATATTTTAATTTGGGGAATTATATAAACCATTTACTTTCCCCCAGACCTCCCCTGTTTATTTTTCACTTCAGGAACTGTTATTTTTTAATCAGAAAAATGAACTAAATACATGAGGCAAAAGCCATATAACATGTCTCATATGTAAAACGTACATATTTACCTATTATATATAAGTAAAAATAACTGAACAGAAATATGTGAATATATTATAAGCTGGTGCTTGCTTTTAGATGATTATTTTTTCTATTTCTTAATATAGTAATGATTTTCTGTTTTCGCCACAGATAATTACTACTGAAATAACTACTAAAATCATTCAAATAAACCTAAAGTATCTGTTGGAACCCAATAATCTAGCAGACTGAAATAGAAAATAGTTAACATTTAATGTTTTGGGCTATATATCAATCATGCTATCCGACTTTATGTTCAGTGACCTTTGTTTAAACCAGAATTAGACCTGAGTACATTTTAGATGGTTATAATGAACCTTCAGCAAGTTTCATCCAGCAAAATTTCTAGTTTTTTCTATAAAAAAGTTGTGTATGATGAACAACAAATGAAACAAATGTAGAATGTCTTCATTTCTATATGTTATCTCATCCCAAAAACTAGGCTTCAGCTGTGATAGCTTTTCTCAGAACCCTCAGTTTGTTAACTTGAGATGTATGATTGAGAAAATAGAAATCTGGAAAAGCACATATGGAATCAAATCTGTGCCTACCCGTTTCTTAACCTTGGAGCAGTGCCTTGCTGAACGTCATTTTCTTCATCTATAAAATGGGACCAATGATGATTATTGCATCGACAATGCAATCAGAACCCAGTGAGCAATTGTACTTATCAAAACTACTTCATTATCTTTGGATAGAAGGAATATGAGCCTGTGACCTTCCTGTATGTGACTACTCCCATCTAGTATCCCCTCAGGTGAGAAAAATAGTTCTACCAAACAACAGGCTGGTAAAAAAAAAAAAAAAAAAAAACCCAGAATTTCATTCCCAGAGGGAGTGAACTTCAGTTGAGGCAGATGGTGAAAAGCTGGGTCATTTTTGTTAAAAAATTGTAAATTATTAAGGAAACACATGACAAAACCTGTTCACTTGGTAGTCCAAGTTTGAGGTTCCAGTGGAAAAAGCATTGAACCAATCAGGAATTTAATGAGAAGATTTTGAAAGGAGAGCACTATACTAGGGCTCTACACACCCCTGCCTGACTGTAAAAATATGCACATTTATGGGAGAGATCCACGAGAGCCAAGAAAAAATGAAAGTGGAGATAGACATGAGAACTGACTGAAATACTATTTGTGCTTCCCAACACAAGGTATTTGAGAACACCTCTACCTAATTCATCGCCTGGTCACTAAGCTAGAGAGACACAGGAGTGAATATGAAGAATCCAAAATAAAATTAAAAATGAAACTGAACAGAGATCTCAGTGGTTGCTTGCCATGTGGTGAGAAATTACAATGGGAAAGTCAGACAATTCGTTAGGGAAAAAAATACTCAAAGTTAAATAGAATCCAGAATTGCTGCAATATTTTGTCTAAAATGTCTGGCTTACAACCCAAATTTATGAGACAGCCAAAGCAGGAAAGTATGATACATATATAGGACGGAAAAAATAAAACAGACAAACCTTACTCTGAGAGGGTCCAGATGTTGCATGTAGCAGACAAAACTTTCAAAGCAACTATTATCAAGACATTGAAAGAATCAACGGAAACTATACTAAATTCATTAACAGAAACTATAACAACAATGACACAATGAATAGACAATCTCAATAGATAAATAGAACCAAATGGAAATTCTGGAGTTAAAATTTTTTATTACAAATTAAAAATTCCCTGGAGAAGTGCAACACATTTAAGATGTCAGAAGATTTAAGATGTTGGAAGAAAGAATCAAAGGACTTGAATATTGACCTGAAAAATGCAAAAACAATAGTTCAAATGGATATATGTATTTCTATGTTCATTGCAGCTTTATTTACAATAGCCAAATTATGGAAACAACCTAAGAGGCCAGGAATAGACTAAGAAGATGTGAACTATATATACAACAGAATACTACTCAGCTATTTTTTTTTTAAGATTTGTTTATTTATTTATTTATACAAGCACTGGGTACAGTCAGAAGCGCGGGAGGGTGAGAGAATTCACCAGAGCAGGGAGCAGAGCAGGCAGTAGGACTGAAGTACATTGCTGAGGGGAGCAGTGGGCGGCAGGGGAGGTCTGCGTGCCATGTAGGACCCTCCTCCGGTGACCGCGGAGCGGCCGGGGATCGAACCGGCACTGCAGAGGCTGTGGGCAGCTTCACAACCCAGCGCTCAACCGCTGCGCCACCGGGGAGGCCCTCAGCTATTTTTAAAAAAGAGAAAATCTTACCATTTGTGACAACTTGGGTGGAACTGGAGGGCATTGTTCCGAATGACATAAGTCAGAAGGAGAAAGACAAATACTGTACAATTTCACTCATGTGAAATACAGAGAAAAATAAAATCAAAGAAATAGACAAAACTAACCAAACAAACCCTAAAAACCTGACTATAGAATTGAGGTTACCAGAGGTGAGGGGCTGAAGGGAGGAGGCGATAGCACAATGGACTATGGTGGAGGATTATGGGTGCTTTGGTGGTGGGTGTGGTGCAATAACATATATCTAAAGAGCTATGAACCTATAGCTCTAAATCATATACAACATTGTAAGCTAATGTTATCTCAATAAAATTGATAAAATATATAAAAATAAAGAACAGAATAAAAATGAAAAGAAAATGAACAGCGCCTCAGAAACCTGTAAAACATGTTGTACACCAAATACATTTAATGGTAATGCCATTAGATTTATTTAGGCATTTATTTAGGAGGAGAGAGAAAGGTGGACAAGTATTTGAGGAAATAATAGCCAACCTTTAGAAAATGAAATATTAATGTGTGTATGTATTTATATATGTATGTGTGTGTATATATGTGTGTGTATATATGTATGTGTATATATATATATATATATCTCCAAGAAGCTCAATAAAACATGAGTATGATAAATGCAAACATATCCATATCCATACCTGGATACATCACAGTCAGTACTAATAGACAGAGAAAAGAAAAAATCTTGAAAGAAACAAGAGAAAAATGGCTGAACATTTACAGGGGAATAACAATGTGATAATAATAATAACAATGTGATAATAGAAACCAGGGCTGCAAGAAGACAGCAGAATGACTTATTCAGAGTACTGACAGAAAACAAAAGATGTAAACAAAAATTCTGTATCAGTGAAACTACTCTTCAAAAATTAAAAAAAAAAAATGACATTCACAGACAAATGAAAACTAAAACGATTTTTTGCTAGCAGACCTGTTCTACATGAATTTTTAAGAGAAGTACTATAGCTAAAAGGCATTAGTTTAAAAATATAAAATGCAATGAGAAGCAACAGAAATAATAAATATACAAGCAAATACTACATGTCATATTTATATACATAAATATGTGAAATGTATAGTTTCTTAATTACTTCAAATATTATTTTGATGAGAAATTATAACACTATTTTGTTGTGTTTGTAATAGAAATGCAACATATATGAAATAATAGGACAAAGGAAGGAGGGAGTATGCTACATTAAAGGAAAGTTTCCAATAGTACTGCATTTAGATTAGTATCACTCTATAGTAGATTGGTCTAATTAAAATGCATATTGTAATGCTCAGATAAGCCACAAAGAAAACAACTCAAAATAATATAGTAAAAAAAAAAGAAAATTAAAATTGCACACTAGAAAATAGCTATTTTGCATGAAGAAAGGTTGTTAGAGGGAAGAGAACAAAATTATCTGAAATATATAGAAAACAAATATCAAAATGGCAGATAAAAAAACCTTATTAGTAATTATATTAAAGATGAATGTTTAAATACTGCATTCAAAACACAAAGATTAATAAGACCCAGCTACAGTTATGCCTTGCTTAATAATGGGGACGTATTCTTAGAAATGTGTCATTACATTCTTCAAAGTAATAGAATAAATATTGATGAAATTCATAGGGAGCCACCAAAAACCCCAAATAGCCAAAGCTCTTCTGAAAAAAAAAAGGGGGGAATGGAGGTATCAAACTCCCAGACTTCAAGATACACTACAAAGCATTAATAATCAAAACTGCATGGTATTGGAACAAGAACAGACACATGGTCCAATGGAACCAAACAGAAAATCCAGAAACAAACCCACAGATTTACAGTCAACTAATCTTTGACAAAGGAACAAAGAACATGCAATGGAGCAAAGAAAGTTTGTTCAATAAATGGTGCTGGGAAAACTGGGTCACTACATGCAAAAAAAAATGATGCTTGCCTGCAGCCTCACCATGCAAAAAAAACAACTCAAAATGGATTAAAGAACTAGATATAAGACCTGAAACCATAAAATATATAGAAGAAAATATAGGCTAAACACTACATGACATACACCTCAGTAACCACTTTAAAGACACATTACCCAAAGCAGTGATAGTGAAGGCAAAGATAAACAGCTGGGACTACATCAAATTAAAGAGCTTCCGTACAGCAAAAGTGACAGTAAGCAAAACAAACAGACATCCCACCGTCTGGGAGAAAATTGTTTCACACAACACTAAGGATAAAGGACTGATCACAAAAACCTACAAAGAGCTGACAAGGCTCAACAAAAAACAAAGTAAATAACCTAGTCAAGAAATGGGCAGAAGAGCTAAAGAGAAATTTCTCCAAAGAGGAAATGCAAATGGTCAACAGGCATATGAAAAAAATGTACATCACTTGTAATCAGGGAAATGCAAATCAAAACTACAATGAGATAGCATCTTACACCAGTGAGAATGGCACATATTAAAAAAAAAAAAAAAGAACTAGAGGGCATCCCCTGGTGGCACAGGTGGTTGAGCGCATAGCTGTGAAGGTGTCCACAAGCCTCTGCAGCGCCAATTAGATACCGGCTGGCTGGCGAGGGTCCCATAGGGCGCAGCAGACCTCTCCTGTCATGCCCGCTGCTCCCCTCAGCAGTGTATTTCGTCAGTCTGCCTGTTCTGTTCCCCACTCTGTCTCTGGTGAATCCTCTCACCCTCCCATGAATCTCACCTATACCCAGATTCTTGTATTAATAAATAAATCTTTTAAAAAATAAAAATAAGGGCCTCCCCGGTGGCGCCATGGTAGAAAGCTGGGTTGTGAAGCTGCCCGCAGCCTCTGCAGCGCCAGTTCTATCTCTGGACACTAGCAGAGGGTCCCACATGGAGTACAGACCTCTCCTGCAGCCCGCTACTCTCCTCAGCAGTGTACTTCATCGGTCTGCCTGTTCTGTTCCTCACTCTGGCTCTGGTGAATTCTCTCACCCTCCCACGCTTCTGACTGTACCCAGTGGTTGTATAAATAAATAAATAAATCTTTTTTAAAATAATAAATAAATAAATAAATAAAAATTAAAAAAAAATTAAAAAATAGCTACAACCTATGTTGGCACGGATGTGGAGACAAAGGAACTCTCCTGCACTGCTGTTGGGAGTGCAAACTAGTCCAACCACTATGAAAAGCTGTGTGGAGATTCCTCAACCTGCTAAAAATTGAGCTTCCATATGATCAAGCAATTCCACTCCAAGGTATTTACCCAAAGGACACAGAAACATTAATTCCAAAGGGCACCTGCACCTCTATGTTTATAGCAGCATTATTTACAATAGCTAAGCTATGGAAACTGACACAAATGCCCCAAAATAGATGACTGGATCAAGAAGATGTGGTACATATAGATAATGGAATATTACTCAGCAATCAAAAAAGATAAACTCATGCAATTTGCAGCATTATGTATGGAGCTGGAAGGGAATCATGCTCAGTGAAATAAGGCAGAAAGAAAAAGAAAAATACAGGATGGTCTCACTCATAGCATGAATTTAGAAAACCTATAAGGGGCCAGGGAAAAGACTAATTATAATAAAGTAAAAATCAAAATCAACAAGCAACTATAAACCAGAGACACACTTTGGGGGTTTGGGGGGAGAAGGGAGTAGGATCGAAACAAGGGTGGTGGGAATTGTATGGGGACTATAACCAAGATGAAAATGCATACATTGTGCAAAAATGAAAAATGATGTAAAAATATACAAAATTTAAAAAGTTTTATAAAGTTTTTGCATGGGGGAAAAAAGAAATGTGTCATTGGCCAATTTTGCCATTGTGTGGACATCATAGAGTGTAATTACACACCTAGGCTATATATGATTATCGGTTCTTTGGTGGTGGGTGTGGCAGAATATCATACATCTAAAGAGGTAGGAACCTATAGCTCTAAATCATATACAAAATTGTAAGCTAATGTTATCTCAGCTTCAACTTCAAGACAGACGAGACTCAAAAAAACAAAGAAAATCATCCAGTCAAAAAATGGGCAGAAGAGCAAAAAAGAAACTTCTCCAAAGAGGAAATGCAAATGGCCAACAGGCATATGAAAAAATGTTCAACATCACTTGTAATCAGGGATATGGAAATCAAAACTACCATGAGATACCATCTTACACCAGTGAGAATGACATATTTAAAAAAAACTAGCAACAACAAATGTTGGCGAAGTTGTGGAGTAAAATGAACTCTCCTGCACTGCTGGTGGGAATGCAAACTGGTCCAACCACTATGAAGAGCTGTGTGGAGATTTCTCGACCTACTAAAGATAGAGCTTCCATATGATCCATCAATTCTACTCCTAGGTATTTACCCAAAGGACACAGAAACATTAATTCCAAAGGGCACCTGTACCCCTATGTTTATAGCAGCACTGTTTACAATAGCTAAGCTATGGAAACAACTCAAATGCCCAAAACTAGATGACTGGATCAAGAAGATGTGGTACATATACACAATGGAATATTACTCAGCGATAAAAAAAGATAAACACATGCAGTTTGCAGCAACATGGATGGAGCTAGAAGGGATTGTGCTCAGTGAAATAAGTCAGAAAGAACAAGAAAAAAATACCGGATGGTCTCACTCATAGCAGGAATTTAGAAAACCTAAATAAGGGACCAGGGTAAAGACTAACTAATACAAAGTAAAAATCAAAATCAACAAGCAACTATAAACCAGAGATACTCTACGGGGTGGGGGAGAGGGGGGGAGAGGAAGGACTAGGGACAAAATAAGGGGAGGTGCAATTATATGGGGAATATAACCAAATGAAAATGCATATATTGTGCAAAAATGAAAAATGATGCTAGAATTACATAAAATAAAATAAAAAACAATCTCATAACACTAAGATTATAAAAAAATAAAAAATAAAATTAACATGGTGCCTTCTACGAGGATGAATCTGAACTCCTAGGGTGAGTTAGAGGACAGTCCTCCACTGTCAGCACCACACAGTTGCTCTCTATCAGTGTCTACGTCATCCACCAGATTCAGTAGAAGATACACCTAATTCAAAAATATGTTCTCATTATCCAGCAGAGTCCAGATCACTACATTTTAATATATATTTTTTAAATAATAAATTTTATTTTTATATTCCCCATACAATTGCAAATGCCCCATTCTGACCCCAATCCTTCCCCTCCTGCCCCCACGCCCCAAAAAGAGTCTCTGGTTCATAGTTTTTTGTTGATTTTGATTTTCACTTTCTTATAGTTATTCATTTTCCTGGTCCCTTATTTAAGTTTTCTAGATTTCTGCTATGAGTGAGACCATCTGGTATTTTTCTTTTTCTTTTTGGCTTATTTCACTGAGCATGATCCCTTCCAGTGCCATCCATGTTGCTGCAAATTGCATGTGTTTATCTTTTTTGAATGCTGAGTAATATTCCATGGTATATATGTACCACATCTTCTTGATCCAGTCATCTATTTTTGGGCATTTGGGCTGTTTCCAAAGCTGAGCTATTGTAAATAGTGCTGCTATAAACATAGGGGTGCAGGTGTTCTTGGGAATTGATGTTTCTGTGTCCTTTGGGTAAATACCTAGGAGTGGAATTGCTGGATCACATGGAAGCTCTATGTTTAGTAGGTCCAGAAATCTCCACACAGCTCTCCATAGTGGTTGGACCAGTTTTCACTCCCACCAACAGTGTAAAAGAGTTCCTTTTTCACCACAGCCTCGCCAACATTTGTTGTTGCTAGTTTTTTTAATATGTGCCACTCTCACTGGTGTAACATGGTATCCCATGGTAGTTTTTATTTGCATTTCCCTGATGACAAGTGATGTTGAACATTTTTTCATATGTCTGTTGGCCATTTGCATTTCCTCTTTGGAGAAGTTTCTTTTTAGCTCTTCTGCCCATTTTTTGACTGGATTATTTTTTTGTTGTTGTTGCTGAGTCTCATTAGCTCTTTGCAGATTTTTGTGATCAGTCCTTTATCATTAGTGTTGGGTGCAAAAATGTTCTCCCAGTTGGTGGGGTTTCTCTTTGTTTTTGTTATTGTCTCTTTGGCTGTGCAGAAGCTCTTTAATTTGATGTAGTCCCAGCTGTTGATCTTTGCCTTCACTATCACAGCTTTGGGCGATGTGTCTGTAAAGATGTCTTTGATATGCAAATCACGATGCAAATCACATCGGAGAAGTCTGATGTCAGCCTGATTGGTTTTCCTTTAAATGTTATCTGTTTCTTCCCTCTTGTCAGCTTCATTATTTTTTCCTTGTCCTGGATTCTTGGGAGCTTTACTATTATGTGTCTTGCTGTGTTTTTCCTTTCATCATGGAAGTTTGGTGTTCTTCTTGCTTCTTGTATATCAATTTTCAGCTCCTTCTTCGCATTTGGGAAGTTCTCTTCAATTATCTCCTGGAATATTTTCTCTGTTCCTACATCTCTCTCCTCTCCTTCTGGAATTCCTATAACTCTTATATTTCCTTTCCTCATGGAGTCAGATAGTTCCCGAAGTCTTTCTTCGTTCTTTTTCCTTCCTACTTCTCTTTCCTTCTCTGTTTTTGTTCTTTTTATTTCTGTGTCTTCAAGAGTACTTATTCGTTCTTCCATTTCATCTATTCTGCTTTCATTGCTTTTCCCATAGTTCTTTAGTTCCTCCATTAATTCTTTGATGTCTTGCATTTCTTTTACTTCCCTCTTTAGGGACTCAATTTCATTCTTCTGACCATTGTTTTCCCTCTTTAGGGACTCAATTTCCTTCTTCTTATCATTGTTTTCCTTTATGACTTCTGTCACATTTTTAATCATGGCAATTTTAAATTCTCTTTCTGGAAGGCTCAGAATTTCTTCTAAGTTACTCTCGTTGCAATCTGGAGGGTGGTTTTCTTTTTGTGGTGTGCTTCTTTCCTGAGGAGTTGTTAGGTTGCGTGTGGTTCTTCTTCTCCCTACTGTCTGTTTTCTAATTTGTCGTAGGCATTGGGACACTGTGTTGCTCGGACTGGCTGGCATCTTGGGTGAACTTCTCCGCTCCCCTCTGGCTCCTCCAGGAACCATCTCTGGCTTCTGGGGGAGCTTTCTGCTGGTTTTAGGCAGTGTTTACTGAAGAAATGTCCCTGTTCTAAAATGGCGAAGCGGGACGCAGTCCCTGAGCATCTGGACTCAGTCACACTCTTCTGTGTGTGAGGTTTGCCCCGGATGTGGGTGCCCGCTCCCTCTGTGGACTCAGACTGCTGGTCGGAAGGGGCCTGGTGTGGGATAACTTCCCCGCTGGCCACTGGGTCCTCCAGAAGCCTTCTGCCCTTTTCAAGAAGTCTTTTCTTAAGAAATTTCCCTGTTCTATGGGGTGTAAGTGACTTTTTTTCTGGTTGCTAGGTGGTGCCAGAGATCTCTCCTATTGTCCTTAGGGGGCTGTTTTTCAACCCCCCCACCCCCATGGGACAGGGAACAGAGCAAGAATGGTAGGGTAAACCTCAACGGCTTAGGGGTGTTGTTTCTGCCTTGTGCCCCACCATCGTGGAGAACCCACGCCCCGAATTTCGTGCCCCGGGTCTCAGTTCCAAAGCACTCAGGTCCAGGATGTGGGCTGTAGCCCAGTTCAGTGGCACGGGAATGGTGCCTTTTGCACCCCGCTCCCGTGCCTGGGCGCCTGGTTCCTGCTTACTCAGTGAGGGACTTTCACCTCAGTGAGGGCCTCCGCGCGTCTCCCCACAAGCCTAGGTCGCAGGCGCGGGGACCTGGGCAGCCGCGATCCCGATCCGTGTTTGCTTTTCAAGTGTGCCAAGCGTGCAGCTTTTCCGTGCAAGCTTACCGGCCGGCCCGGGGTTGTGTGCAGGTCTCCTCCAGAGTCTCTTTGTTCTCTAATGGACCCCAGAGCCATTGGCTCACCAACGCGGCGAATCCTGCAGGGTTCTCCAAAGCTCCCGTTCACGGGGTGTGGTGGCTGCAATAGTTCCTTTCCACTCCCAGTCCCGCTTGCCTTGTAGTTTGTTCTTGTTGGTCGTTTTAGTTTGTTTTTTTCCTCCTCTCTGCTGGTCTGAGAGTGCCGACTTTGTGGGTGGGGGAGGGGAGCAGGGTTCTGCGCTTTCCTCCCTTCTAGTCCTCTTTTATGGCAACTTTCTTTTTCGGGCAGTTTGCTGGAGTCGTCCGTTTATCTTCCGTGTCCCAGTTCTCACTGGGACCTGCCGCTTTTCCTCCCTATTAACTTTTTTTAATGGGAGATCTTACTCGCAGCGTCTCCTCACCGCCATGTTGCTCCACCCCTCTCTCCATTTTAATATAACTTTTTGAAAGCTCCCAACCAATGCATATTATCAAGCAGTGCCCTAGCACTTCTGACTGTGTACATTCTCTCTCACCTTCTACAACTTCTCCTTTTGTTCTTCACACTTCTTATCAGTCAGGGCCCTGGGATATAACCAAAAAGCAGATTTGTTGGATAGAAAATTACTAAGAAGATACATCAAGGGTAGGTGGAGCCTTGTTTAAAGGACTTAATACGATTCTTGCTAAAGGGAAGCCAGGGTAATGAGATGGAAAGTGTTAGGGATTCTCCCTAAACTGAGTGAGTCAGATTCTTTCTAAAACTGTAGTAGGCAGGGAAGACAATGACCAAGGATGAGGTCTAGTAGAAAAGAGGACTCAGAGGAGCAGAACTCAAGGTTGGTCAATAAATGAATCTTCGTTAGCCCTTTCCCACTCTTCAGCTTTCCTTGGGGAGTATTTTTCCACTGAAATATTTTCTATTTTACACCTGTGGCAAAGAGATGGCTCCTGAATATACATATGCACATGCAGAATTATAGAAACACAACTCTATGTACATGTGTATGCATAGATCTATTATGTATATATTTTATTACACAGATATTTTATAATAGGCTCTATTTTATATATATTTTACATACCTATATAACAACTACACACACTTCCTCCCAACACACACATAGGGTGCAGTGAAACATGGCATACTCTCTCCAACATAGGGTGCAGTGAAACATGGCATATCTCTCTCCAAGATACCAATATCCTCCTTACCAGTCTCCCATTGACCCACTCCCATCCACCTAACCGGTGCATCATCAGTACATCATTGGGTGGGGTGAGAAGGGGGGTGTAGATATCATCTGCTTAAGGCATTTTCATTATTTGCCCTCATAGCCTTCAGAGTAAAATCCCAGTTTTCTGACCCAGCATCCAGGGCTATCAACATCCTGGCTCCTATTCATGCCCCCAGTTTCATCTCTTCTCCCCTAAAAAATAAACTTTGTTCCAGTTTTAACCAAGTACATAAATGCCTATCTTTGACTACGTCAGAGCCCCTCCCCACCTCTTCCAGTTTCCTTTGACTGCAACACCCTTCATATTCTCTACCTTCAGAGCCCCTGTACTCATCCAATATGAAGCATTCACCCCTTTCTAAAGCATTTTCAGATGACTCCTCCATGTTCCCTGCCACCCCCTTTTGCCTATGCCCACGACAGTACCCTTCAAACTCTCTAGACATTGCTTATTTACTCAGACCCACTATAACAAATCTTCAAAGACAACCAACCAGTCAAGTTTACAATCACATTCCCTGTATTCAGCATAAGACCAGATATGTGGTAATAAATGTCCTATAACTTTTTGCTGAATGAATAACTACACAAATAAATCAAAGCCATGCCTATCTGTTCTTCAAGAGCACTTGTGGAGTCATTCAAATATATTCAAACTAGTGAGGAAAAGAGTACAACCGATGGTCAAGGAGCAAGACTAAAAAAAATAATAATCTGAGATGCGCCATATTTAAGACAGGGAACTCTGCACCCATTGGAACCTCACCAAAGCTGTTGTTTGGAACTGAGAAAGGGCTGTCCCCAAAGTCAGAGGTGAGCTGAAGGCCCCCACAAGCCAGGCCCCACCTGGCAACAAGTCCAAGCCCAGAGGGGGATCCAGCAATTTGTAGCCCAGAGGGCGATCCAGCTACAGGTAGGACAGTCTGTGGAACCTCAAGACCCACCTCTGGAATTAAACAAATACAGAAGAAGGAGATTTTTAGGGACAGAGACCATTAACATATCCATAATACCACTGCCCTACTGGTCTTCCGGCATAACAGTATTGGACTCGATTGGATCACCAGTTCCCAACATCCCAGAAAGAGCACACCAAAGAGATGCCAGCCAGGACCAAAGACACAGTGTCCCAATGCATAGGACAAATTAGAAAACAAGCATCAGGGAGAACAAAAATTACAAACGACCCAAATGCCCCATAATAGATGACTGGATCAAAAAGATGTGGTACATATACACAATGCAATATTACTCAGCAATCAATAAAGAGAAACTCATGCAATTTGCAGTAACATGGATGGAGCTGGAAGGGATCATGCTCAGCTAAATAAGCCAGGGAGAAAAAGAAAAATACTGGATGGTCTCACTCATAATAGGAATATAGAAAACCTAAATAAGGGACCAGGAAAAAGACTAATTATAATAAAGTAAAAACCAAAATCAAGGCCTCCCCAGTGGCGCAGCATGTTGAGCGCAGCACTATGAAGCTTTCCACAGACTCTGCAATGCATGTTAGATCCCTGGCTGGCCAGAGAGCTACCCACATGGCGTGGCAGACCTCGGCTGTCTCCCCTGCTGCTCCCCTCAGCAGTGTATTTCAGTCTGCCCGTTCTGTTCCCCATTCTGTCTCTGGTGGATCCTCCCAACCTCCCGTGCCTCTGACCTGTACCCCGGTTCTTGTATAAATAAATAAATCTTTAAAAAAATCAAAATCAACAAGCAACTATAAACCAGAGACACACTGGGGAAGGGGGAAGAAGGGAATAGGATCAAAACAAGGGGTTAGGAATTGTATGGGGACTATAACCAAGGTGAAAATGCATACATTGTGCAAAAATGAAAATGATGTAAAAAATATATAAAATAGGGCCTCCCTGGTGTCGCAGCAGGCTGAGCGCCATGCTGTGAAGCTATCCGCAGCCTCTGAAGCACAGGTTCCATATCCTGTAGGGAAGGGAGAAACCCACATGGCGCAGCAGACCTCTCCTGCCTCGCCCACTGCTCCTCTCAGTAGTGTCTTTGGTCTTTCTGCCTGTTCTGCTCCCCGCTCTCTCTGGTGAATTCTCTTACCCTCCCGCACCTCTGACCTGTACCCCAGTTCCTCTTATAAATAAATAAATATTTTTAAAAAACACATCATGATTAAAATATATATATATAATTTTTTTAAAAATTAAAAATTAAAATATATATATATATAAATATATAATTTTTTAAAAATATATAATTTTAAAAACATGATCTGTGGAACAGAATAAAGTCCAGAAATTAAACCCACACATAGATAACTAAGAAATGAATGAATAATTTTAGTTATTACAAATAACTAAATTTATCTAAATTTAGAGTTACAATGGGTGATTTCTTTTTGTATATTAACTATAATGCAGCAAAACTGTTAAAACATTACAATAAGTTGCTGACTTAATGTTGTTGTCAATAGATTCTTGGAAACAGCAACTTAGAGAGACATGACACATCATGAAACCAATTCTACCATAGATTAAAAAACATGACTTAACTTCTAAATAGAAACCAAAAATGCTTCTAATATTAAATAAGAATTTGTATTCTTTCATTAATTCCAACTTGCTTATTCTAGTTCAGGGTCCCGGAGCCTATCCTGCTGGCACAAAGCGGGGCCCAAACCTGGACAGGACAGCCTTCATTACAGGGTACACACCCACACCCACATGCACACATACATGCACACGTGCATGCACTCACACACACACACAGCCTCAGAGTGGAACATTTAGACATGCCAATAAATCTCCCTCAATATCTTTGGAATGAGGGAGGGAACCAGAGCACCCACAGAAAACTCACACAGACTTGGGGAGAATGTTCAAACTCCACCAAGACAGTGGCCCCAGCCTGGAATCTATTTTTTTGTTCTTATCAATATTATAATGAAATGATTTTGAATGAAATGAAGTTATTTTAAGCACCTGTTGTACTTAATTTTTTAACATTTTCTTTGGTGGTTTAGTAGGCAGGCTTATGTGCTATGGCTTGAGGGGATGGTGATAAGAAAGATCGGTCTGATGAGAGAAGAAAGGTTTTGAAAAAGCCATGTGCAGAATGGCAGAGTACACATTAGAAAAACATAGAAAGCTTTCCAGCAGCATTTAGGTCCCAGATGAAACACTTAAAAACTACACCATAAATAATGCAAAAACTCATTTATACAATTAATACTTACTTAGCACCTACTATGCAACAGGCACTCTGAGACATGGGTTAATTTCAGTTACTACTTCCTGCGTTATTCACTTGTTTACTAGAATGTTCTCTTTAGTATTCCTCAAATGGATGTTATAGAATCAATACTATGTAAACTGAATATATATTTATAAGTGTTTTCCTTTATATAGAGAGAGATAGAGCATGATCAAAGCTTCCATATTCCCCAAGACACGAGACACAAAAGAGGACAAGGTAAAATATTAACTATATGGGTCTCCCCGGTGGCGCAGCGGTTGAGCTCTGGGTTGCGAAGCTGCCCACAGCCTCTGCAGCGCTGGTTCCTTTGATCCCCGGCTGCTCCCCGGCCACCGGAGGAGGGTCCCACATGGCGCGCAGACATCTCCTGCCGCCAGCTGCTCCCCTCAGCAGTGTACTTCGGTCCTTCTGCCTGCTCTGCTCCCCGCTCTGGCTCTGGTGAATTCTCTCACCCTCCTGCGCTTCTGACTGTACCCAGTGCTTGCATAAATCAATCAATCAATCAATCAATCAATCAATCTTAAAAAAATGGGTATTTTAAAAAAATATATATTAACTATACATGGGAGAAGACTTGTGACTACAACCTAAACTAAGAGATCAAATTTAGCAACACCATTCACAGAATGAATACAGTGTGCCATCTGCTAAATGCACTGAGAACGCTATAATATCCTTTGTGGTATTCCTGTCAAAAAAAAAAAAAAGCATAAAGTGAATCTATCCATGAGGATAAGAAATTAGGACAACCAAAATTGAAGGCGCTAGAGTAAATGTCCCCCTTTTTTTAAACTGTGATGGCCATGCAAAACAGGAAGTATGAGGATTTAATTCAGACTGAAGTAGATTAAAGTGAAAAAGCATTAATTAGAATGCATGAAACTAGACTGGGCAGTGCAATGGAAAGTAATAGATTTTCCATAAATGACATTGTTGAGATAATTAACCACATCTGAATATGTTTATAAATGAGATACATAAGAGTATTGTATTAATGTTAATGACCTGATTTTGATCATTGTACTGTGTTTATGCCAGGGCATACCCTGGTTCTCAAGAAGATACATTGGAGTATTTAGGGGTAAAAGGAATGTCTGAAATTTGCCATCAAATGGCTTATAAAAATATACAGATTTATGCATGTGTGCGTGGTTTGTGTAAGGAGAGGAGACAGAAAACCAGCAGGAGGTTGGAGGGGAGAGAAAGGAATGGGGAGAGAGGGAGAACAAATAGGCAAATGTTAAAATGGAGGAATTTGGGGGAAAGAACTGTGGATACTGGTAGAAAATAAAATATTTTTTAAAAAAAGAATTAGAAGTCCTGCTGTGTAAGTAGTGTGTTATACATATTGTATCAATATATTGGATCTATATATAAATCATTCATAAATATTTCATGTATGAAAAAAAGTACTGCGGATACTGAATACCAATGAGATACATTTCTGACTCCTTCAATGATAAGTTGTATGAGCGCAGAAACACTGTATAACCTCTGGATTGAAGGCAATCGCCAGCAAAGGGGACCATCACTGAGCCCACGCATCTTCTAGCAACAGGAAAAGGATTAAGCAAGACAAACATATGTTTTCAGCATCTTCTTGGACACAGGGAGTACTAGCAGGAGTTAGCCCTCTTTAACCTTCCTGGGTTTTTTGTTTAGTCTAAAGTATGTCATTGACCTAGACATTTCTGGTTCCAAATAATCAGATTTAGCCATGTTGCTGCAGGGCCTGCCGACGGTCGGGCCTCTGTGCTTGTGGGCTCCTGTGGTGCTCAAGCAAGGTCAGCTTCACCCCATTATAATTGTGAAACCCAGTATTGCTGCTCTGAATGTCTAACATCTTACTACTGCACTTGGCTGCCTAAGTGTGCTCGTGGGGACAAAAATCCTCACCTTAAGCCCTTAGTGTGCACTAAAGTCACTGGCCTTGCATATATGGCATCGGTGGACAACCGTTTCACTCTTCCATCTGACCAGCAGGATGAATTAGCGTAGTTAAGTATCTACCATTCACTGAAAGCCTACGAGTACCATAAATAAGAACCCCGTGGCATAGTTGTTTAATCTCCCTCTCTATAACAAGTAAATACACAGACTGCGGGGTAGAGAGATTTGCCCAAATCGCAAAGCCAGTGGCGGCGGCACGTGGAACATGCGCCGCGGCGCCCGGGCCTCCTGCTCCCGGGGCCTTCAGCAGCTCTGTGGCGGTCAGTGTCATGGACTGCGTCTCCCCAACTGCACTGCAGTCTCCCGAAGCAGAGAGCACGTACCCTGGCATCCGGTGGGCTCCTAAGCACACAGCAGGTGCCCAAGTACCTACTGGGAAGACGGTTCACCCCTGTAACCTGGAAAGCAGCTTTGCCTTTAAATATTTCTAGGAGCCTCTAGAAATAAGAAGATGGTTGTCCAGCTGGGCACTCAAAATTCAAAGCCGAGTGTAATGCCATGAAGTTTGAAAAACTCTAACCTAGGCAGTTCAGCGTCTTCCACCAGCGGCACGGAGATTTCAAGCAGGGACCGGGTGGCAGATGCCTGCATGGAGGAGGCCACGCTGGTGGTACCGGGGGTCGGGGGCATGTGCTCTGGGGTCACTGATATGCAACTTCACTGTTGTGGGGACGGCTTCATTGTTTTCACTTTATAATGGTTTGTTTAGAGACCTCATATATGTATGCACTGTTCTGGGTGTATGGACAGCTCTTTGCAAAACTAAAACCAACAAAAATGGAATAGGAAGGCCCCACTGGTAGAAACCGAGATTTCAATGACCTGGCTACTGAAGAAAGTGCAGTCTGAAGGGACTGGTTAGTCACCCAGGAAAGAGAATACACTTAACTGCCCATCACTCGCGCTGTGGGTAATAAAAGGTCTCTACCAAGTGGATTGCAAATAATCCTGTTCCTGTTGATCAAGCATTATCTAGTATGACATGGACATGTTGGGGGATGTTAGCCCTACCCAGTAACAAAGGGTTTCTGCACAAGATATTGACTCTTCTCCCATTCCTGGCCCCGAATTAATCTTTTTCTTTTCACCCTGCGATAACTGAGGACCTGAATGCTGCCCCCTATCAGGGGTGCAGGGGTACACACTCTCTCTCTCTCTCTCTCTCTCTCTCTCTCTCTCTCTCTCACACACACACACACACACACACATACTCACTCACAGTGATTGTTCCCTGGAAGAACCCTGACTAACACACCTTGGAAGGCACAGGCCTCTTGTTGAAGTAAAAATACCTGATGCTATGACATAACTCAGTAAAATGCGGGAAATGTATCCCCAGGAATACAGACAACAGGGTCACAAAAGTAGAGTTTTCGTACATAATTCTCCGTGGTGTTTAAGGGTTGGGATAGGCAGAATTCTACGCCTGATCTCTCAGGATCGCCACCATGATTCCAGATACTGTGTATAAAACGAGACCTAACAGACACGATCAGTGGCTAAAGGGATTTAGCAGTTGTAATTAAGATTACTAAACCATTGACATTACAAACTGGGAGGATATCCAAAAGATCCTAACCTAATCAAGGCGTCCTTGGGGGGGGGGGGGGGGAGGCGGACAACAGAGGGGAAGCAAGAGAGATTTGAAGCACAAGGAGGATTTGACACTCCACTGTTCATTGAAGATGTAGGGACCCACATGGGGAGCAATGCAGGCAGTCTCCAGGACCTGGACCTGGACCAGCCCCCAAGGACATCCTGCAAGGACATGGCTTCCGTCCGACACCCCCCAGGACTGGATTTCTGCCGACCACCTCAGTGAGCTCAGAAGCAGCCTCTTCCCTAGGCCTCTGGGAAGGATCCCAGCCCTGCTGACTGACACCCTGATTTCAACCTCGTGAGACCCTTGAAAGAGAACTCACTTGACCCACGCCACGCCTGACCTGTGGGACCTGTGGAATAGTAAAGATGGGCTGAGCTCAACGACCAAATTTGGGGCAATTTGTTAAACAGCCATAGAAGGTTGGTACACAGATATTTAAGTTCCTGTGTCAAATCTGCCCCGGTTAACAAAAGTCTCTGGATATTCAACCCACTGGAGATGGTGAGGAAGACTTTCTGACACAGACATTACCACATCAGCTGTAAATTGCAAATGAAAATAACATACACAAAGTCACAGTCCAGAGATTTGTGACTTTTTAAAAAAATCAAACCTTTATCGAAAAACCACTACAGACTTGGAATGCCGCAGGAAGAAAGGCTGTTTTCAGATATCTGACTTGACCAATTACGTGGGAACTATCTCCCCACTTGGCCTAGAGCTTCAGACCAATCAAGAGATTATCTGCACACAAATCTAAGCATGCCAGGGGGGACACCGTAACTATTATGCTGCAGAAAAGCCAGAGACAACTCTTGAAGTGGAGTATGGTTTAAAGCTCTACTTCTGGCTAAGCACCATCTTTTTATTTTTTAAGGCATTTGCGTGGTAATATTAGACTACACCACTGTATAGGTTTCAGATGTGCAGTTTGTCACCTCAGCAACTGTATGCACCACACCACACCCACCACTGAAGGTGCAATCGTCATCCCCCACGAACCTAACAGCCCCGTCTGCCTATTCCCCCCACACACGGGTACCGACGTTCTGTTATCAGAGTCTAGGGCCTTGTGTTTGCTTTTGTTTCACTTGTTCATTTGCTGTGTTTCTCTCTAGCCCCAAAATGAGTGAAACCATATGTGATTTGGCTTTCATCTTCTGACTTATTTCACTTAGCACAATCTCCTCAACTTGCCTCCATGATGTTGCAGATGACAAGTTTTCATCTTTTGTATGGCTGAGTAGTATTCCATTGTGTATATAAACCACAACATCTTTATGCGATCATTGGTCCTCAGGGACTTTGTCTCAATATCTTGGCTATTGTGAATAGTACCGCAAGAACATAAGGGTGCACATATCCTTTCCAATGGAGAATTCTAACTGTTGTGCACTGAAGATAAATTACAACATAGAGGAAGGAACTGAGGCCTTGAAGTGTAGCAGCAAGTGCCTGCTCACTGCCTGTTCAGAGACCTTGAAGTGTAGCAGCAAGTGCCTGTACAGTGCCTGCCTTTCACAGAAGGCAGGACTTTCAGTTCCAAACTTCTCCTCCCAGAGAATAGACAGTAGACAAGTACTGTCAGGGGACCTGCAGGTAGTAGCTCTGAGTGAAATTGAAATGAATTGTATGAGAAAAAGGGTCTGACGCCACAGATATTCTTTGAGGTTTTAGAGACAGGCGGACTGACTGCAGCACTAGCTGCGCGATCCCAACTGAGTTCCAGAATTCTAATGTATTAATTATGCAGGGGTTTTCCTATGTGTGTCTCTGTGTGTGGGAGACGGAGAGGGAAAGGCAGAGACAGACAGACAGAAAGCATGTATAATCCCTCCTAGGTAAACAATTTCCACAATGCTTTATAGACTGCTGGGTGAAGACCTCGCTGGCTGAATGGCTGTGCCGAGACAGCTGGGTAGTTTGAATGATCCCTCCCACTGCAGAGCCCACGGTGGAGCACAGAGCCTGGGGGTTTTCTGACTTTTATCCCAGTTCTCTATTTTTTTAAAGATATTGCCCCCATATGTATAAAGTACAAAAGTCATGAGAAGTCTTCTAACCAGTTGAGACATTGTTCACAGAAGGTGATGTGAACCACAAACTAAAAAGCAGCTCTTTCAAACACGTGTAGGAAAGTGTTGATTTATAATGCTGTGGACCAGAAACCTATATATATAATGTTATAAACTGATTTAACTTAATTAAAGTTTTGATAACGTGTTCATTTATTCTTTCCATTGAGGCAACTTTAGGCTCCTCGCCGTCATATCCCAGGTCTCTGCATTCAGAGCCTGGAATACCAGTGTATTGCTGACTTCCTGGCTTCATAATCAATTTTGGTCTCCCTCTAACAATCTCTCTGTTTCTGAGACATCTGCAGAGGGGACATTCCCCTAGGCTTTGCAAATACAAAGTGATTGATGTGCCCAAGTCATAAAAGACATTAACTTGAGAAAATAATAAAAGGACATACGACGATTAAATTGCTTTGGTGAAATCATAAATATTCAGGATGTGGAATCAAGTGTGTGAGCCCCCAAACAATTGAATTTTCAGGTACAGGCATGAATGACCAGAGTGACACGTGCTGAGATCCCTGATGTGATCCCTGCTCCCATTGCCTCTGTTCTTTCTCAGCCTTTTTCATGGCCTCCTCTTCCTCGTTTTCCCCCTGTTGCACTGAAAGGGTACACACTGCAGATGTCGACATCAGGCCCTACATTCCTTTCCTTTCTTTTTTTTTTTTTTTAAAGATTTATTTATTTATACAAGCCCTGGGGTACAGGCCAGAGGTGAGGGAGGGTGAGAGAATTCACCAGAGACAGCACTGGGAGCAGAACAGGCAGAAGGACCGAGGTACACTGCTGAGGGGAGCAGCGGGCGAGACAGGAGAGGTCTGCCTCGCCATGTGGGAATCTCCCTGGCCTCCGGGAATCCAACCAGCGCTGCAGAGGCTGCGGACAGCTTCACAGGGCTGTGCTCAACCCGATGTGCCACCTGCATTCTTTTTCTTACTTGCTTTCCTAGGAGCTAGAAAGCGCTGGAAACACGCTTTATTTGCTCTTTGCTTATCCTGCATCCAGTGCATTAGATGGACCCTGGTGGGCACCACTGAAGTTTGCCGAGTTAATTTACTTCCTACTGAAACACTGACAGCCAATCTGGAGGCAAATGGCAGATGCTGCTGTGACGTAGCATCTGTGTGGCATCTGAGTACAGGGGCCAGGCAAACCCTTCTAGAAGCAAGGAGGTATTGGAGGACTAGAAGCCTGGTTCATTTGTCCCTGTACCTCTACAAACACGTGGCTCAAAGCAACAATTCCCAGAACTTGGTCATGTGAATGTTTCTCCTCATGTGTCACCTCCAGCTATGATGTTACAAACTTAGCATTTATTGTAAAGGAAAAGTACCATTTGTCATGCGTTAAAATCTAAACATAAGTAATGTGATGGCACAGCAATGTATGGAATTGTAAAATTTACACCAGTTACTTTCAAAAGCTGAATGTGGGTATACACTGCCAATTCAGGCAGTTGATGGTGACCCTGGTTCTTCTAAATCCCAGCTCTGCTGCATCCTGGCTGTATGCTCGTGGACATGTTATCTCTCCTCCTGAGCCTTCATGTCTTCCTTTGGAGATTGGAATGATGGTAAATGTCACAGGGCGGTTAGGAAAATTACCAGTGAGATATGTTAAAGTCCCTGCACATGGTAGCAACTCTAAAAGCTTTTACTATCAATTCGGGTGTTGCAGTTAAGCAACGGATAAACGAAAACAAATGGGATCCCATCCTCTCCATCGTAGGTAAGGCACACAACAGAAAGATCATCCGAAACAACAAAACAAGGATACCTCCTTTGAGATGTGGGCTGAAAGTAAACGCTATTTGATGGATGGCAAGGTGAAGTTTGTAAACCTGGAGTCTAGTTGGTCTCGTCTCATAGGTAGTAAAATAATATAATTTGTGAAAACTGCTAACAAGACCACTGGTCTCCACAGCGGCCTGAAACAAATAACCCAGAAGAAGATGAAATAAAAGGAATGGCAAAAGCTCTTTTCCTGCTGATCTTGGTCGATGTCGAGCCAGAGCCCATGCTCGTAGCCATTGTGACAGTGGTGTCAGTAATGGCACACCTTTAAAGAACAGGCTGGTTTTACCGGCACTCCTGAAGCTTTTACAGAGAATGGATTCATTCCCCCAATTCCAATTTTGATTCCAAACATCACTTGTTTGTGCTGTGTTGTCTTCACCTAAGTAGCCTATACAATTTGTGCAACACATTGGTCACCTGAGAAAGCTGTATTTTGCCGCTGATGGAACTGGTCTCATGGTCACTGGACCTGGGGATGTGAGTGTCACTGATGAGTGAACGATCTTCCCTGCTGGGCATGTCTGATATCTTCGTGGAAGGGAAGGGTGCCCAGCCAAGGCACCACTCACACAGAAACTACCTTTGCAAGGAAACGTCCTCTGGATCCACTGTCATTAAAAGTCACGGAAAGTTTGTAAATAACAATTATTTTATCCCTTTGTGAGGACTCAAAGCGGTCATCTGTCACCTGCCACTGCCGGAATCAATGTTGAATAGACCGATTCTTGGCCGAGGGCGCTGGGGAGAGATCTCTGGCCTGAAGAGCTCTGACAGTGTTAGGGCACGGCGGGAGAATGTGGGGAAGCAGTCTCAGTGGGAGAAGGGAGGACCCACACAGGAACGCTGGCGGCAAGTTAAGCTGAAGTCTGCCTGAACCTCCGTCCTCCCGGAGAGTTACCCTCAGTGAGCCCTGGGCTTCCACCTCAGGTGGGTAACTACTGGCTGTCATGTCCTGGGCAATTTACGTGTTGCCCTTGTGCTCTCTCTTCTCCCTCAGGGGAAAGGGAATGAGAATATCTCTTTTGAAAACTTTTCATTAGGGTGATGAGAAAGAGGTCTGAAGAAGTGCCTAGTCCTGCACCTTGGTGGAGGCCAAGGGAAGCACGCGCACATGGGCAGGGGCGAAGCTACGTATACAGCCATGCAAATGACGGACAAGTCAATAAAATTCGACGAAAACACGTTAGTACCGACAATTACTTCAATTGTTTCATCACATTGCTTGTCTTTCTTTGTGTTTCACTGTGTAATTCTGTTTTACTCTCAAAAAAAAAAAGGTTTTATTTTAGCAAAATGGAACATGGAGATTATAGTACACATCCTGCGCCAAGAAAGCAAAACCTCGGCAGGTGACGAATGTTTGAGAGCGGAACCACCACCCTAAGTCATGGTGTGGAGTAAGCACTGTGCTGGGAGCATGAGGGACCCAGAGACATCGAGTCAGACGTCTGGCCCTCAAACACCTCCCAGCTGCCAAGCAGAGCATGCGTGGCAGCTGCCAGGGATGTGGTGCTGACACAGAGCCACCTACTCGAACGCGGAGAGCTCGGAAGGAGACTGTTTCCCACAGTAGGGTCACTTTCCAAAGAGTAACTAATTCAACAGATATTCAGCTGAGCTTTCGTAGCTGTATCAGAAAATTTCTGTTGTTGTGCATTTGCAGCAACTCATAAACACAGACCTTGCCCTCACGGGACTCACAGTGTAGCAGGAGAGCCAGAGATACTCATGACACACCAGCTATTTCCAGACGAATACGGTGCTTCACACAACATTCTGGGCTGCTTGAAGAGATCAGCCAGCAAGAGACAAAGATCCCTGCTATCAAGGAGCTTATATTCATGAGGAGCTATGGGGGAGATGAGAGATAAGCAGTAAACATAATAAAGAAGCAAGTGACATAGTCTGTTAGGTGATACGTGTCACAGGGAAAGGAAAATTTAGGCTAATATAAAATGTAGTGGACTTCAAAGGCCTCAGCGAGAAGGTGACAGCTGAAGGCGGCCTTTGTGAAAGTGAGGGAGTTGGCCAGGCAGAGAGGGGTGAGGAGCAGTCCACTGAAGAAATAGCTAGAGCAATGGCCCCAAGGAGGGAGCCCAGCTGACATAATCCAGAAGCTGCAGAGTCCAGTGGAGCTGGAGGTGGGTGGCTGAAGGGCAGAGTGGGGAGGTAGACAGGAGGGCGCAGGGGTCAGATTTTGCCAGGCTTTGCTAACTGTATGAAGAGTCAGCCATGGACACTCTGCATGAGCAGAGGAGCCCCACAAAGGGTGCTGAATCAGACATACCCACAGGGGACAGGATCAGCGCACAGTGGGACACAACTCTCACAAAGTGGAGCGGTGACCCACACAGCAGGAGAGGCCAAGGAGTGCTGCCTCTGAGAGGGTGGGAGCATTCACCTAGATTTGACTCCATCCCCTTTTTGTGTGCCCACCTCCAGTCTGTGCACATCTGCCCGTAATTCACTAAATCGCATGAGGAGCAGTTCTGCCTTCATCCGCCGTGCGTTGATTCATCAACGCGCATTGCAGGGGTGTGCTCGGCATTCCCGTCGCTTCGCATCTGAGAAGCTGTTCCTGAATTATCAAGTATAGACCAACGAAGAAGCCACTTCTAAGGCTGAGTGGCACAGGATCGCGTACAAGGCATTTTTTTTTATTTTTTTTATTTTTGAAGCTCTTTTATTTCTATTTCTACATCATTGTGCTGGAGTGTCCATTGCTCTACACCTTTATTTTATTTACCATTATATCAACTGACCTCCCCTTAGCAGTGTATTTCAGTAAATCCACCTTTTCTGCTCCCCACTCTGTCTCTGGTGAACCCTCTCACCTTCTGCACTTCTGGCCTATACCCCAGTTCTTGTTTGCATAAATAAATAAAAATAAAAATCTTTTTTTTTTAAAGCATGATAGATTTTTTTTTTTTTGTACAAGGCATTTTAAGACAAGAACTGGGGAAGCAAATTTGGGGATACCAGTATCCCCCGAATTTAGGAAGCTCTTGTTAAGCCACTAAGCTTTTGCGAAAGAGCGACATGAGCACCTGTTTTGCTAACCAAGAAGACAAAGAGGATTTTCGCTGTTACCAACCAAAGCAAAAAGAGCTTTTTTTTTTTTAATGTTTGTTTTCCAGCGAGCCGTTCTGCAGAGGGCACGCTCCCCAGCAGCAAAGCTGCACTGCCCAGCCCCTCCACCACCACCCCCCCACCCCGTAACTAGGGAACACAGGCTGTGTTTGCGTCCTGTCCTTTCTGCTTTCACATATGTTAGTGGTCTTCTAGGTCGTATGCGTTTTTTCCAAATAATTTAGCAGGTTACTGTGGGGTCTGGAAATGCTCAAATACATTTCCATATAAATTAAGGTCAACTGTTTCTTAGCTTTTATGCCTTGTCCGCTTATGAAGGGTTTCCTGGGAAAGCTCAATGCTCTGATACTGAGGGGCATGTACATGGGTGATTTGAATGATTCAAACCAGCTCCCTCTCCGAGAAGATATATAGAAGAGAAGACATATAGGGAGCTGCCCGTGTTTACTCATCCTTCATTTTACATCCCCCATAAAGAAATTGCAGGTACAATCATAACTGTCCCTCATGAGTCATGCAGCTTCTGTCGTGGTCTTTCCATCATTGAATTTTGCATCCCTGCTAGACACCAAGTTCCAGCCGCCGTGCTGACTCAGGGCAATGGGAGTGATTCAGGCTGGCTGCCAGCCTTTACATTTCTTACAAACATGCAGACAGATCATTTAAGGGCACCTGGATTACACAGATGGCAGAAATAAAGTGAAATCACCCTGCCAATAAGGAAAACAATAGAAAGGGAAACATGATCAAAATGTACCCGGTGCGAGGGCACCCAAGCTCAGGAGAGCCCTTTCAGGAGTGGTGAGGTTCATGGCTTGTTATCCCCATTTAGGGGGAAGGCTAAGGTTAAAGGTATTCCGTGCTTAAGGCTGCACAGCTATGGAAAGAGTCACATTGAAATCCGAGGTCATTGGCTTTATGACACCAGTTTCCTTTTTCATCCCCTACTATGAAAATCACTTCCCCTGGCTCAGTTTCCCCTCAATACATCCTGCAAATCTCTCAGGTATGTTGTGCTCATGGTCCCAAAGGCTGGATTCGACTGAGGACTGCAGGACTCTGGGAAGGTCTGTAATTCTCTATCCCAGCTGACAGCTGTTGCAGAGGGGCCCTCTCCATTTAAAATTGTACTTCACTCAAAAGTTAGTAGAAAAAGACGCATCTCCAGGCTCAGGCCCATCTCATTAGGTAAGGCACCCAACTTCCCGGGATAATGCTTCTAATGTTGTTGTCCATTTCCAATGGGCCTGTTCCTTCCTACAGCAGACAAAATGTAGAAATGGCCAGGCTTCAGGGCAGATCCTCACAGCTTCAGAACATTACAGGGAAGACATGCTCTCCTGGGTGCCTGGATCATCCCAGGTTGACAAAAATTAGGGCAAAAGACTGCGCCACAAGGGAGGACAGGTGCTGTACATCACAGCTTCACTTGTGGAACTAGTCATGGTGCACGGAAAAGGATTGCCTTTGAAGTCACAACATGGGCTGCCTCTCTTACTTAAACCTATCTCAGTCGGTTTTGTACTCTGTTGAACAAGGACTTTGATGCTCATCTGAGATATTATTTGGTTAACAAAAAATGAGTTCATAAAATAAAGCAGACCATGAGTAAATAAAATCATTGCCTAGAGGGATGACAGTGTACAATATCTTACTAAATGCAGTGCCTCCTTTCTTTTTATACTGGCAAGGGAAATCAAAGCACTGAGTTGTCCCAGTGCTGGAGAGGATAAAGAAACCCTCTTACAGTGCTGGTGGGAATGTAATCTGGCCCAGCCACTATGGAAAGCTGTGTGGAGGATCCTCAGAACACTGAAAATGGATCTACTGTGATTCAGCAAATGGATTCGTGCTAGGAATCAACCCAAAGGACACAAAAACACTTATTTAAAAGGAAACCTGCACTTCTATGTCTATTGCAGCACAATTTACAATAGCCAAGATAGGGATATAACCCAAATGCCTCAAAATAGACCAGTGGCTCAAAAAGTTGTGCTATATTTACACTCTGGAATAGTATCCAGTTATCAAAACAGCCAAACTCATGTCATTTGCGGCAATGCGGATGGAGCTGGAAGGGGATTATGCTAGCAGAAATTCATCAGAAGGACAAAGATAAATACCAGATGGCCTCACGTATATGTAGAATATAGAGAAACCCAACAAAAGGTCAAGGGGAAAAAAAAAAAAAGTCAAACTGGCAAACTGCCCAAAGAACTGAGCATAGAGTAAAGGAGGGGAAAAGAGTGAAGAATACAAGGAGGTGATTAATACAGGGGACTGTAGGGAAGGTTCACTCGTGAAACAGCAGCAGGAGAACTATGAGGACTACAACAATGTAAGGGGAAAAAATTTAATCAATGAATAAAAAAAAAAAGTCACTGAATGGCAAAAAAAAAAAAAAAAAGCTTTGAGTTACCAAAGGACATGTGGAGGTGACACACTGTTTGTAGGTTGGAGTGGGGTGGATCTCGGGTGGCCTTTCCACTATGTAGACCAGGCTAACGAGGAACATCGGGATGGAAACTACCTTTTTTGAACACAATGACTGTTGGTAAATGAACACCTTACCTTACCTGGACTCTGAACATCACCGGACACTGTCACAACAAAACACAGCTCCTGATAAAAATATTCCTTTTGACAAGACATGGAGGCTATAGGCACAGGAAGACTTGAATTCAGACAAAATAAATGCCATACCCGGCCTTGATTTTCTCTTCCATGAAATGGAAATGTTAACCACCTCCTGCACAATGAATGGGATTTCCGGGATGTAGGACACAGGGCTCAGCACGGGGCCTTGGCACATAGTGGGCACCCAGAATTATTATGTGTCTTCACCTCATTCCTTTCTTTCTGACGCCAGGGAAAGTGCGGTCACCCTTTTCAAGCGGAATTAACATTGCTACTATGACAAATGCTTTCTCTCGTTAATTATTCTTGCTTGGATTGGGGGGGGGGCTGGCAGCTAATGGTTGTATCAGCGAGCTGCTGACACATAACAAACTAGCCCCAAATCCAGTGACTTTAAACAACCACCAATTCCTTTGCTGGGAATCCTGCAGGCCAATAATTTGGCCTGGGCTGATATGTGTGGTTCTTCTGCTCTTCTCGTGAGGTTTACGTGTTCACCTGTGATCAGTGCCCTGTCAGCTAAGGGGCTCTGCTGGGGGCTGGATGGTCAAAGCAGGCTGTCACCCACAGTGTGGCCACTGTTTCACAGTCAGCTGAAATGACAGGGTTGCTGGGACCATGGGCCTCTCATTGACCCCGGAGCTGGGCTTCTTCTCATCTCTGTCATCCTGCTTCCAGTGCAGCAAGCGAAGGAAAACCCATAGAGCATCACTACCTGAATTACCCTTGTTCATCTCTACAGTAACACTTATCTGTGGGTAAACCAGACAGTGGAATGCTGGTCTCTCAAAAATGATTTCTACTATTCTTTAGGAAAGCATCCTATCATTCTTGCCCTACCAGCATATAGGAAGTGAGTAATAAAATTATTTTACGAAATTCAGGGGGAACCCTAATTTGAACCTTCCTTTGCTATTACTCTATGAAGCCCGTAATTTGTGGGCCTCTTTATCCAGAAACGGATTGCGACGACTTTGCCAGTAGGAGCCCAGCCTCTCCCTCTTTCCATATTCTGTGGCTGGTCAGGTCAGCATGACCCCAGCAGAGGCACACTGTGCGAGCACCTCTAGAGGTGATGGGAGTAGACCGGGAAACGACACCTGTGGTGAGATGGGGAGATAGCGCCCGGCAAGTGGGAAGTGGATCTGTGAGGTGGCTGGGCCAGGTGGACACCCAGACACCAGCCCACTCTCCAGCGTTGCTAGAGTTCCTCTTGGTTTTATTCAGATCACCTTCCCACACGGGGTACAGGTTTTATCGTTGTCTCCTACAAAGTGCTAGTCATAACTTTTAGGATCCCTCGGTATTTATTTTTTGGTAGGGTGACCTTGCTCTGGTGAATGTCTTCATTTCTCCATTATATTTTCTACAGCATGATTGCTGCAGTACATCAAAGCTACTGATACTGTAAATGTTAGCATTTCACCGTGTCACTTCAGGGCGTTTGTCTTTACGTGTTTCCCAAGCAAATAGTCACATTGCCTACCAATGACGGCAATTTTGTCTTCCTTACCTATGTGACAGGTCTCTTTCTCTTCACGATCTCACCACACAAACTGGTAAGAACGTCTTAAACCACAGATAATGATCCCAGTGACACTCGGTATTATCTCCCTAGATCCTGATCATAATGGAATTTTTTCTAGTTGTTTAACATCATTTATGTATCTGCACACTGAGGAACCCCACTCGTGGAGATCCATTTCCCTAGTCTGTCTTTAATCAGGGGTTGCACCATCCCTTTAAATGGTCTTTGATCATCGATATGTCCTGAATATAGGGTCCTCGGCAATGGAATGTCTGTGTTTCGACGTCGCTCACATAATTCTTCACACCAGAAGCCCCACGCATCTTTCTTATATTATGCTCCAGATAGAGCAGCTGTCTGTCGCCACTGGGAATACGGCCATTTTGGGGAGCTCGTGTGGGTTGAAATGGAGTGGAGCTGATCCCAGGAAACTGAGCTAAACTGTTGCCCACCAATTGCCCTGTAAGTTTCCTAGGTAGTGTCACTTCCATTTCGGACTCGATTTGCCCTTTCATCCAGTTTTCAAGCGCTGTTCCTCTGATGCCAGCACTGATGGCAAGAGTCAGACAAACATGCCTAAGTTGCCATTTGGCAGAAGTCAGGGGACAGCAGTGTCTGCTCCATCGTTTACTGTTTGAGCGGGGAAGCAGCAAAAACAAAAGCCAAAGGACAGCTTGGCTCCGTGGGCTTTTAAGTTGTTGGATTTGGGGCTGTGGGGTGCTGCTTGTTGTCCAAAAGGACACAATGACCAAGGAGAGAGTTGAGAGGCTGCACGCGCCAGTGGCCATGCTGAAGGTCCTGGCCAGCAGACGACTAAAAGTCCAAACAGAAAAGAAAGATTTCCTCAGCCAGGTCTCCCAAATCGCCAACCGGTGATGGCAGGTGAGAAAGAGCGAGGGGTGGACTGCGCGGGGCGCACTTCTCGGAATGTCAGTGAACTCTGATGGACCAGGACTCCAAGGGCACAGGACTGAAGGGAGCAGACCAGGAGTTCAGCGACCAGGAAAGTGAGGGGCAGAGATGACTCAGAAGTCTGAGGGGTTCAAGAAAGGTGGTGAGGTAGGGGCTGTGCCAAGACACCTGGCATGGTGAACCTGTTTCAGGAAAAACCCCTCATGCATGAGGAGACTCAGCCACGACTGGGTGGCCTTGGGCCAAGGAGCCGCGGGATCCCTGGGACAAAACGGGGAGAGCTTCCTAGAAATAAGCGGCTGCCACCCAGGACCGGAGACACCGCAGCCCTGGACAGGACCGTGTGGGAAATGACCGCGCGTGGGTGTCGTGCAACCTGCCTGGGAGGGGGAGGGGAGCCGTGCGGCCGCGCCACAGCCGGGCTCGCCGACCCGCGCACGTGGAACGCACCCGAGCCCGCCACCGGCGCCGGGCTTAACCCCGCCGCGCGCGACGCCGGCCCTGGAGGGGCGGGGCGCCTGCGCATTGGGCCCCGGGTGCCGCGCGCGGAGGGAGCCCCGAGACCCCGGCCCCCGCCCCTCACCCTCCGGCGGGCACGCGCACGCGGATCGCGCCGCGGACGCGCACGCAGAGGCGCCTCACCTCACTCAACCCCTAGCCGGCCGGCTGCGGGCGGGCGGAGCCACGGCGGCGCGCTAGACGCGCGGGGGCTTGGCGAGGGGTGCGGGCTCGCGGCGGCGGCGGCGGCGGCGGCGGCGGCGGCGGAGGCGGCGCGTCGTCCCTCGGGCGCGTGCGCTCGGGACCCTGGGCGGGCGCGCGGGGGCCGAAGCCTGACGCACTCGCCGCCCCCGCCCCCGCCCCCGCCCCCTCCTCGCCTGGGCGCCGGGGCTCGCCGCCCAGCCGCGCGTCTCTCCCCGCCCCTCGCTTTGGCCCTTTCTCTCCCCGGCACCGGGCGGCGGCGGCGGCCAGAGCAGAGGCGAGCGCAGGAGCCCGCGGCCCGGACGATGAAGTGCAAGCCGAACCAGACGCGCACCTACGACCCGGAGGGGTTCAAGCAGCGCGCAGCGTGCCTGTGCTTCCGGAGCGAGCGCGAGGACGAGGTGCTGCTGGTGAGCAGTAGTCGCCACCCGGACCGCTGGATCGTGCCGGGCGGGGGCATGGAGCCCGAGGAGGAGCCGGGCGGCGCGGCCGTGCGGGAGGTGTACGAGGAGGCGGGCGTCAGGGGCAAGTTGGGCCGGCTCCTGGGCGTCTTCGAGCAGAACCAAGATCGCAAGCACAGAACGTACGTGTATGTACTGACTGTCACTGAGATTCTGGAGGACTGGGAAGACTCGGTGAGCATTGGGAGGAAGCGAGAGTGGTTCAAAGTCGAAGATGCCATCAAGGTTCTCCAGTGCCACAAGCCCGTGCATGCCGCATATCTGGAGAAACTAAAGCTGGGCGGTTCCCCAACCAATGGAAACTCCATGGCCCCGTCCCTGCCAGAGAGCGAGCCCTAGTATGTACCGCTCCTGCACAGACGCCTGCTGCGCGCCCGCAGCCCAGCCTGCCGAGCACCTCGAGTGCCATGTGCGGTCTCCCGGGGAGGAGGGAGGCTTCTTTTGTTTCCCGGCAGACCTCTGCCTCGCGCTCGCTAACCGTCTGCCCGCCGGGCACAGTTTTCAGGCCATTTGCACCTTTGTCAGATGCCTTGAAAATCGCTGCTCGCGGGTTGCTCGGACCTGTGTGCGGGAGCACAGCTGCTCGGGCTGCGTTGGAAGGTGCCCTGAGTGCGCACCGGCTCTGGGCTGTGTGTGTGCGTGCATGTGTGCGTGCGTGTGTGTTTGTGTGCGTGTGTGTCCGCGCGCGCGCGTGAAGCCCTGTGGTTGGTTGGTGGCTTGTCTTTTCCCTTTACACACACACACACCCGTGTGTGCATCCTTGCTATTTGCGGTACTTTGGGTGCCAGCCTTGCGGTTCGTTTCGGAGTGAAGGCCGTGACAATCCAGTCAGCGTGGGGGTGTGGCATCTTTGATTAATTCTTGCTCTTAACTTAGGTTCTCATTCGCAGCACCGACCCTTGTCAGCCAGCGCTCCCGTGATGGGCATTGGTTTGAACCAGCGCTTTTGAATCGAAAAAATGGGTGTTAGGAAATTTCGCTTCTTGTGCTCATGCCACACTCTATACTCTTTTTGTTTCCAGAAACGCGATCTCATCGCAGACGTTTGCAGACGTTTCTTTATTCCTCTGGCGATATTTTGATTTTCAAAAATGCCTCACAGTTGATCGTTTTTCACTGCTTATTTCAAACGGGCATTTCCCATATAAGCCCAGTGTAGTTGAACCAAACGCTGCCCGGCAGGGTAGCGATTTCTTAGCCAGATGCATCCTGATAAGTGCATCTCACAGGGAGGGCTGTGTTCCTTTGTAGAGTGTGGTTTGCCAGGCTCCACTTCCAGCTCCACTGCCCCTTTCTTACTACCCCAGCAGGACCATGGTCCTCCCTGTCAGTTAGTGTTGGAAGGAAAGTAATATTTCCTTCCACATTTGAGCTGGTGACATTCCAGTTAGACTTGTCTCGATAGCAGATGGCCAAAGGGATGGACTCTTAGGTGGTCATTACATCCCAATTGAGTGAGTTTGCTTCCTTGCTACCCTGCTGATCCAGATTTCTCCAGCTGTTAGGATACTTGAGCCACCTCTCTTAAATATTACAACAGACTTTTCTGGCTGCCAAATTAAAGACTCTCACATTTGCTTTGATATTTGCTTGAAATGAGGAAGCCCATCTCAAATGGGGTCTCCTGTATCTCTCAGTCATGTCAGAAAGTAGCTGGAAGTAAAGCCTACTTTGTGAAGTGGACTTCAGGAGTTGTATTAGGATAATCTAGAATGTGTCATATCGTAATCATTAAGTGTTTTTTTGTCACCTAAGGTTGGGGGGGGGAGGTCATTTTGAAGACATTTTCTAAGTCACGATTCCCCCTGGGAGTTCCTTTTCATCTCAGAATGGTTAAGGACTGCTATTTTGAAGAGAAGGTGAGTGGGGGCTGCCTTTCTATAATAGCACTTAATGTATTAAAAAGTCGACACCTCCAATCAGTGTAAAATAAATAATGATAACAGCACAAAACACAACAAAGCAAAAACAGACTATTATAAACCAGAGACATACTGCAGGGGAGGAGGAGGGAGAGGGATCAGAGGGAGGGAGGGAGGGAGGGAGGAGCACAGGGGACTGGGGTGATGGTACATGGGTGCCTTGGGGGAAGGAAATTCTATGGGCACTCAATCTGAGGGGGTGGGGGGAAACAAGTATTGTCTAAAAATGTAAAAAAATATATAAATGTTATAAAAAATTTTAAAAAATCTACAGTCCAATAATAAATATAGTTGATAGTAATAATTTAAATACTTTGCTATTCTACATATTAACCTTTTTAAATTCGTAAAATTGAATCTTGTTACCTTTGAAAGGTTTTTGCCACAGAGTTTGCTTTCTTGCTACTCTGCTGTTCCAGATTTCTCAAACTGTTAGGATACTTGAGCCACCTCTCTTTAATATTACAGCAAACGTTTTGTCTCACAACACAAACTTTAATGGTTGCCAAATTGAAGACTCTCACGTTTGCTTTGTCAATTGCTTGAAATACAGAACCCCATCTCAAATGCATCGGTCTCTCTTCTGGTATTCCCCTAGCCATGTCAACAGTTAGGTAGAGAGAAAACCTCTGTAAGTAGGGCATTAGGGATATTAACCTCTTCAATATGTAATAGTTAAGCATTTTTTCCTAGAAAATGATGAGTATAAAGTAGATATAATGGTGATTTAAATCCTTTTGTTATACTGCAAACTAACCTGTTTTAAAACACAACTTAAAAAATTTAATAGTGCCCCCTTGTTAAAACAATACAAATAGTACACCCATTTTAACCTTACAGCTTTATGAATTATATAATGATCACATACATGTAACTGGAATCCAGATCAAGAAATGGCCATTGTCTGTAGTTCAGAAAGTGATTATATTCTTCTAATTGATAATCTGCCCTCCTTTCTTTTAAGACCATAGAATAATTCTGGTTTTTATGTGTATATAGTGAATATTATATTTTCTGTTGTGCTATCCTATTGTTTGTTTTGTGTTTTGCTCTGCAAGAAACTCAAATATTTGCCTGCATTTGTTTTGCATGGTAATTCTACAAATTATTATTTGTATGTGATTACTATAACAAAGTAAGTTCTGTTGAACTTTCTAGAGAAATTTGGTGCTACTGTTTCAAAAACAAATATTATACACTTAAGTACAGTTAAAGTTTAAGTTTCAGTTCCCAAAAACATTTTCTGTACTAATGTTATCAAAGTAAAGTGAGTGTGTTTTTAAAATCACTTTCATCATCTGGATAATATAGTTTGATCTAATATGGTGATTGAGTTTTTATAACAGAGATAAATATATCAAATATATATCTGAGCATGCATTTTTAATCCCAAACAATTGACTTTTACTATTTACAGAGGTTCTTAAATTCTACATTAACATTAACACAGATATACTGGATTCTTATTTTATAGATAATTTTGTAGGTAATTTCCTTCCATCTGACATGCTATTATCAATATTTTGGGTGTTTAACTTATATTTTGTATTCTTAGAGGTAATAATGCATTATCTTACATGGTTTTTAAAATCTCTGACAAAGGCAAAAAATGTTCCATACTCTCATTAATCCATTAAGAATTATCAACCTATAAGTATTTTGTGGGTTTATCTCCTCCCCCCCCTTTTTTTTTTTGCTAGAAGCATTCAGAATATGTCATGCTATTTGTCAAGATGGACTGTTAGGTTCATTTAAGCAGTTCTTGTGAAATACTCTCTGGAACCCAGGCAGGTCAGAATGCTTAAAGACTCCAATGAGATTTTTTTTTTCTCTTCGAACAGTCATGAGTTTCAGGCTAATAGAAACTCTACAACCTCAGTGCTCCAAAAATTGATATGCATTTGGGATTTTTTTCCTTCCAAAAATGTCACAAATATCACTTGTACAGTATATGTTTGAGTTTTAGTCTTCCCCTTCATAAAGAAGGAAAATGAATACTCTCCATAGCTTATTGAGGTTTACAGACATGAAACAAATTTATTTTCTGCATGTTTTATAAACAGCTCACATTTACCGCTGATCAAATATTTTTTTCTTGTCAGTGTGGAGAGAAAACATCAGAGGTGTTGTGTCTATAATGTCTACATTTTTAAAGGAATTGTGTGTGTGTGTGTGTGTGTGTATACACAATGTGTATTTAGCTAAGCAGAGCTTTGACCTCCAGGTATTCTGTAGGGGGAGCCACCAGGGAATACCAGAGTTTTATCAATATTTTTATGGTAGTTGTCTCCTAATACACTGTTTTTACTGTTTTTAACAGATTTTAAGTGTTTATGGACAAACAGCACTATGAGAAGTGGAAAAGTCACTATGATGACTGAAATTAAACATGGACAATTTTATGAGAAAACTTAATGTGATAGAAACTACACTGGGGTTTTGAAGTGTTGAAAACTGGTGTCAGTTCTGTAACTTAGCCAATTTATCAAACTTTGTAGTGCTTAGGTTTAGGATTTTTTAATATAAAATTGGAGATAATAAAAATAAAATTTTCATAAACTTCTATGAGAAATCTTTCCTGACCACCAGGGTTAAGAGACCTTGTTCTGTGTGTGTCATGCTGCTCATAACTTACTGCACTTAACCTGTTTGAATAACTGTGTGGCTACTAGACACAAACTATTCGATTGGTGGGAACTAACCTAAATTATCTCTTTAAGTCTAGAGTCCAGAACATGGAATTTAGGAGTTTTTACATATTAGATCCTACCCCTCTTTGTAGCATTTCTGGTATCACTGCTTTCCTGACTCTTGCTTTTGTGATTATATATTGGCCTGAAATTCTCTCAGTTGCTGATCCAGACTCATTAGATAATTCTGTGATGGCTTCCAAGTGCCTAGTAAGTAATGCAGATAATAGGCCCTTTGTGAATTTGTCAATTGGTAAATTAATATAAGCCTGCTAATTATATGTTGGTTTGTTTTTCCAGATGGACAACAAAGATGTTCAAGATTGCTTTGGAAGAATCATTGATGTGAACCATTATGGATCAATGGTATTGTCAAGTGCAGGCGAGCACTTCTGTGTTTCCAAGGAGAGAGCTCATCTGGTTTTCCTCCTACATCTTGGGACACCCCTTCCCTGCTTATTCCACTGACTCCTCTTGCCATGGTTGGTGTGCTATCCTACGTGAATGACTCCTAATTCAGCACCTATAGCCTTTTGTTGTGCTTTTTGATGTGTCTGCCTTTTCCATTATACGATGATATCCTTGCGAGCAGGGATCATGTTTCATTACTCTTTGCATATTCTGCATCTGAGATACTACTTGAATTACAGTTGGCATCACTAAAGGTTCTTTGATTCAGTTCACATTTTGTAGTAACGGTGTGGCATTTTTCCGCCTAATCTGGTGCTAGTAGAGCATATGCTGTCTAGGTGCCATGTGTGTGGCTTTTCTGTATCAGGTATTTCAAAAACTTTTCAAGGCAGTTAATTATAAGATGGTCAAAGACAAGAATTATTACACATATTTCTATGTTGTACCACACAGTGGCTAGCACAGTTTTAAGAATATTCCATTACTTAGGGCAATGTTTTATAGACTCAGTTCTTTGTGTAACAACAAAGTTTTTGTACTGCTGTCAATTTGCTTAAATTTTATTCAAAAATGCCACTTGCTAGGAAAGTAATTGTAAAAATAAACAATGAACACAAGATAATAGTGTGAGATTTTATATAACAATAAATTTTAAAATGATATACAAATAATTTGATGTTTTTACAATGCCCTAACCACTTTTTTCATGTAATCTTAACTTCTCTTGGAAGAAAAGATTGTTTTTTTTCAATTTACATATTCATTATACTGGATTATTTGATGCCAGGGGCAAAAAAAAAAAAAAAACCTGCAGTATGGGCAGTTTCCAATGTTAATCATGCCACTTAGTTTGCCTAAGTGGCTTTTGTTTTGTTTTGTTTGGGTTTGTTTTTTTTGGCATCTTTCTGATTCACTTGGCCACAGTTTTCAACTCTTCCAAAAGTTCCTTCCACATCCCACCTGGTTTTTAAGCATGAGGGTGTAGAGGACAGAGAGACGGTTAAATTACCGCCACTTGGAAAAAGCACTGGCAAAGAACCTTTCTTTGAGGAGGGAACAGAAAATGAAGGATTTAGAAAGAGAGGACTTGGGTCACTTGTCTCTAGAAGAGCATCTTTAAAAAATGGATAGAAGATGGTTAGAGGAAATTTTATGGATTTTTGCCATGGGTTATATGATGTCAACATTCTTCCCAAGCTCCCTACTATGGCTCCAGAGTGGCTTTGATATGGTAGGATTTTTGTCATTTGTCTTATAAAGCAATTACCTTGGCAAAAAGTTGGGCTCCATCTTAGTGTAGTGCCCTTCCTAACGGTATTAGTGAAATGTTTTGATTGTCCTCACAATCCTCACAGATTTTGAATAAAAACAGATGTCTCCAATTGATTGTTTTTTAGGTGTGATATGATACTGTAGTTTGTTTTTTTAATATTCTTACCTTTTAGACAAATGTACTGTAAATTTTACAAATAAAATGACAATGCTACTGGTATTTGCTTCAAAATAATCTGGGGGTGGGTAGGTGAGAGTGTAGACGAAATGAGGTTGATGATAAATTGATAATTGTTGAAGCTTTGTGTTGGATATTCGGAGTTCATTATACTGTTCTCTATACTTTTGTATATGTTTGAAATTTTCCATAATAAAAATTGAAAAAAAAAATTCTTCATCGTTTACTTGTCAAACCCTCTCTATCCCTAAGACTGAGGTAGGGTAGATGACAAATCCATAGCCCAGATAGACAGGCTCACTCTTCCCCTCCGAAAACCTAGGTTTCATTCATAAACTTATTGGCAAGCTTGTTCTTCCCTTAATGTGAATTCTCTCACTGAATGTCTCCATGTTCAATATTCAAAGAGACTTTTAGCCCCACCAGTGTGTCATACATGACAAAACGTTGAGCCCCAGTGGTGAGCATAAGCTTAGATTTCAGTTGAGAAAACTGTCCCTGTTTTGCAGTTTAGCTTTAAAAAAAAACTTTTTTTCTGATTACCAATTAATTCATTTTAATTTCAGAAAATTTGGAAAATTCAAAATTATGGGTGAGTAAAAATCACACATGATTGCCCTGCGTGGAATAATACATAGGCCTACAATACACATGAACACACACATTTTTTCCAGTCTTTTTTATTTTCAGATACAAATATATGTAATCCCAAGCACGAATGGCAAAGGTGAGTCCCCTTCACCAGAATATTTCCAAAACTCCATGGCCCCTTTTATTTTTTTAATTTTTTTTGAGATTTATTGATTTATACAAGAACTGGGGTACAGGCCAGAGGCGTGGGGGGGGGGTTGATGAGAGAATTCACCAGAGACAGAGTGGGGAGGAGAACAGGCAGAGACCAAAAACTGCTGAGGGGAGCAGCAGGAGAGGTCTGCCACGCCATGTGGGTATCTTCCTGGCCCGCCAGGAATCAATCTCACGCTGCAGAGGCTGCAGACAGCTTCACAGCATGGCACTCAACCCTCTGCGTGACCGGGAGGCCCCAACCCCTTTTATTTTTAAGTACACATCACACAGATACCTTGCTGTTCCTTATAATTTTTTAGTCTAATGCTCAGGGCCATTCTGGAATTTGATATTTCTGTCCTGCACAAGTGTAGTAGGTATAGCTCAAAACCTGGGTCTGATATATGGTCAAACTCTCATCACCAAGTCCTGGTGCAGGGCAGAATAGGTTTGTTTTTTTCTTTTCCCAATTTCCATACAAACTTGCTACTCACCAAGCATTGAGTCTGGTAGTGGGGCATCAGTTCAGAGGGGGTGCCCTTAAACTGCACAATTGCAATACTACCGTGTTTTCCAGAAAGTTCCCTCTTTTTAATACTATCTTGCTTTCCAGAAAGTTCCCTCTTTTCTGGGTCCTCAGCAGGCTACCATGTCACTACCTTTGTAGCTTCTGACCCTGGTGAGTTGCTGCTCTTGTGTGCACAGTAATTTTTAACAGGAAACAACGGCACCACCATGCTGGACTAGGGGAATGGAATCATCTCCTCCCTTTCTGCCTTTTTTATCCCAGAATATGCGCTCATCATTCACTATTTCTACACACATCAGAGGCCAGCCATAAATTTTAATGAGCTTTTGCTGAAAATTAGATTATGAGAGAAATGCGACACAAAGAACACCATTTACAACTGCACAGGTTATATCTTTTCTAGGGTCCATTGATAAACTAGTTCCCTAACATACACTGACTCAAAGTAGTTTAGAGAAGTCCCGTCACCCACCACTTCCCTTGCTCCACAAAACCCGAGAGTCTGTAGTGTCAAATTATCAACAAGTGATTCCTATACCCATGGAGAAGGGAAAGCTTTTATGTTACCCAATCTCCAAACAATACTCAAGGTATCGCAAACTTAAATTTCCACAAGCAAAAAAATGTGATCCTGACATCAATGGAATGGATCGGGGTAGAATGTGAGTTAAACTACACAGCAGTGTGAAGAAATTGACGAGGGTTTCTGGAAGTTTAGGTTTATTTAGGGTCAGTGCTAAGAGTATGGAAGACAGGGTTATATTTTCCTTTTTGTCTACTTAAACTTAGACCTCTTTTCCTGTTAACAAAGACAAACAATTGTAGTTTCCTAGTAGCAGCTAACAGCGATGGTATCACTCCCCCTACTGGACACTAAAGAAATTTACTCAGTCCTGGATGTAGTCTGGTTAGAGAAAGGAAACCTTTCCCTGGAGTTCTCTGCTGCCCAAGACACGCCTGTCCCAGTCTATTTACAATTACTATTTCTAATCTCAATTAAATCTTAATACATTATATATATATATATATATATATATATATATGAGAAAAATACTCTGCAGTGCCCCAATCAGTAAAATGTTGAATTCTTTTAGTTGTGTTTCTTCATCTAGCTTTAACTTGTTAGATAATAGAAAAGTATTTGCATTTGTCTAGGATCACCAACCTTACAACTGAGCTTTAGCTGTGATAAAGCTATTCAAAACTTTAGGCTAAGAATTCTATTACTTCTAGGGGTAAATGCATTGAACAAATCAAAAAGTTGAAGACTTTGCTCCTGTTTTGGAGTTCTCCGTGTATTGAGGAGACAGCTATTAAATCAAGAAATCCTCCAATATGTGGGCCTCCCCTGGTGGCGCAGTGGTTGAACGCTGGGCTGCGAGGCTGCCAGCAGCCACTGGAGTGCCGGTTCGTTCCCCGGCCACCGGCGAGGGTCCCACAAAAAAAATCCCCCAAAATGTAGTAAGTGTTTTTTATAGATAATGGTGATTACACAGGGCTCTACCAGCACACAGTAGGAGGAACTAACATAGGGACTAGTCTCTCAGAAGGTGAGAGTAGAGGGGAGGGGGAGCAGTGGCAGAGATGCTCAAAGGAAGTACCACACACCTTGGCACCTGAAGGATGGATAGAACTTAGCCAGGAGTACTGGAAAGGTGCTCTAGAGAGGGAAGGATCAGCATGTGTTCTGGAAGACAGATAAAGTATGGTGCTTTTAGGAAGAGGAATTTGCTCATTATGTATAGAATATAATTCAAAGGTGTGAAGAAGAAAAAATCTAGAGATGAAGTCAATAGGGTAAGAAAAGGCTGGATTATGATTTGTTCAGTTATTTAAGGAGAGGAGGCATTACATCAATTCATCTGAAGAATGGAAAATTGAAAATGTGCTAAGGGAAGGCTGTGGAAATAGTCCAGGTGAGAGATAATGGTAACCTGAACTAGGGTGCTGACATATTGGTGGAAATGTATGCAGAAATATATAGGGTTTAAAGGAGCATGAGTTGCTTTATTGGATATGGGAGATGAAAAAAAGCTGACTTTTTTAAAGATTTATTTATTTATGCATAAAATAGCTGGGGTACAGGCTAGAGGTGGGGGGTACGAAGATTCACCAGAGACAGAGTGGGGGTACAGAACAGGCAGACTGACTGAAATATACTGCTGAGGGGAGCAACGGGCAAGACAGGAGAGGTCTGCTGCGCCATGTGGGTTGCTCCTTGTCTGGCCAGGGATGGAACTCGTGCTGCAAAGGCTGCAGATTGCTTCGTAGTGCTGTGCTTAACCCCTTGCACCACCAGGGAGGTCTAAAGAAGGTGGCTATTATAGAAATATTTAAAGGTATCAGGTTGGAGCAAATGAGTTGATGGTATTACTTTAGGTGGAATGTAATAGAGGAAAAACATCAGTTACACAGGGCTGAGAAATGACGTTAGTTTTATAACTTAATTTCTTGTATCCAAGGGACACTAACCTGGCAATGTCCAAAAGACTAGTGATATACAGATATGCAGCTGTGTATGAGATGGATGTGTAGATTTGGGAGTAGGTGGTCAATAGGTGAATAGGTGGGTATATACAAGGTCATCTAGGAGAGGGTGTCGGGAAGCTCTCCCTGAGGAATATCAATATCAAATTCCAATAGGGTGGTGTGCAGGTGTCCATTCCAGAATGGTTATGTGAAAATCTAAGCAGACCTGCTCCCTAATGAATGCTAATGCTAATGAATGCTAATACCTAATGCTCCCTAATGACAATTACATATGTACACACATCTTTCAAATCTTTAGAAATTGTCAGAAGAGCATACAACAAGTGAAGAAACATTTGTTCAAGAAAATCTAAATCTGGTGGGAATGGCGTAGCCACTTTAGAAAGTGATCTGGATTCATCTTATACAACTAAAACTGGAAATACTATGACCCAGCCTTGCCCTTGGTCATCAACTCAGAAAGTCCTATGCTGTACAATGTTTATTGCAGCACTATTTGCAATAGCCAGGACAGAGGATTGCATTAAGAAGATGTGGTACATCCACACAATGAAGTATTATTCAGCCATAGGAAAGACAAAATGTCATTTACAACAAAATGGAAGGAGTTCAAGGGAACTATGTACAGTAAAGGAAATCAGAATGACAAAGACAAATATTCGCTATTTACATAGTAGAAAATCAAGAATGCAAAATACTTATAGAAACTAGGAGACACTAGTAACTGAAGTAAGGTTTCTGAGGTTAAAAAGGATGAGGGAGGGAGAGAGGGTCAAGGGGATTAAAAAATTCTCAACTTAGTAGTTAGCTAACCCCTCTGTCTTTGTAGAAACTTGAACTAACGCTCATGTGATGGTTTATGAATCTATTCTTAGAAAAAAGTGTCATGGGTGCCTCCCTGGTGGCACAAGGGATTAAGCAGTCTATGAAGCAGTCTGCAGCTACTGCAGCTCAAGTTCGATCCCCGGCCGGGCTGGTGACTCACATGGCACAGCAGACCTCTCCTGTCTCGCCTGGTTCTCCCCTCAGCAGTGTTTTTCAGTTGTTCTACCTGTTCTGCTCCCCGCTCTGTCTCTGGTGAATCCTCTCACCCCCTGCTCCTCTGGGCTGTACCCCAGCTCTTGTATGCATAAATAAATAAATCTTTAAAAAAAAGGAAGAAGCATCATGCATAGCCACTGAATAAACTCAGAAGACAGCAGCTGGTACCCCTGGATCTATTTGTTGTGATTACACCAAAACTTATGAGACCATGAGTTCCCCTTGCACTGTTTCTTCCACATGTCCCACATGCCCTGTTCACCTATATAATGTGTAATTCTGTTGACTGCAGCAAGAAAGATTGGAGATATTTTTCTCTTGTCCTCTCCATTGGTACCTTCTTGAATAATCTTTCTGTACTCCCAGTGCTGATGTTTTAATGATTTGTTTCAGCTGTGATTCAGGCACAAGAACACATTTTTTTGGGGGGGGGGATGGGTTCTGTATTAGTAAGAGTCAAGAGTCATGTACTTAGTGTGAGAAGAGAATCTGTAAGATAGAGGTTAAGAGAATGGGGGCAGAAGTCCTATTTTGTGGAGAACAGGAAAGAGAACTGACTGAGAAAACAGCAAGATTTTTAGGCAGCAGTTAGGACCCCAAATGCCATTGGAAAATATCTGTGTACTGGCAAGTGACCGCAGACCCATAGAAACTCTAATGTGACCTTGTTTCTTAGTTAATGACAAAGTAAACCAACCTCCACTCCAATAACAATACCTCTATTTGAATATATTTTATCCATTATTTGGATTTTGCACTTTACCTACTTTACAAAACTCAAAACACACCTATTCAAAGTCTGTCTCATGACTAGTTTTAATAGCAATCAGACAGAGAACACAACATTTATGTCCCTGATGGAAAAGAACAATTAAATGGAGAGAAATCTGACAGAGGGAATGTTGGGGAAGTTCTGAAGGAAAGAATGACTTGATAATCTCAGTTCTTATTGTGACCCTCAGCATTAGGAATCCATATCCTCACCAGGGCATGTCATGGCTGAATCTGAGGCTGAGTGTCTCCCCTTCCAGGAAACTGACCTTGTTAAGGACCACACTTGACACATCAGATACCTGAAGATTAGCAGTTCTGAGCAAGTTATGCTAATGTCCTGTCAGAGTCACAGTTTAGTGGGTGAGTCAGACAAGAGGGTCTAGGAACAGCAGGATTCACAGTGAAATTCCATTTTAAAGTTAAAGATAATTCTAAGCAATGAAGACAAGCCAGGGCATATTTTAAATTCAGGATTTTAGAAGAGCATGTACTGACATAATTGGCATAGTAACAACTATTTATTATTTATTATTATTTTTAGATCCTATGAAATTTGCAATAAAGTTTTAATTTTGTATTCTTAATATATTTAGAAAACATAGCAGTTGCTGTCTATCTATAGCAGGCACTGTTCTAAACTATTTCACAGACTTAGTATGGAATTTTCATAAAAACCCTATATGGTTGGCACTGCTATTTATTATGCCATTTTTAAAAAGATTTATTTATTTATGCATACAAAAACTGGGGTGCAGGCCAGAGGTGTGGGGGGGCAGAGTGAGAGGATTAACCAGAGTATGGAACAGAACAGGCAGTTCTGTTAAACAGTTAAAATGTGCTCACCTTCCTATAACAAGTAAGGGGTATAGCACTGAGTTTCAAACCGAGTCAATTCAATCCCAGGGTCTGTACTCTCAGCCAGTGTACTGTATTATGTTTTGTAATGTTTTTAATTTTGTTCATAGGAGTTGCTGAATGGAATCTTTCGAACGTAAAAGTCAATTTCCTAAGGTCATAAGCTACTATAGAGCAGAGCCAGGATTTGAGCTAAATATGATCTGACAAAGATTATCTTCTTATATAATTACTTTGTTTCACTTCTTGCCAAATATGAAGCATTAAACATTATGATTTACTCAAGTATTTCTGAACCTACCACCTTGCAAAGCTTCCATTCCTTAACAATTTCCTAATAATTACTCTTGAATACTTTGACTTGGCAAGTGACCCCAACTTTGTTCTCAGTAACTAAAATGAGATACCTCACTAGTGTAAGCCCTGGCTACTAGATTTTCTCCTCTTGTAATGTTTCTGTTTAAGCTTTGATTTCCCAGGCATCCAGTTCAAAGAGAGCTACACAGAATAACCTATTGGCCGCCACACAATCACATAAAGAGCCTAGCAACACGTCCTCCACTTCTGAGGCTGCTTTGTTTTAGACCTTGGTTGATTTCAGTAACTGACCCTTCAGACTCGTTATTATTTTTTTCTTCCTGCATCTTAAATTCTGTTCTTATGTTTTATGTTTTTTAAAGATTTATTTATTTATGCATACAAGGACTGGGGTACAGGACAGAGGTGCGGCAGGGGAGGGGGGTGAGAGGATTCACCAGAGACAGAGTGGGGAACAGAACAGACAGATTGACTGAAATACACTGCTGAGGGGAGCAGTGGGCGAGTCAGGAGAGGTCTGCTGCGCCATGTGGGTCACCCCCCGGCCAGTTAGGGATCAAACTTGTGCTGCAGTGGCTGTGGATAGCTTCACAGTGCTGTGTCCTAACCCCTTGCGCCACCAGAGAGGCCCCTATTCTTATGTTTTAAATTCACCAGTGAAGAGTGAGTCCATGAAACCTTAGGTTCCTACCCTGGACCCCAATAAAAGCAGAACCACAGGTTCTTCCTTTCTCTCTACTTTTCCCCCTTACCACCTTGCTGTGTCACCTCAGGTGTCCTGTGTAATTTCCAAGCCTTTTAAGTATAAAACTTTTATTTTTTTTTCAAAATTTCCTGATGGTTATTGCTTAAGGGCATCTTGCAATCATAATATGAATCACAAGGTTTGGTCCAGCCACATTGGTTATTAATAGGCTGAACTTGGCCGCAATACATTCCCCCTATTACTACTCCATTACCATCCCTCTCCATTTCACTTTAAAAGGAAATTCCATTCTGAAACCTATAGTTCTTTGAAGTACTTGTCTAACTCACTTACTAAACTGTGACCAAGATAACAATATGTCTTATACATTGATAAGGATGAGCCAGTAGAAAGGGGGAAGATGATGACATAGGAAAAACAATAATCGATGGAATAAGGGTCTGAGAGGGCTGAAGGATTTGGGAGTGCCTCTTCTACCTGTACAAGCCCACTGTACCCAATATATGCTTATACTATGTACTCTGCCATAATCCTTGTAGCTATTAGTTTCCAGGGGTATTCCCCTACTAGACAGTGAGTTCCTAGAGAGAAAGGACCCTGTTTTGTCATTTTATTTGATAGTCCTAGTATAGTGTTGGGCATCATTCGTTATGACTTCTGAATGGGTAGTTTGCATAAACATTAGTACAACAAAATATATTGAACACTCACTCTTGTGTACAAGGACTTGGACTAGAGAAACTATTTAATTTTATAAACATTGCCTTTTCTGTGATTCATATGTGAATGTGAATACCAGAATAATCCCACGGAGCATGTAACACATATATACAGCCCTTTAAAGTTTATAAAAACATTTCCACTTTTATCATGGCATCTAATCCTTACACTGTCTCTGAAAAGTAGCTGTTTTACCCACTATTTTACATAAGAGAAAACCAAGAATCAGATTAATCAATTTCTCTACAAAAGTCATACATGGTTGATAATATATCATTCAGAGATAGACACACACAAACACATTTGGTTATCAGGTTTTTCATTAAGACCAGTGTATAATGTAGAGATACATTTTTTAAAAAGACATGGGAGGAAAGGTTTTAGTTTTGATTTTTGTTTTTACAGATACCACAAGGAGAGGAAGAAATCATTCAAGAGTGACTAGAAGTTAACTTTCTGGAGTTCTGTATGAAACATGTTTCTTATTGGACATTTTAAATTAAAGACACATTTGTACTTACTACTAATGCCTTAACATATGCTTTTGAACAGAATTTTTATAACACCCCAAGTCCAGTTTACATTGTTGGATGGTGTTTCATGAGGAAATTCAAGGGTCTATGTGTAACTGGATCCCTGTGGCCCCCAGAGGTGTGGGCCAAGAAGGCAGCTTTATTGGTGCTGAGGCGTTCCCCTCCCCCAGCCCGGGTTAGGCCACCTCCTGCGGGGGCTCCCTAGAACTAATGCAGACCCACAAGCCTGCCCTGACCTGAGTGCAAGCTGGGCTGGGTTTTCCCCTTTTTATATCTGGCTCTAGGATTTTCTTGGTGCTAAACGGTCCAATCAGATGCTTAAGATTGAAAATAGTCCAGTCAGATTCGTAGGGTGGGGGACCCTGAAAGAGGATATAAGGCAGAGCAAACACCATCCTGAGTCGGTCTGCAGTCAGCCTCCAAAGAGAGAAGAGTTGATGGGACTATCTTTGAAAAAGAAGTCAGTCAGCAGCCAACCTCCAAAGAAAGAAGCAGTTGGCAGCTGGCCTGTGAAGAAGATTCATTCTGCTCCCAGTCTCTGAAGAAAGAAGAAGCATCCTGATGCCAGCCTTCGAAGAGGAAGTATTCATCCATTGAAGAAGAATTTGTCAGACGGCCTCTGAAGAGAGAAGCATTGAGCCCCTTCATATTATTCAGCAGGCCTCCGCGGACTTCCAGATCTCCAGACTTCTGCAGACCTTCGCAGAGAACTCTGCCACTGCACCTGCCTCGGGTCCTACCTCTGACGTAGCCTGCAAGAGCACTGAAGGACTTGGCCCGGCAACTTAAGAGCTGACTGTGGTCTCTGGTTCTCGGGCACTACCCTCTGGTGCTGCTGATTCCATTGCTGTCTGTCTGGTCCAGGCTTCAGGCTGCTGCAATGTCCCCTCATCTTCGTTGAGTGGCCTTTGGGACTTCAGGACAGAGTGGACACTATCTGGGGTGAGACTGCCAGCCACTTGTGGCCTTAAAAATTCTTTCCTTTCCCCAATTTCCTCTTTGTTAAATAAAAACTGTTGTTGTATCCTGAGCCTGTGTGGTCTTGCAGTTGTGCACCCAGGTGAGAACCCACTGACTCACTGACTGTGACCTGTCCCCCAACTTGGCGCTGTCCTTTGTTGTTTTTTTTTTTTGTTTATTTTTAAAGATTTATTTATTTATTTATACAAGCACTGGGTACAGTCAGAAGCGCGGGAGGGTGAGAGAATTCACCAGAGCCAGAGGGGTGAGCAGAGCAGGCAGACTGAGGAAGTACACTGCTGAGGGGAGCAGCGGGCGGCAGGAGAGGTCTGTGCGCCATGTGGGACCCTTGCCCAGTGGCCGGGGATGGAACTCGCACTGCAGAGGCTGCGGGCAGCTTCGCAACCCAGTGCTCAACCACTGCGCCACAGGGGAGGCCCAAGCATTGTCCTTTAAACCTGTTTTAAGTGTTTCAAGTTCTCTTTTGATATATAAAGATCCGTATTATATCATCATTTGATTGGATTTTAGAGGGCAATAAGTGACTTAAATTTGTTTTTAAGAGTGAATGAATTAGAAAGAAAATGAGTTAATACGAAGATTGAAATGAATCATTTATTCAACAAAATGTTCTGAAATTCAGTAACAACAGAAAACTCAGGCATTTGAGCCAGAGGCTGAGTGAACCCTTCCACATCCCCTACATCTCCATGCTACTTATAGTCTATTTCAGCAGATTCAACAGCTGACTGGCAACTCCCATCTCCGAACTCCATGTTTCAGAAAAGCACTTCCATTTGCTTCAGCAGTCCAGTGGCAGTTACATCTCCACTCCCAAGTGCCTGTGTTGACAAAAGGTAATCATAAGCAAAATTGCCTGCCAGCCAGGGCCCATGGCAGGTGCAGAAAACTTCTCTACAAAAGTAGCAGAGAAAGGAAATAGTTTTATTATTGAATAGGCATTAAACTAGGATGTGATGTGCATCACAGGCAATCTGCTAAAGAGATTGCAAAGACAAGAAAAATTGTCACATTTATACATACCCCTTGGCAGATACATCCCAATTACATCCATGTTCTCAAGACAAACATGAAAAGTCCTCAAGAGGACTTGACAGCACCAGTTGTCACACAAAGTTTACTTTATCTCACACATGTTCAGCTAGTAACTGAGATAGTCATTTGTCTTTGCTAAGTGCCTTTATCCAAAGGAGTCATAAAACTGCTCAGATTTTTATAATAGGTGGTTAAAAATTGGAAGTAGACACCTAGGTTAAATTCCTGAAAAGATGGGGATAGGAATGCTGTATTTTTTGATGTTGACATTTCAAAGAGATGACACCTAGACCCATGAAAGAGACATTTCTGGGTTGTAAACTTGCAGAAAGCCTATTTAACATTTAAAAAGACTTACATGCATCTCCAAGGGGAAGAAAAAGAATTCACAAAGTAAATGCTCTAATAAAAGAGGAGGCAAGACAACCTGTTTCACTTTTTGTACCATAGAAAACATTTTTCCCCTTTTTGGATTTGTATTTACCCTTAAAACAGTTATAGAAAAGCTATTCTGGAAACACAGTGGAAGCCAAGTAGCAACACCAACCCACAAACTTACTTCCAGTTCCTACTTCATAATTCCAAATGGTTCCTCAGTCTTATGGACAGCCTTCTTACGATGCAGAATGCAACCACTCTAGGCATCTGTCTGCAGGGTAAGCCCACAGCCTCCTGGTCACTCTGCTTTTACCCAAGCCACAAGGGAAAGGTTCAGCCCACAAAACCTGAGGACATCACAACTAGGCTGCAGCTGAAGAGTCAACTGCAATCTGGGATTTCTGGGAGATCACTGCTACTGGAATCTTCCTTGGGCTGATGATAATTTCAGATCACTGCCTCAGTTCAAGCAGCTACAGCACCAAAGGAGGCATATATACTGGGCACTCTAAAGCAGCAACTTCCTCATATTCTACCTCCCCAGCCCCACTGAAATTAAAACAATGAATGAACAAAATGGGAACTACAGTGGCACAAAGAATATAAAAACCCCAAACAGAAATTATAGTGCTAAAGAATATAATAGGTGAAGTACAAAACACAGTAGAGGAGTTCGACACTACTTTCTATGAGGCAGAGGACAGTCAACGAGTTAGAAGATACGTTAGTGGAAAGCATCCAAAAATCAACAAAATGAAAAAAGAATTTTAAAAATGAAGGTAACATAAGAGTCTTATGGAACAGCATTGAGAGGACAACATTTGCATCATGAGGATTCTACAAGGAAAAGAGTGAGAGAAAGGGGAGGAAGTCCTCCTTGAAGAAATAATAGCCAAGAATTTCCACAAGCTGGGGAAGGAAACAGACATTCAAATCCCAGAAACAAAGATTCTAAACAAGATAAACCCGAACAAACACATATCAAGATACATTAAAACAGCAAAAGGTAAAGAGAATCCTAAAAGCAGCTAGAGAAAAGCAAAAAGTCACATAAAATTGAACCCTCATAAGACTATCAGCAGAAACCTTACAGACCGGAAGGGAATGGCATGATATATTCAAGATGCTGAAAGGAAAAAATCCACTAACCAAGAATCCTCTACCCAGATAGACTAACACTAAGAATTGAAGGTGTAAAAAAGAGCTCTTTATAGACAAACAACAATGGAAGGAATTTATCTCCTCTAAACAAGTGTTGCAGGAAATATTAAAGGGACATCTTTAAAATGAATGGAAACCCCACATAGAAACAAGAAGACATCAGAAACATAACACATGGGGAGGAGGACAGTAAAAATGGGACTGTTAAAATCAACTTGAAGATGAAATCATATCAATAACATTTTCTGGTCATAATGGTATTGAACCAGAAATCAACCATCAAAAAGGATACCTGCAGGGGCCTCCCTGTTGGCGCAAGGGGATAAGGGGCAGCACTATGAAGCTATCCACAGGAGTTTGATCCCCCCCAGGAGGTGACCCACATGGCACAGCAGACCTCACCTGCTGCTCCCTCAGCAGTATATTTCAGTGGATCTGCCTGTTCTGCTTCCCACTCTATCTCTGGTGAATTCTCTCACCACCACCACCCCCCCCCTGCACCTCTGGCTTATACCCCAGCTCTTGAATGCATAAATAAATAAATCTTTAAAAGAAAAAAAGATACCTGTAAAATCATCAAATATGTGGAGGCTAAAAGTCATACTACTAAATAGCTATCGGGCTAATGAATAAATCAAAGGAGAAATTTAAAATACCAGGAGACAAAATAAAATGAAGACAGGAGCAATCATAACCTATCAGACACAGCAACATAATAGTAAAAAGGAATTGTATAGAAGTATGGGTCTACATCAAGCAATAAGAAAGTTGTCAAATAAACAGTTGAAACTTACACCTTAAAGAATCAGAAAAGAAGAACAAGTGAAGCCAAAAGCCATTAGAAGGAAGGATTTTTTTTTTTTTAAGTAGAACAGAAATAAATGGAGTAGAAATAAAAAAGACAGCCCAAAAGATCAATGAAACCAAGAGTTTGGACTTTGAAAAGGTAAATAAAATAGACAAAATTTTATCCAGGTCCACTAGGAAAAAAAAAAAAAAAGGGAAAAAACTCAAAAAAATAGAATCAGCAATGAAGAAGAATTTACAACTCACATGTCAGAAAAACAATGGATCATAAGAAACTACTATGAACATCTTTATTGTCAATAAATTAGACTGGATAATCTATACAATCATCTGTGACTGAATCATGAAGAAATAGAAAACCTGAACAGACCAATTACAAGCATAGCAATCAAAAGTCTTCCAAAAGACAAAAGCCCAGAAGCAGATGGTTTCACTAGTGAGATTTACCAAACTTTAAAAGATGAACAGAGGTATTAACCTGTCCTTCTCAAAGATGAACAAAGATGTCCTTCTCAAAGATGAACAAAGGTATTAACCTGTCCTTCTCAAAATCTTCCAAAAAATTGAACAGAGAGGAATGCTTCCAAACACATATTAAGAGGCCAACATTATCTTAGTAAGAATACAAGGACATCACAAAAAAGTAAAAAAAAAAAGAAAAAAACAACTGCAGACCAATATCCTTGAGCAAAATAGATGCAAAAATCTGCAATAGTATCTTAGCAAACTGAATTCAATAATGCACAGTAAGAGTCATACATTATGACACAGATTGGTCATAATCACAAGGGATGCAAATATGGCTTGAAATTTGAAAATTGATCTATGAACTTCACCACATCAATAAAGCAAAAGATAAATATCATATGATCATATCAGCAGATGCCTAAAAAGCATTTGACTAGCTTCAACAAATATTTATGATAAAATTCCTTAAGAAACAGGGACACCATCCACTTTGTGGTCTGTCCTCACCATAGATCCTTAAAAAAAAAAAAAAGAAACAGGGCCTCCCCGGTGGCCCAGCGGTGGAGCGCTGGGTTGCGAAGCTGCCTGCGGCCTCTGCGGTGCCGGTTCAATCCCCGGCTGCTCCCCGGCCACCAGAGGAGGGTCCCACATGGCGCGCAGACCTCTCCTGCCGCCCGCTGTTCCCCTCAGCAGTGTACTTCAGTCCTTCTGCCTGCTCTGCCCCTCGCTCTGGCTCTGGTGAATTCTCTCACCCTCCCGCGCTTCTGACTGTACCCAGTGCATGTATAAACAAAACAAACAAGCAAACAAATAAAGAAAGAAAAACATGCCTCTATTAAAAAAAAAAAAATCTAAAAAAAAAAAAAAAAAAAGAAACAGGGACAGAATAATCACACCTCAGCATAATAAAGGCCATAGATGACAAAACCACAGCTAACCTCATACTCAATGGAGAAAATCTGAAAGCTTTTCCTCTAATATCTGGTACATATCCTACATATCCTGATGCCCACTTTCACAAGCTGTTCAACACAGTATTGGAAGTCCTAGCAATTCAGGAACAGAAAAATATAAGATGAATTTAAACTGGGAAACAAGAAAAGTTATCACTTTTTGCAGATGACATGAGAATCCTAACCTAAAGACTACACCAAAAAAAAAAAAAAAAGAAAGAAAAGAAACTGATTAAATTACTGAATCAATGCAGCAAAGTGGCAGTTTACAAAATCAATTTGCAAAAATCAATTGTGTTTCTATATGAAGACAACAAACTAGAGGGTCTCCCTGGTGGCGCAAGGAGTTAAGACGCAACCTACGAAGCTATCTGCAGCCACTGCAGCATGAGTTCGATCCCCAGCCAGGGAGCTACCCGCATGGCACAGCAGACCTCTCCTGACTCGCCTGCTGCTCCCCTCAGCAGTGTATTTCAGTCAATCTCCTGTTCTGCTCTACACTCTGTCTCTGGTGAATGCTCTCATACTCCCACACCTCTGGCCTATACCCCAGTTCTTGTATACATAAATAAATAATCTTAAAAAAAAACAACAACAAACTATAAGAGAAAGAAATCAAGAAAAAATCCATTTACAATCCTATCAAAAATCATTAAATACCAAGGAATAAATTTAACAAACGAGATGAAAAATCCATACAACAAAAACCACGTGATGTTCCTTCTACCTGGCTGTCCCTATCTCTGCAAGCCTAGTCTCCATCTACTCCCTTCCCCAGCCTATCTGGATGGCAGCTTAAAGTTCTGGGAGCCAGTCTGACATTCTAGGAGTCACTGGACACTTTCTCCCTAGAAGCCAAGACTACAATTGTTTCTTCTTCTCTCTCCTCCCTTGGCTCCTGGGAATGCGGCTGCCTCAACCACACTAGAGCCTAAGAAGAGTAGCTGTTTCTTGAGATGTTGAGAGCCAGTTCTTTCTGTGCCTTGGATACATTGGAAAGCCTGATGGCAACCCTGGAAAGATTCATACTTTCTTTTGTGAGTTTGGTGGGAAGAGGGGATGTAGACAGTATTTTATTAAAAAAAGTACAGCAGTTGAGCGCAGCAGTTGAGCCCTGGGTTGCGAAGCTGCCCGCAGCCTCTGCAGTGCCGGTTCGATCCCGGCTGCTCCCCGGCCACCGGAGGAGGGTCCCACATGGCACACAGACCTCTCCTGCCGCCGGCTACTCCCCTCAGCAGTGTACTTCTGCCTGCCCTGCTCCCCGCTCTGGCTCTGGTGAATTCTCTCACCCTCCCGCGCTTCTGACTGTACCCAGTGCTTGTATAAATAAATAAATAAATAAAATCTTAAAAAAAATAGTCTTTAAAAAAAGTACATATTATATGTATATATACTTAAAAGAAGTATATTTGTGTGTATAGTATATACATGTGTGTATGTGTATATATACTTTATATACATATATATACATATCTAACATGACACAGAAATAAATCCATGATAAATCTACCCCCCCCAAAAAAAATGGTTCTGAGAAAACTGGAGAGCCATGTAGGAAGGAATGAAACTAGACCACTATTTTGCACATACAAAATAATAATTCAAAATGAATTAAAGACTTGGGTGTAAGACATAAAGCCATAAAATATACAGTAGAATATATAGGCAAAACAATCTGTGAAATTGTTTCAGTGATGTCTTGGGAGATTTGACTCCAATGGAAATGGAAACAAAAGCAAAACTAAACAAATGGAACTACATCAAATTAAAAAGTTTCTGCACAGCAAAATAAACTAGCATTAAAACAAAAAGACACCCTGTTGAATGGGAGAAAATATTTGCACATCTTATGTCTAAGAAGAGAATAATATCCAAGACCCACAAAGAGCTCATAAAACTCACCAAGAAGATAACAAATAATGAAAAAAAATTGGGCAGAGGAGCTCAATAGACACTTCACCAAAGAAGACATACCTGAAAAAAATGCCCTTCATCACATATTATCAGACAACAGGCACCTGAAAAAAATGCCCTTCATCACATATTATCAGAAAACTGCAAATCAAAACCACAATGACATGTTATCTCACACCTGTGAAAATGGCCCATATCAAATAGATCAGAAACAAGTGTTGACAAGTATGTGGAGAAAACAGAACTCTCCCACGATGTCAGTGGGAATATGGACTTTTCTAGTCATTATGTTAAATAGCATGGAGCTTTCTAAAAATATTTGGAATAGATCCACCATCTAACTCATTAATTCCCCTCCTCAGTATCTATCCAAGAAATATAAAAACATTAATTTAAAGGGATATGTGCACTCCTATGTTGATAATAACACTATTTATAAACAATGCAAGGTATAAAAGCAACCTAATTGCCTAATGACAGATGCGCTGATAAAGCATATGTGATATATGTGCACAATGAAATACTACTCATTTATAAAAAGATAAAATCTTGCCATTTGTGACAACATGGATGGAGCGAGAGGGGATTATGCTGAGCAAAATCAGCAGACATAGGAATGATACGGATCAAAACTGGAAATGAAGAGAAGTGCCTGGTTTGTGAGTCCCCATCCATAGACTCAAGAACAAAGGACAAGACCCAAAACAGAGAATTAAAAAGGAGTTTAACAAAAGGCTTTGTTTACATAGGGAGTGCTAAGAGGGGGAGAGGATCAAATGGTGAAGGATGAACATCTCCAAGGATAACTCTGAGGTGTGGGCTGAGCCCACAGGCCCATCTCCTGTCCTCTGACATGCTGGTTCAGGGTCCCCCAAGCTGGCTCTGATGTTGTGGCACCAGCAAATCTGCTAGCATACTGGACATGATAGTGTTTCTAGTGGTGTCAGCAGACCTGCGAGGCGAGTGCACATGGAAGCTGGGAGCAAAAAAGAAAGAAGAGGAGACACATCTGCCCTTTGGCTTTAGTCCTCTTGCCCCTTCAACAATGGCTGTTCAGCTCCTTCCTCCTTTCTAGAAGCCCCTCACCTCCCCGATTCAGGAATTCTAATTCACATGTTGTGGAGTGGAAGTGCTTGGTCACACAGCAATGGTGGTCTGACAAGGTGTCAGGAGGTAGAATCTAGAGCATCATTCACTGGAGGTTGTTCCAGCTGTGCTGCCTCTTTTAACAGAAAGATGGATACGGGTTTATTTCACTCATATATAGACTATGAAGAAACAAAGCAAGTGAGCAGATAAAATCAACCAAAACAAACCTTTGAAATCTGACTGGAAAACTGAGGTTACCAGTTTTGGAGGAACCGGGTTAGGGTGGAGACTTATGGGTGCTTTGGTGTTTGATAACATACATCTGACGAGGTATGAACCTGTATATCAAAATAAATACAGAGTTGTAAACAAATTTAACATAAATAAATAAAAAATAAAAGATCAAAGTATGGTGTTTTCAAAAATCAGTGTAGGAACAACTAGATATTTACATGCAAAGAATGAATTTAGCCCTCTATCTCAAAGCATTAGGACGATACAAATCAATATAAGGACTGCCATTGTTAGCCTCCCTGTAGGTCTCTCACCCATATCTGTTCCAATTATCTCTTTCCATGTCCCCCAAGTCCCTGGTTTCTTCTTCTTATCTCTCGGGTCCATGTGCAGCCTCAAGTCTCCACTTAGTCTCCTTTAATTTTGGTCTCCTACTAAGATTATGCTTTTCTGTTACTGCCATCCTTAGCTAGATTTCAGTTCTGTGACTTTGGGCCATTGTAACAGTGTAATATCCATAGAAAGGGGAAGTTCCAGGTACCCGCCCCTCCAAAGGGAGAGGGGAGCTGAGCATCCAGGGGATACTAAAAAGGACTTAGGGGAGAGAGACAAGTGAAGAAGCCACACTTGCTTCTCAGCCTTGGATGTGCACCAGGGACTTGGAGGGCATGGAAGGAGACACTTGAAAGAGACAGAGATATGGATGAGAGACCTGTAGGGAGGCTGACAGTGGTTTATCTCCTTTCCTTCCAGACTTGCCTGGCCGCTTCTGTCCCTTTCGTATGGTTGCCTACCAGAAGGTGCCTTAGACTTGTGGCAAGCTTTTGGGTCTCAGTGGACCTGCTTTGGGCCAACCCTGTTTGGATGGGCATTTCCCCCACAAACTTTGGGTGTTTCTTTGGAAAACTATTTTAACTATATTCTTTCTCTTCTCTCTATTGCACACCTTCTATTGAAGTCCTTACATACTAAGAGTATGTTTTGTTTTTATGTGGCAGATGGCAGAACCTATTTAGAGTGTGCAGGTCTGGGAGTCCCAGGTGCCCTTCCTTCTGCCAGCTAACAGAAAGTCCTAGTTACATTATAAACCTAAGATATCAGAATAAACTGGTTCTTGATGGCTCTGAAAAAGTGAAAGGATGAAAGACATAAGCCCTCTCTGTGTTAAGAAAATTTAAGTAGAAAAATGTTCTGATTTCATGAATTTATTTTATATTATTTCCAAATATTTTTGTACATTAACTTTTTTTAGTTTTTAGTAAGCATATAGCTTATAGCATAACCATCAATTCAATGAATAATTATTTCCAGACACCAGGCTATAGGCACTTTGCCTGTTAATAATATATTAAAACATTATAGCACCCATGTTATTGAAATTCTCAGTCTAATAGGAAGAATGTTACACAGAAATATAATACCCAAAAATGTGTGATGAAGGCTCTGATATGGTTAATAACAAAGGGCTTTGGGAACATAGAGGAAGAACCTTCAATCACAGCCAGAGGAATGGGTGTGCAGTGTCAGGATTGGCACCTCTCAGAGGAAGGGTTATGAAATAGATACCACTATCATCCCTAATTTACACATGAGGAGCCTGAGGGTCAAAGAGGTTATGTAATTTGCCCAAAGTCACACAGGAAGTCAGAGGTGTGACTGGTTTTCAAACCTAGAGCTGTGTGACTCCACAGAGCCCTGTAAGTTTTATTGTTGTTCCAATATGGTGAGATGGACAAATCAGGAGACAATTCCCATTGAAAAGAGCTTGTTCACTAACTTGACAGAAAATTTGCACTCCTGTGTTTATTGCAGCATGATTTACAATAGCCAAATTATGGAAAGAACCTAAGTTCCCCAAAACAGATGATTGGATCAAGAAAATGTGGCACGAGGGACTGTGGTGTTGGGTCACAGGTATTGTGTTGGTAGAGAATTATGGGGACTACACCTGAGGGGAGAAATCAAATACTGTACAGAAATGAACAACAATGTAAGAAAACAAAACAAAAAAAAGTGATATATATATATATATATACACACAACAGAATATTAGTTAAAAAAGTTAAACTCATGCCATTTGTGCCAATCTGGATGAAGCTAGAAGGGCTAATGTTGAGTGAAATAAGTCAGAAGGAGAAAGACAAATACCAGATGGTGTCACTAATATGTGTGATATAGAGTACTAAACTAAGAGTCAGATAAAGACAAACTTAAAAATCAACACTTGAAAGCTGACTGAAGCAGTGGTGAGTGGAGAAGGGATAAGAACAAAGAGGGAAGGAAGGAAGCACAGTGGACTATGGTGGTGGACTTTGATTTGGTGATTTGGTGGTGGATGTACTTACAGTGGCAATTTCTCATGGGAATATCCAAATATTTCATCAATTACTATTTTTTTGAAGATTTATTTATTTATTTATTTATTTATTTATTTATTTATTTATTTATACAAGAATCAAGGTACAGGCCAGATGCGCGGGAGGGTGGGAGGATTCAGCAGAGACAGAGCGGGGAAGAGAACAGTCAGACTGATGAAATACACCGCTGAGGGGGGCAGCGAGTGCGACAGGAGAGGTCTGCCATGCCATGTGGGACCCTCGCTGGCCGGCCGGGATCGAACTAGCGCTGCAAAGGCTGCAGACAGCTTCAAAAAGTGGTGCTCAGCCGCCTGCACCACCAGGGGAGGCCCTCATCAATAACTCTTAAAAGAAAAAGACAGTTTGTTACTCACACTTCCCAAAAGGAAGGACAAGAAAAGTCAAGCAGGGCTACAGAGAAGCACCAGTATCAGTCAGGAGGTGGCAGGTACTCCTCTCCCTGAGAGCCTTTATTGTTAATTTTCAGAGGGACAGAACAGGCCAGAGTAAGCAGGTATAGGATTAGCTAATTGAATAATTGCAGTGGGCTCTAGGGCACACAGGCTGTTATCTAGTGATCTGGGAGCTGCCCTGGAATGATAAAGTTAGGGCAGGGAAATAGTGGCCCAAGTGTGAGAGCCCTGTTAAGGGCTGCTAAAGGAGGTACCTTGGGGAGGGGATTGAAATGTTTGGTTTGCATATGGAGGGAGCAAGATCTGTAGGAAGGAACTCACCCTTCCAGTGTTAGCAAGATCCAGAGAGGTAAAGCATCTGTGAGTCCCAGGGATTAGTTAGGATTAAGTAGGCAACTTTAGGCACAGTGAAGGCAGGGACTTTGGGAGAGCTAAAGAGGCTTCTGAGATAAGGGCAGAGAAATCCAGGAGAGCTGATGACACTGAATTTTAAGAGGCGGGGCCTCCCTGTTTTGCAGGGGTTAAAGCCTCAGAGCTATTAAGCTATTGGCAGCCTCTGTGGCAAGAGTTCATCCCCAGCAAGGGAGATGACCCATATGGCACAGCAGACCTCTGATGTATCGCCCACTGCCCCCCTCAGCACTGTATTTCAGTCATTCCACATATTCTGCTCTCCACTCTGTCTCTGGTGAGTCTGCTCACCCTCCAAACCTCTGGCCTATAAGAGAACTTGGACAGGGGCAGTGAAAGAAAGAGTAAGATAAGAGCTGTCAGGCTGGAGACAGCTGCTAACGGTAGTACAGCCATGGAGAGAACCAGTCACAAAGAGGATGACAAGATTTTAGAATAGAGAAAAAAGTTTCACATAGTCCCTACACAGGGGCCCATACCTCGGCTTTACCACTCCTTAGCATTGCTTCCTGGGAGTCTTCACTTTTCCTCTAAATAAGCCTTTTTCTAAAAAAAAAAAAAGATTTATTTATTCATGCATACAAGAACCCGGGTACAAGCCAGATGTGCGAGAGGGTGAGGATTCACCAGAAGCAGAGCGGGGAACAGACCAGGCAGATCCATTGAAGTACACTGCTGAGGGGAGCAGCGGCCAGACAGGAGAGGTCTGCTGCACAATGTGGGTATCTCCCCAGGTGACCAGGATCGAAGCCACACTGCAGAGAAGCCATGCTGCAGAGACTGTGGACAGCTTCACAGCGCTGTGCTCAGCTGCCTGTGCCACCAGGGAGGCCCTCCTCTAAATAAACATTTTCTTTACTTTCTAAATAAATATTTGCTTCTCTCTGCTTATTTCTCGGAGTGTTTGTCTCCTAATTACCTTCTGCAGTGTTGTGGGACAAGACCCATGATGGTTCAAGTATTATAGGAGTGAAAAACAGCAAACGGCAGCAACCGTAATCACCGAAACCGGCTTCAAAAAGATATGCTAAGTACAACCCTGTGGTCCCTGTTAACACATCATGTGTCTATTTTTTTTTTTAACAATTCATCTGATGATCAATTTTTTTTTCCGAAGATTTATTTATTCATGCATACGAGAACCAGGGTACAGTCCAGATGTGCAGGAGCATGAGAGAATTCACCAGAGACAGAATGGGGAACAGACTAGGCAGACCCACTGAAATACACTGCTGAGGGAGCAGCGGGGCAAGACAGGAGAGGTCTGCTGTGCCATGTGGGCAGTTCCCTGGCTGGTATGGAAATTGTGCTGCAGTGGCTGCAGATAGCTTCACAGTGTGGTGCTTAACCCCTTGTGCCACCAGGGAGGCCCTAGAGGAATCATTTTATGGTTATTATGAACTACAGTAAAAAACGAGAATATGAACCAACTCCCACAACCAGCACGCAGAAAAGAAACCGTCCATAGTTCCAGAGCTGTCTCTTCTAGTTTGCAGGGAAGACGTGGGTCTGAGTCTGTAGAAGTGAGTGAGGGAAAATAAATTGAATATGAGGAAGTGGATGCTGCAAGGGAAGAAGGGAACCACATTTGTAATGACTAAATATAAATTAAATATTTGGGATAAATTTGAACAAGAAAATAAACACTATTGTTTTAAAATAGATTGAATCCGTGATTTCTAAAACAAAGAAAGCAAAAACATGACATCTCAAATTTTTAATCCTTTCTGTACAGGCTACCTAGACCATTTTTGATTAAGACAACTGTAGAAGGTTAGTGACTGCCAAAAGCAAATGCCACGTAGTGGTGTGTGTTGGTTTCCCATAGAACCCTGCTTTGCGGGGTGTCAGAATGCACTGCTTGGGGTCTCTGCTCACATTTGCTGGAATCAATCATGGCAGATTTTAATCAACAGTTTTCTCCCTCCACCCCCTTCCCCACTCCCCGTGTTTCTTTGTAAAGTCCTCAGCATTCTTACAGGATTTTTTTACGCTCCTTAGAGTATTCTTAAGCTAGATGAACCCGAAGAGGGTGCTTGGCCTGGGGGTCGTTCACCCATGCGCTGATGGGACTGGATTACTGGCTGCTAGTTTGTTTGCTGACTGCTAGTTTTCAGCGCTAATTAATTGCAGAGAGAACTGCCCCTTTCCCCATGTTCCGGTGATAGATCTTTGTTTTAAACCTGATCTTTGGTGGTTTGCAAGGGCACTCCTCTAGATAGTCGATTTCAGTTCTAAAGTGCCCCTCATCATATGGAGGATTGTGAGGAACAATATTCCACGTTTGCGGATTTCTTCAACCAACAGCCCCCCGCCCCCCACGCCCCCCCCACGCCTCCCATGCCCCCCCTCCCCCCCGCCCCCCTGCCTCCCGCCTCCCCGTCCCCGCCCCCACTCTCCTGGCCACCTCCCGTCCCCCCTCCCCTGTCCCACCTCCCCTGTCCCCCTCCCGCCCATCAGCCTTGGGCTGGCCACCATCTTAGATGTGGAGGGGCCGCTTTCCCGTGCTGTATTTTCTGGAGCTCCGCTTGCCCAGAAATTTTAAAAATTCTGCTAAATACAGTATTATAATAGGCTACATAATTTGCTGAATCTGGTAAAAATGAAAACATGGGCACCCTTGTTTAAAAAGCATTAAGAATGTCCAGACAGTGGCAGCACATCATGAACCTAGGCAACTACGCTGGTCTCCTACCCTTGATCCCAGCCTTGTGCAGCATAGTTGCTGGTCAGCAGACAACTTCTAGGATGAGCACAGAAGGTCTTTTTGATGCAGTAAGTCCTCACTTAATGTTTGGAAAAGATTCTTGAAAACTAGGACTTGAAGCAAAATGACATATAATGAAACCAGGTGCTCAAAAAAAAAAAAAAATCCTTAGGTTAACACAGTTGGGATATTTCCCCCTTCATTAAACTTAAAACAAAAAACAATTGAGCAAGACGATCTTGTTCGAGGACCTGCTAGATTTTCTGGTTACTTTCCACAATGGAACCAGCGGGTAAAAGCTCTGCCCTGTGGTGAGGACTCCAGTATCCTGAGACACGCTCTTTACTCCCCTTCCCCAGCTCATGGCTGTTTCCGGGAATTGGACATCACCTAGACACAGAAACAACGGGAAACTACATATTTCCATCATCCTAGAAAGGGCACAGAAACTCCCAAGCAGCCTGTAATGTCACTTTCTAAATACTCTGCTCCTAATTCCCTGCATAATAAATTTTACTTTCTTTATATAAACATTTTCACATGTGCCTTTGAGTTAATGTGGCTGAGCTAAATGTGTGTCTTTTATATTAAAAAAAGATAATCATTTTTCCTTAAAATATAGCCCCCCCCAAATATTTCCTTTATTTCTAAAAATAAGTTGTTTTGATTTCCGAAATTAATGTTTTTTTTTTATTTTACTCCCTTTTAGTACAATGACAGATCTCATTGTGTTTCTTTGAGACCCACCAAAGGGTTATTGATAAAATTGTTATCACCTGAAACTTGGCAATGCCTAACAAGGAGGTGACATATTTTTTCAAATAAGGACACTTGGTGGTAGATTCTGGGAAGATGGTTGCAGTAATGGCTATATAGTTTTTCAACCTCTCCAAACACCCACATAAGAAAAGCAACTAGAGAGCAAAAGCAAAATATATGGATAATATTTTCAACAAATTTAGGTTACAAGCTATGCCCTAAAACCCCAAAATTCAAGTAGATGAAAACAAAGTACCAACACTGCATCACTTACATGATTCAAGTGTCTGTGCAGAAGTAAAAAAAAAAAAAATAGCACAGCATCTAACTGAACTAGTAATAGGAGAATCACAAACTGGAACGAGCAGCTGAAACTGGTAGCTTTTTGCCCTTTTCAATACCAAACAAGTAAAAGGGAGTTTAAGAGTCGCTGAAGATGCTGGGAGCAGCATAGCCCCTATGAACTCTCAAAACTGAAATCTCAGGGATTCTTTCTAGGACAGATGCCCACAATTGTGAGAAACTGCTGGAAATGGAATCACAATCCAATAAGAAATGAACAAGAGACTAAGGAAATAAGAAGGTCCAAAACTCTGCTACACACACATTTCTACACTTGTGGCTATTGAGCACTTGAAATGTGTGACTAGTCAGAATTCAGATATGCTGTAAGTATAAATCACAAACTAGCTTTTGAAAAATATAAACATCTCATTAATTATCGGTATACTGATATGTTGAAATAACATGTTTGCATAGATGGATTTAAATAAATTATTCATGTCATGTATCTCCTCATAATTTTTCAATTTGGCTGCTAAAAATGGCAAATTACACGTCGCTAGTATTGTATATCCATTAGACAGAATTCCATATTACTGAAGTTTGAGGTGTCTTTTACACATCTGAAGTGGAGAAATCAATTAAATAGCTGATAAACATGACTAGAGCACCAGGGGATGGGTGGGAGTCCTTACCAGATATGACCAGGGGAGTGGGTAGAGAAGTCTCTTTAAAAAAAAAAGGGCCTCCCTGGTGGTGCAGGCAGTTGAGGGCAGCGCTGTGAAGCTGTCCACAGCCTCTGCAGTGCAGGTTCCATCCGGCCAGCCGCGAAGAAACCCACATGGCCCCAGCAGACCTCTCCTGTCTTGCCTGCTGCTCCCCTGAGCAGTGTATTTTGGTAGATCTGCCTGTTCTGTTCCCTGCTCTGTCTCTTGTGAATCCTCTCACCCTCCCGCACATCTGGCCTGTACCCTGGCTCTTGTATATATAAATCTTTAAAAAAAAAAAAGAATAACAAAGAGATGGAATCCCTTAGGAAGTAAATGCACAGAGGACACATCTTTTGGCCTAAGAGTGTGTGGGTACCTTAGGCTAGACCTCCTTAAAAAACCTGAAATATTTGCTAAATAAGTCAGGGTGTTGGGAACTGGTAGGCATATAAAATTGTCCCTGTGGACTCTAGGGGCCTTAACAGGAGCCTCTAAAATGTGGGATTCAGGAACATGGCTTTCTTGGCCAGATCTATCACGTACCAAAAAAGCAGAGAGGAGAAATATGAAAAAACACAGAGATGGAATTCCTTTTACTGGTTTGGTTTATATTTTTTTCGCTGCCATTCCTTTAATGAGCTCTTTTGCCATGTTTGCATAGCTTAACTTCTGGAAAAAACAGCTGATATGAATTTCCTTATAGAGGTAGTAAGAGAGTCAAAGTAGAAAATGTAGGATACAGGACCTCCCTGGTGGCGCAGGCGGTTGAGCACAGCACTGTGAAGCTGTCTGCAGCCTCTGCAGCATGGGTTAGATCCCAGCAGGCCAGGGAGATTCCCATACGGCCAGCAGACCTCTGCTGACTCGCCTGCTGCTCCCCTCAGCAGTGTATTTCATCAGTCTGCCTGTTCTGTTCCCCACTCTGTCTCTGGTGAATCCACTCACCCTCCCATACATCTGGCCTGTACCCCGGTTCTTGTATAAATAAATACATCTTTAAAAAAAATTTAAAAAAAAGAAAATGTAGAATACAGGAGAGACCTATCACTAGTTATTCCCAAAACTGGATATATAACCTACACACAGCATGGTATTATGTCCATCCAGATCTTTTCAAATGTCTACATACATACATACCCACGCATATACACTCACTCTCACATACCTCACATACCTGACAAACTCACATTTTTTTAAAATGGACTATCTATTGACTTATATTCCGCAATAAATACCAATTTCTGCACCAATCATTAACCTTGAATCAACCTCCCAGAAATTCTCTCCCCCAAAAGGTGTTAGGCGCACCTTTTCCCAACAGTTTTTCCTCCTCTAGAAACTAAGATCTTTTCCTCTGGGTTCTGACTCCTCCCGTTGTCCCCCAGGTAGATCCTGAGTCTTCTGTCATGGAAACACTACTCCCATCTGGGTGAGGATCTCTCTCCTCATCCCCAATCCCTCCCCCATAATGCCCTGCTACTTTCCAGACCCTGGGTATTTCCATCACCCCTCCTTTTTTCTCGTCACTTTGGGTTGAATACTCCATCTTTTTCTTCTCCACGTTGCAAATCACTAGCACGTTTATGGAAATTTCTAGGATTGAACTCCATTTTGTACATTGGGAATACACAATTGCTAGGATAGTATTTTATTCCCTCTCCCTTACAAAGAGTGAGCTATTATCAAATAACTCTTTAATCTTTAAATAAGACAAAATTAACAGGTTTTTGGACAATGAAAGAGTGCTACATTTTTTTGGAAATAAAATCAACATTTTTATTAAGAAATTTCATTAAAGAAAGGCAACTTGAAAAACGCAAATCTCAGCTCAGGGGCAAAAACGACCTGTTTGAGAAATAAGGGGGCCTGGAACCAAGGGCCAACAGCATTAAGGGCAGGGTGGTAGAATTATGGCCTTCAAAACTGCCTCTCCAAACAACAGTTTTAAAACTGTTCTTGGTGCTGGTTAATAACTAGAACACTTAGAACTCTCACAGGCAACGGTGGAGAGGACAGCCTATCCAGGGAAATGGGTAGATATTGCTTTCACAGGTTTTATAACGGTGCCTATGGAAGGTCAGGCATGGGAGTTGAACAGCGGGGAGGAGTACTCCAGATTTCATCCGGCTCATCGGAAGAGAGCGGACTCAGAACTTCATGCTCAGGCAGCAAGGCGCGCCTCAGGCTAGAGGGGCTAGGAGTGGAGATGGCAGCCAGCCCAAGGCGCATGGAGGAGGAGGAGGAGGCGCTATGGCCAGAGAAAGGGCTATGGCCAGCAGACACAGGGGAAGAGGGTGCAGAGAAGGAGGAAGTGGAAGAGGAGGAGGAAAAGCTCTCTCCAGCACCCTGCATCTGGAATGGAAATAAGCGGCCAGGGGGTGAGGGTGAGGAGGCACGCATACGGACTGCATGCCAAATGCGCTGGGGAGAAACGCTTGGACCCTCAGCATCTGAAGAACTTGAGCTGCTATGGAAGACCAGCCTACGTAAAGCACACCCAGGGGAAGGAAAGGGACCCTGGGCAGCTGGCCCAGGCGGAGAGGGGCGGCTGGTGGGGGCTGATTTTCTCTGGGTTGGGCGGAGGATAAAGCCCAGAGCGGTGGGGCTGCTCTGGGGGGCTGGGCTTTGGTAGATGTCGCTGCTGCGAAGGGCAGGGCTTGACCCGGATGCGCGGCTACCGGAAGCACGTTGGCGCCTGGCTGTACAGCGGCGGACAACAGGGCCTGGCTGGGTAGCGCGGCGGCGGCGGCGGATGGCAGGGCCTGGCTGGGATCCACGGCGGCTGACGTCAGCGGCTGGGTCGGTAGCGCGGCGGCGGCAGACGGTAGCTGTTGGCTGGGTTGCGCGGCGGCGGCGGCCTGCAGCGGCTGGCTGGGTTGCGCGGCTGGGGCGGCCAGCAGGGCTGGGCTCAGGAGCGCGGCGGCGGCCGGCAGCAGCTGGCTCGGTTGCACCGCGGCGGCGGACGGCAGGGCCGGTTTCGGGAGCTTGGCGGCGGCAGCGGACGGCAGGTCCTGCCTGGGATCCGCGGTGGCGGGCGGCAGGGCCCGGCTCGGGCGCGCGGCGGCGGCGGCCATCAGGGCCGGTTGCGGGTGCTTGAAGGCCACCATCAAGACCGGGCTCCGGTACTCGAAGGCCGCTATCAGGACCGGGCTCGGTTGCCCGGCAGCGGTGGCGGCGGTCATGGCCTGGCTCGGGAGCTCTGCAGCAAACAACACGGCCTCTTCGGGATCCACGGCGACGAGCATCAGGGCCTGGCTCGGGTGCGCGGCGGCAGATGGCAGGACCTGGAGGGTTGGTGTGGCTTCGGAGGGCAGTGCCTGGGCGGGATGGGAGACACCCAGGAGAAGCTCGAAAATGGCTGCCGCAGCCCAGCTGAGACTTTGGAGAAGATGGCGGCAAAAGCAAGCGCCTCTGAGGCTCTGAAGCCTCAGGGATCAGACAGCGCTTTATGGGCTTCTGAGCTTGGGCAGACTCTGTATGACTGGGCTGCTTCCTCCCACTGCTGTTCCCCGGGCCTGGGGTCTGTCTCACACACCCACCAACTGGGCCATCACCCCTCGTGGCTTGCCCCATAGCGACTGCGCCGCTCTCGGGCGTCATCTGGATACCCTGGTCCGTGACCACCACACATACAGGATATGTGTGAGAACTTAGGGTGCCCTGGACATCAGAAGGCCCTTTCACTTGCACACAGTCCAAGTTGGGCTGGCCTGGGTCGTCACCAGCGATGGAAATGGCATCAGCGGCCACGGGAGAGGAAGAACCTGCCGTGGCGCTGTGTGGGGCGCCGCCACTAGACCCAGACAGGTCGCTTAAAACGCTGGGTGCTGAGGCGAAGGAATCCGGGTCACTGGCCCCACAGACTTTGCCATGGTCAGTGACCACCTCACTCTTCAGCCCTGGGGGCACCTCACCTAGCAGCTGCTTCTGCTCCAGCTTCCAGTGTGATTGGGTGGCCATAACGCTAGGTTCTCGCTCTGAGACGGAAGAAACAGAAGTGCACCCAACAGAGGACTGAGGACGAAGCCTCTGCATAGGCTGCCTCTGCAAACGCTGCCTCGCTAGAGCTCGAGCTCCACGAGTGAGGGTGGGCGGGATGCGGAGGAGTCTTGCTTGTGATTGGTGAGCTGAACATCACGTGACTCGTCTTTCACTAGTGAGCCAACCCAAGACGACCTAACTCAAGCCCGCCTCACTTTGAAAAGGATGGTGTGCTCCCCCACCCCACCCCCACTAAGCCCCCCCCCACTCCTACTCCCTTCCCCCCACCCATGTCTGTCGGATGTCGTTGATAATGTGAATGCCTGCTTCCTTACTAGGGTGGCGGAGCGGAGTGTGTGTGTGGGGGGGAGGGGGTAGACTGTACACACAATTTGAGTCATCCTGGAACGATTTAGTTTAACACCATTCTGGTGGTTCCCTTCCAAATGAAAGCTTGAAAGAAATACCACGCTGACCAGCGGGCTATATCCCCAAGCCAGGTACCCCTCTTGGAAATTAATCAGAACACTGGACCCACGTGTGACCCCAAAAGGGACTTCCTGAAACTCTTTTGGGCATCTAAATAACCCCATGTGGGGCTTCGGGTGCACTGTAGGGTTGACAAGTTGCCAGAAGGCTAGAAAACAGATGGGGCCCAGGCCGTCTTGGCTCAGATGTTCGGCATTCTTGCCACTTTGGAGGGGTTTTGAATTTGCCGTAAAATGCCATCCCCTGATTTTATGATCTGAGGCACAATCTGGAGTCGTCTGGGATTAAGGGTGACACTCTCCATAAATATGCATCATCATTTATATGGGTTATATATTACTCCACTGATAAATGCATATTCATATTTGAAATACTCTACGTTCTTGCCTAAGATTTTCCATTTGATATCACCATAAATACGCTATGTTGAAGCTGAATGTCTAAACACTGATTTTTAGTCATTATTACAAAGGGGTGCAAATTCAGTACCCAAAATAGAAAAGCAAATGTAAGAAAATGAGAACATAAATTTCCACATTTCGAAGCATTTAATTATTTTTTGGTAGAACAAATATTTTTTTTTTTATTTTATGAAAATGGAATTTTTTTTTTGCACACAATATTATTTTTTAAACCTACTTTGGGTTCAGGAAAGTTTCTATGTCAATAAATAAATTTTCACAATGCTGTTGTGTAATTATACTTCCCTTCTGAAAGTTTACATTTTTAAACATCGGTATATTGATCAGCATTTGTTGTTTCCAACTTTTTATAACACATCAATGTGAAACATCCTTTTAGCTAAAAATTGTTCACATTCTTAGATGTGAACTTGTGCATAAATTCCCAGAAGAGGAAATTACTGATACAGACCAGGCACATTTGTAATTTTTTGGTAAAAATATTGGTAAGCAATTCTGAAAGTCATTACATCAATTTTCGCAAAATTAAATGGCATAGTTAGTGGAATGGATGAGCAACTGGACTGCCGTAAATGGAATGAGCAACTGGACTGAAATACGATAGAATGGAATGATTTGGACTGGAAAATGGATTTGAAATGGAATGCAAAATGTGATGAAATGAAGGCTTGTAGTGCAAACTGGAATAAATTGGAGAATAGAATATGAACTTCAACAGGATATGGAATAGAAAATTGAATGGGATGAAATGGAAAATAAAGTGAAAATGTAATACTTTCGAAAACGGAAAGAAATACCTAATAACATGGATTCAAAGAAAAATGTGAGAAAAGGAATGAAATGGAACACAGTGTGAAATAAAATATTAAAGAAAAGGAAATAAAAAATGAGATAGGAATGACCATAGAATGGAGTATAATATGCAATGACTTGAAATAGACCATTATAAGTTTAAAAATACATAAGAGAACGGACTAGTGAAATTTAGGTGAAATGCAGAATACAAAGTTATGAAGGATGGAATAGGAACTGAATAAAAAGGGAACATGGAAAATGAAACACTACACTAATGAAGTACTGGATGGACTTAAAGGAAGAATAAGTGAATAGAATGGGTTTTGGTCATCTACCATCCAATAATAAGGTGTAGTGGAACAATGCCCATTCATGGATTTTGTAGAGCTAGGATTGAGATAGGGTAGAACAAGAATGCCTGTCTGCTTAACAATGTCTGGGACCTCATCTGGGAAAACTTGAATGACTCTGGGGTTATGAGGAAAGGACAGCAATCAATGGTGACTCTTATTTTGGCCATGGTATCTGTTTGGATAGTGGTGCTACTTCCTGGAATAGGGAAAGCTTGCAGATTGGGGGACACAGTAGGAATTGGTAATCTTGCTTTGATGATATTCGCTACTGCACCCTCTTTGTCCTAGTCATTTAGGGGTGTGCATCACACCTTATTTCACAGCCATTCTCTTAATTTGGTAGCTAAACCTTCACTAGTTTGATGGGTCCAGTTTCCTCTTAGGAGTCATTTCAATTTAATTTCTGAGATCTTCCTTTCCGGAATCACTCTCTTCAGTAAAAGGGGAAAGATTTATTCAATTTGAAGAGAAACAAGAGCACCATCTCGCCACACACACACACACACACATACACACACACAGAGTATTCTACTTACTGATTTGTTCTCTGGATCTCAGACTTGATGCTAAGAAAGTCCCTCTCTTTAACTCCACTGGTGTGACATCAGTGTCCTCTCATTTTTTTGCTAGTACTCCTGTTTAAAAAGTAGTGTGTAAGTATGTATGTATTTGCATATAAGAAAATACAGAAAAGTGAATTTTGTAATCATACTTTATTTTCTGAATGTTTTCAATGAGCATATATTATTCTTATACTGAGAAAAAGTACAGCAATTTGCATTATTAAATTAATTTTAATGTTTAATTAGATTTTAAGCAATTGTAATATAAAACAAGCTATCATATATACCACTGGGTGAGGTTATAAATTCATAGCACATTGCTAATACAGAGTTGACCACACATATAAAAACTCCATTTGACAGTACATTTTCTAGATATTCATTCTAAAATACTCATAATGTGATATATTCAAAGGTGATTACTACAATGTCATTTATTTGGAATAATCTTTTTTTTTTATTTTTTATTTTTTTATTTATAATAAATTTTATTTTTATATTCCCCTTACAATTGCAACCCCCCCATTCTGACCCCAATCCCTATCTTCCCGCCCCCCATCCCCCAAAAAGTGTCGCTGGTTCATAGTTTATTGTTGATTTTGATTTTCACTTTCTTATAGTTATTCATTTTCCTGGTCCCTTATTTAAGTTTTCTAGATTCCTGCTATGAGTGAGACCATCCGGTATTTTTCTTTTTCTTTTTGGCTTATTTCACTGAGCATGATCCTTTCCAGTGCCATCCATGTTGCTGCAAATTGCATGTGTTTATCTTTTTTGAATGCTGAGTAATATTCCATGGTATATATGTACCACAACTTCTTGAATCAGTCATCTATTTTTGGGCATTTGGGCTGTTTCCAAAGCTGAGCTATTGTAAACAGTGCTGCTATAAACATAGGGGTGCAGGTGCTCTTTGGAATTGATGTTTCTGTGTCCTTTGGGTAAATACCTAGGAGTGGAATTGCTGGATCATATGGAAGCTCTATGTTTAGTAGGTCCAGAAATCTCCACACAGCTCTCCATAGTGGTTGGACCAGTTTGCACTCCCACCAAAAGTGCAGGAGAATTCCTTTTTCACCACAACCTCGCCAACATTTGTTGTTGCTAATTTTTTTAATATGTGCCATTCTCACTGGTGTGAGATGGTATCTCATGGTAGTTTTGATTTGCATTTCCCTGATTGCAAGGGATGTTGAACATTTTTTCATATGCCTGTTGGCCATTTGCATTTCCTCTTCAGAGAAGTTTCTTTTTAGCTCTTCTGCCCATTTTTCGACTGGGTTATTTTCTTTGTTGTTGTTGAGTCTCATCAGCTCTTTGCAGATTTTTGTGATCAGTCCTTTATCATTAGTGTTGGGTGCAAAAATGTTCTCCCAGTTGGTGGGGTTTCTCTTTGTTTTTGTTATTGTCTCTTTTGCTGTGCAGAAGCTCTGTAATTTGATCTAGTCCCAGCTGTTTATCTTTGCCTTCACTATCACTGCTTTGGGCAATGTGTCTGTAAAGATGTCTTTGATGTGCAAATCACGTAGTGTTTCGCCTATATTTCCTTCTATATATTTTATGGTTTCAGGTCTTATGTCTAGTTCTTTAATCCATTTTGAGTTGATTTTTGTGTATGGTGTGAGGTAGTGGTCAAGCTTCATTCTTTTGCATGTAGCGACCCAGTTTTCCCAGCACCACTTATTGAACAAACTTTCTTTGCTCCAATGCATAGTCTTTGCTCCTTTGTCAAAGATTAGTTGACCATAAATCTGTGGGTTTATTTCTGGATTTTCTATTCGATTCCATTGGTCTGTATGTCTGTTCTTGTTCCAATACCATGCAGTTTTGATGATTATGGCTTTGTAGTATAGCCTGAAATCTGGGAGTGTGATGCCTCCATTCCCTTCTTTCTTTTTTAGGAGAGCTTTGGCAATTCGAGGTTTTTTGTGATTCCATATGAATTTCATCAATAATTGCTCTATTTCTTTGAAGAATGACATTGAAATTTTGATTGGAATAGCATTGAATCTGTATATTGCTTTTGGTAGGATGGCCATTTTAATAATGTTTATTCTTCCAATCCATGAGCAGGGGATGTCTTTCCATTTCTTTGTGTCTTCTTCTATTTCTTTTAATAGTGTTTTATAGTTTTCTTTGTATAGGTCCTTTACCTCTTTTGTTAGATTTATTCACAAATATTTGATTTTTTTTTTGTTTCAATAATAAAAGGAATTTTTTTTTGATTTCTTCTTCTTCAGATTTATTGTTTGTGTATAGGAAGGCTACTGACTTTTGTGTGTTGATTTTGTATCCTGCCACTTTACTGAACTGATTGATGAGTTGAATTAGTTTTTCTGTGGAGTTTTTGGGGTTCTCTATGTATATTATCATATCATCTGCAAATAGTGATAGTTTGACTTCTTCTTTTCCTATTTGGATTCCTTGGATGTCTTTCTCTTGTCTTATTGCTCTGGGTAGGAATTCCAGTATTTTATTGAAAATCAGTGGTGAGAGTGGGCATCCTTGTCTTGTTCCAGATCTTAGTGGAATTGCTTTCAGCTTTTCACCATTGAGAATGATACTGGCTGTTGGCTTGTCATAGGTGGCCTTTATGATGTTGAGGTATGTTCCTTGTATCCCAAGAATTTCAAGGGCTTTTATCATGAATGGGTGTTGCACTTTGTCGAAAGCTTTCTCAGCATCAATTGATATTATCATATGGTTTTTATATTTCTTTTTGTTGATGTGTTGGATAACGTTGATTGATTTTCGGATGTTAAACCATCCTTGTGTCCCTGGAATGAATCCTACTTGGTCGTGGTGAATTATCTTATGGATACATTGTTGGATTCTGATAGCTAAAATTTTGTTGAGGATTTTTGCATCAGTGTTCATTAGAGAGATTGGCCTGTACTTTTCCTTTTTTGGGTTGTCCTTATTCGGTTTTGGTATTAGTGTAATGTTGGCTGCATAGAACGTGTTTGGTATTGTCTCTTCCTTCTCAATTTTTTGTAAGAGTTTGTGAAGGATCGGCACCAATTCATCTCTGAATATTTGGTAGAATTTGTTTGAAAATCCATGAGGTCCTGGGCTTTTGTTTTTGGGGAGGTTTTTGATTACCATTTCAAGTTCACTGCTTGTAATTGGTCTGTTTAGGTGTTCTATTTCTTCTTTATCTAGCTTTGGGTGATTGTAGAGTTGTAGGAATTTGTCCATCTCCTCTAGATTGTTGAACTTGTTTCCATACAACTGTTCATAGTAGTTACTGATTATTCTTTTGATTTCTGCTGTGTCCATTGTGATTTCTCCTCTTTCATTTCTAATCCTGTTTATTTGTGCTTTCTCCCTTTTTTCGTTTGTGAGCCTGGCTAGGGTTTTGTCTATTTTATTGGTTTTTTCTAAGAAACAGCTCTTGGTTTCATTAATCTTTTGGATTTTTTTTTAGTTTCAATTTCATTTATTTCTGCTTTGGTTTTTATTATTTCTTTTCTTCTACTGGTTTTGGGTTTTTTTTGTTGTTCTTTTTCTAGATCTTTAAGCTTCGAGATTAGGTTGTTTCTTTGAGTTCTTTCTTGTTTCTTGATGTGAGCTTCTATTGCTATATATTTTCCTCTTATTACTGCTTTTGCTGCATCCCATACATTTAGGATATTGCTGTCCTCGTCATTCAATTCAAAGAATTTTTTAATTTCCTCTTTGATATCCTCATTAGTCCAGTGGTCTTCCAGTAGTGTGGTTTTTTGTCTCCCTGATGTAGGAAAGTTCCTTGCCTTCTTTTTATGGTTTATTTCTAGCTTGATGCCTTCATGGTCAGAAAAGATGGTTGGTATGATTTCAATCTTGGTGTATCTGTTGATGTTTGTCTTGTGCCCCAGTATGTGATCGATCCTGGAGAATGATCTGTGTGCGCTTGAGAAAAATGTGTACTCCTATTTTTGGGGGTTTAGTGTTCTATAAATGTCTGTTAAGCCCAAATGCTCTAGGTCCTTATTTAGAGCTTTAGTTTCTTTACTGATTTTTTGTCTTGTTGATCTATCCATTGTTGATAGTGGTGTGTTGAAGTCTCCCACTACATATGTGTTTTCTCTGATGTCTGTTTTCAGAGATGACAACAGTTGTCTGATATATTTTGGTGCTCCTTCGTTTGGTGAGTATATGTTAATTAGTGTTATTTCTTCTTGAAGTATTGTCCCTTTGATCATAATGTAGTGACCGTTGGGATCCCTTTTTATTTTTTTGAGTTTGAAATCTGTTTTATCTGATATAAGTATAGCTGTTCCTGCTTTCTTTTTTGGTCCATTTGCTTGTAGGATTGTTTTCCATCCTTTAACTTTGAGTCTATTTTTATCTTTTGTAGCTAAATGTGTTTCCTGGAGACAGCAAAAGGTTGGGTTTTGTTTCTTAATCCAGGCTGCAACTCTGTGTCTTTTTATTGAAGAGTTTAGTCCATTTACATTTAGGGTTAATATTGATATGTTAGCATCTGTATTTGCCATTGTGTTTGTCTTTCCTTTGATTTTATTTATTCTTTTAATATCTTTTTTTTTCCTTGCCTTCTTTCGTTGTTATTCGTCCCTCTGAGGTTCTGGCTTTAGGATTCCTTGTAGTATTTTTTGGAGTAGGGGTTTATTGGTAATGAAGTTCCATAGTTTCTGTTTGTCTGGGAAGGTCCTTATTCTTTCTTCATAGAGGAAGGAAAGCTTTGCGTGATAGAGTATTCTTGGTTGACATCTGTTTTCTTGGAGTCTGTTGACTATGTCCTTCCACTCTCTCCTTGCCTGTAGTGTTTCTTCAGAGAAGTCTGATGTCAGCCTGATTGGTTTTCCTTTGAATGTTATTTGTTTCTTCCCTCTTGTCAGCTTCATTATTTTTTCCTTTTCCTGGATTCTTGGGAGCTTCACTATTCTGTGTCTTGCTATATTTTTCCTTTCATCATGGAAGTTTGGTGTTCTTCTTGCTTCTTGTATATCTATTTTCAGCTCCTTCTTCACATTTGGGAAGTTCTCTTCAATTATCTCCTGGAATATTTTCTCTGTTCCTACATCTCTCTCCTCTCCTTCTGGTATTCCTATAACTCTTATATTTCCTTTCCTCATGGTGTCAGATATTTTCCGAAGTCTTTCTTCGTTCTTTTTCCTTCGTACTTCTCTTTCCTTTTCCGTTATGGTTCTTTATATTTCTGTGTCTTCAAGAGAACTTATTCGTTCTTCCATTTCATCTATTCTGCTTTCATTGCTTTTCCCAGAATTCTTTAGTTCTTCCATTCATTCTTTGATCTCCTGCATTTCTTTTACTTCCCTCTTTAGGGACTCAATTTCATTCTTCTAATCATTGATTATTTTTCCCTTATCATTTTTTTCCTTTATGAGTTCTGTCATTTTTTTAATCATGGCAATTTTATTTTTTTTTAATATTAAATTTTATTTTTATATTCCCCCATACAATTGCAAACGCCCCATTCTGACCCCAATCCTTCCCCTCCCGCCCCCCACCCCCCAAAAAGTGTCTCTGGTTCATAGTTTTTTGTTGATTTTGATTTTCACTTCTTAAATTCATTTTCCTGATCCCTTATTTAAGTTTTCTAGATTCCTGCTATGAGTGAGACCATCCGGTATTTTTCTTTTTCTTTTTGGCTTATTTCGCTGAGCATGATCCCTTCCAGCGCCATCCATGTTGCTGCAAATTGCATGTGTTTATCTTTTTTGAATGCTGAGTAATATTCCATGGTATATATGTACCACATCTTCTTGATCCAGTCATCTATTTTTGGGCATTTGGGCTGTTTCCAAAGCTTAGCTATTGTAAACAGTGCTGCTATAAACATAGGGGTGCAGGTGCTCTTTGGAATTGATGTTTCTGTGTCCTTTGGGTAAATACCTAGGAGTGGAATTGCTGGATCATATGGAAGCTCTATGTTTAGTAGGTCCAGAAATCTCCACACAGCTCTCCATAGTGGTTGGACCAGTTTGCACTCCCACCAACAGTGCAGAAGAGTTCCTTTTTCTCCGCAACCTCACCAACATTTGTTGTTACTAGTTTTTTTAATATGTGCCATTCTCACTGGTGTGAGACGGTATCTCATGGTAGTTTTGATTTGCATTTCCCTGATGACAAGTGATGTTGAACATTTTTTCATAAGTCTGTTGGCCATTTGTATTTCCTCTTCAGAGAAGTTTCTTTTTAGCTCTTCTGCCCATTTTTTGACTGGATTATTTTCTTTGTTGTTGCTGAGTCTCATCAGCTCTTTGCAGATTTTTGTGATCAGTCCTTTATCATTAGTGTTGGGTGCAAAAATGTTCTCCCAGTTGGTGGGTTTTCTCTTTGTTTTTGTTATTGTCTCTTTTGCTGTGCAGAACTCTTTAATTTGATGTAGTCCCAGCTGTTTATCTTTGTCTTCACTATCACTGCTTTGGGTGATGTGTCTGTAAAGATGTCTTTGATGTGCAAATCCCGTAGTGTTTCGCCTATATTTCCTTCTATGTATTTTATGGTTTCAGGTCTTATGTCTAGTTCTTTTATCCATTTTGAGTTGATTTTTGTGTATGGTGTGAGGTAGTGGTCAAGCTTCATTCTTTTGCATGTAGCGACCCAGTTTTCCCAGCACCATTTATTGAACAAACTTTCTTTGCTCCAATGCATAGTCTTTGCTCCTTTGTCAAAGATTAGTTGACCATAAATCTGTGGGTTTATTTCTGGATTTTCTATTCAATTCCATTGGTCTGTATGTCTGTTCTTGTTCCAATATCATGCAGTTTTGATGATTATGGCTTTGTAGTATAGTTTGAAGTCTGGGAGTGTGATGCCTCCATTTCCTTCTTTTTTTTTTCAGTAGAGCTTTGGCTATTTGGGGTTTTTGGTGATTCCATATGAATTTCATCAATAATTGTTCTATTTCTTTGAAGAATGCCATTGAGATTTTGATTGGAATAGCATTGAATCTGTATATTGCTTTTGGTAGGATGGCCATTTTAATAATGTTTATTCTTCCAATCCATGAGCAGGGGATGTCTTTCCATTTATTTGTGTCTTCTTATATTTCTTTTAACAGTGTTTTATAGTTTTCTTTGTATAGGTCCTTTACCTCTTTTGTTAGATTTATTCCCAAATATTTGATTTTTTTTGTTTCGAAAATAAAAGGGGTGTTTTTTTTTTATTTCTTCTTCTTCAGATTTATTGTTTGTGTATAGGAAGGCTACTGACTTTTGTGTGTTGATTTTGTATCCTGCCACTTTACTGAATTGATTGATGAGTTGAATTAGTTTTTCTGTGGAGATTTTGGGGTTCTCTATGTATAGTATCATATCATCTGCAAAGAGTGATAGTTTGACTTCCTCTTTTCCTATTTGATTCCTTGGATGTCTTTCTCTTGTCTTATTGCTCTGGCTAGGACTTCCGGTATTATATTGAAAAGCAGTGGTGAGAGTGGACATCCTTGTCTTGTTCCAGATCTTAATGGAATTGCTTTCAGCTTTTCACCATTGAGAATGATACTGGCTGTTGTCTTGTCATAGATGGCCTTTATGATGTTGAGGTATGTTCCTTGTATCCCAAGAATTTCAAGGGCTTTTATCATGAATGGGTGTTGCACTTTGTCGAAAGCTTTCTCAGCATCTATTGATATTATCATATGGTTTTTATATTTCTTTTTGTTGATGTGTTGGATAACGTTAATTGATTTTCGGATGTTAAACCATCCTTGTGTCCCTGGAATTAATCCTACGTGGTCATGGTGAATTATCTGATGGATACATTGTTGGATTCTGATAGCTAAAATTTTATTGAGGATTTTTGCTTCAGTGTTCATTAGGGAGATTGGCCTGTAGTTTTCTTTTTTTGTGTTGTCCTTATTCGGTTTTGGTATTAGTGTAATGTTGGCTTCATAGAACATGTTTGGTATTATCCCTTCCTTCTCAATTTTTTGGAAGAGTTTGTGAAGGATAGGCACTAATTCGTCTCTGAATGTTTGGTAGAATTCATTTGTAAATCCATCAGGTCCTGGGCTTTTGTTTTTGGGGAGATTTTTGATTACCATTTCAATTTCGCTGCTTGTAATTGATCTGTTTAGGTGTTCTGTTTCTTCTTTCTCTAGCTTTGGGTGATTGTGGTGTTGTAGGAATTTGTCCATCTCCTCTAGATTGTTGAACTTGTTTCCATATAACTGTTCATAGTAGTTACTGATTATTCTTTTGATTTCTGCTGTGTTCATTGTGATTTCTCCTCTTTCATTTATGATCCTGTGTATTTGTGCTTTCTCCCTTTTTTCCTTTGTGAGCCTGGCTAGGGGGTTGTCTATTTTATTTATTTTTTCAAAGAACCAGCTCTTGGTTTCATTGATCTTTTGGATTGTTTTTTTAGTTTCAATTTCATTTATTTCTGCTTTGGTTTTTATTATTTCTTTTCTTCTACTGGTTTTGGGGTTTATTTGTTGTTCTTTTTCTAGATCTTTGAGCTTCGAGATTAGGTTGTTTCTTTGAGTTCTTTCTTGTTTTTTGATGTGAGCTTCTATTGCTATATATTTTCCTCTTATTACTGCTTTTGCTGCGCCCCGTACATTTAGGATATTGGTGTCCTCCTTGTCATTCAATTCAAAGAATTTTTTAATTTCTTCTTTGATATCCTCGTTAGTCCAGTGGTCTTCCAGTAGTGTGGCTTTTAATCTCCATGAGGTAGGATAGTTCCTTGCCTTCTTTTTATGATTTATTTCTAGTTTGATGCCTTCGTGGTCAGAAAAGATGGTTGGTATGATTTCAATCTTGGTGTATCTGTTGATGTTTGTCTTGTGCCCCAGTATGTGATCGATCCTGGAGAATGATCCGTGTGTGCTTGAGAAAAATGTGTACTCCTTTTTTTTTGGGTTTAGTGTTCTATAGATGTCTGTTAAGCCCAAATGCTCTAGGTCCTTATTTAGAGCTTTAGTTTCTTTACTTATTTTTTGTCTTGTTGATCTATCCATTGTTGATAGTGGTGTGTTGAAGTCTCCCACTACGTATGTGTTTTCTCTGATGTCTGTTTTCAGAGAGGACAACAGTTGTCTGATATATTTTGGTGCTCTTTCGTTTGGTGAGTATATGTTAATGAGTGTTATTTCTTCTTGAATTATTGTCCCCTTAATGATAATGTAGTGACCATTGGGGTCTCTTGTTATTTTTTTGAGTTTGAAGTCTGTTTTATCTGATATAAGTATAGCTGTTCCTGCTTTCTTTTTTGGCCCATTTGCTTGTAGGATTTTTTTCCATCCTTTGACTTTGAGCCTATTTTTATCTTTTGTAGCTAAATGTGTTTCCTGGAGACAGCAAAAGGTTGGGTTTTGTTTCTTAATCCAGGCTGCAACTCTGTGTCTTTTTATTGAAGAGTTTAGTCCATTTACATTTAGAGTTAATATTGATATGTTAGCATCTGTATTTGCCATTATGTTTGTCTTTCCTTTGATTTTATTTATTCTTTTAATAACTTTTTTTTTTTTTTTGGTCTTCTTTTGTTGTTATTCGTCCCTCTGAGGTTCTGGCTTTAGGATTCCTTGTAGTATTTTTTGGAGTGGGGGTTTATTCGTAATGAAATTCCGGAGTTTCTCTTTGTCTGGGAAGGTCCATATTCTTTCTTCATGGAGGAAAGAGAGCTTTGCGGGATAGAGTATTCTTGGTTGGCATCTGTTTTCTTGGAGTCTGTTGACTATGTCCCTCCACTCTCTCCTTGCCCGTAGTGTTTCTTCAGAGAAGTCTGATGTCAGCCTGATTGGTTTTCCTTTGAATGTTATCTGTTTCTTCTCTCTTGTCAGCTTCATTTTTTTTTCCTTGTCCTGGATTCTTGGGAGCTTTACTATTATGTGTCTTGCTGTGTTTTTCCTTTCGTCGTGGAAGTTTGGCGTTCTTCTTGCTTCTTGTATATCAATTTTCAGCTCCTTCTTCGCATTTGGGATGTTCTCTTCAATTATCTCCTGGAATATTTTCTCTGTTCCTACGTCTCTCTCCTCTCCTTCTGGAATTCCTATAACTCATATTTCCTTTCCTCATGGAGTCAGATAGTTCCCGAAGTCTTTCTTCGTTCTTTTTCCTTCGTACTTCTCTTTCCTTTTCTGTTTTGGTTCTTTTTATTTCTGTGTCTTCAAGAGAACTTATTCGTTCTTCCATTTCATCTATTCTGCTTTCCTTGCCATTCCCAGAGTTCTTTAGTTCCTCCATTAATTCTTTGATCTCCTGCATTTCTTTTACTTCCCTCTTTAGGGACTCAATTTCCTTCTTCTGATCTATCACTTTTTTAATCATTGCAATTTTAAATTCTCTTTCTGGAAGGCTCAGAAGTTCTTCCAAGTTGCTGTCGTTGCAATCTGGGGAGTGGTTTTCTTTTTGTGGTGTGCTTCTTTCCTGAGGAGTTGTTAGGTTGCGTGTGGTTCTTCTACTCCCTACTGTCTGTTTTCTAATTTGTCGTATGCGTTGGGACACTGTGTTGCTCGGACTGACTGACATCTTGGGTGAACTTCTCCGCTCCCCTCTGGCTCTTCCAGGAGCCATCTCTGTCTTCTGGGGGAGCTTTCTGCTGGTTTTAGGCAGTTTTTACTGAAGAAATATCCCTGTTCTCAAATGGCAAAGCGGGATGCAGTAACTGCGCCTCCGGTTTCAGGCACACTCTTCTGCGCACCCGGTCTGCCCCGGACGTGGGTGCCTGCTCCCTCTGTGGGCTCAGACTGCTGGTCGGAAGGGGCCTGGCGTGGAATAACTTCCCGGCTGGCCACTGGGTCCTCCAGAAGCCTTCTGCCCTTTTCAAGCAGTCTTAAGAAATTTCCCTGTTCTATGGGGTGTTAGTGACTTTTTTTTTCCTGGTCGCTAGGTGGCGCCAGAGATCTCTCCTATTGTCCTTGGGGGGCTGTTTTTTGCCTCCCCCCACCCCGTGGGACAGGGAACAGAGCGGGAATGGTAGGGTACACCTCAACAGCTTTGGGGTGCTGTGTCTGCCTTGTGCCCCACCGTCGTGGAGAATCCACGCCCTGAATTTTCATGCCCTGGTTCTCAGTTCAAAGCCCTCAGTTCCAGGACGCGGGCTGTAGCCCAGTTCAGTGGCGCGGCAATGGAATGGCGCCTTTTGCACCGCTCCGGTGCCTGGGTGCCTGGTTCCTGCTTACTCAGGGAGGGACCTTCATGTCAGTGAGGACCTCCGCGCGTCTCCCCGCAAGCCTAGGTCATCTCCCCGCAAGCCGAGGTCGCAGGCGCGGGGACCTGGGCAGCCGCAATCCCGGTCTGCACTTGCTTTTCAAGCGCGCTGAGCGCGCCGATTTTCCGCGCAAGCTTACTGGCAGCCCGGGCTGTGTGCGCGTCTCCCGGGGTCTTTGTTCTTCTCTAATGGCGCCCGGAGCCATTCGCTCACCGCCGCGGCGAATCCTGCAGGGTTCGCCTCAGCTCCCGTTCACAGGGTGTGGTGGCTGCAATAGTTCTTTTCCACTCACAGTCCCGCTTGCTGCGTAGTTTGTTCTTGTTGGCCGTTTTGGTTTGTTCAATCATGGCAATTTTAAATTCTCTTTCTGGAAGGCTCAGAAGTTCTTCCAAGTTACTGTCGTTGCAATCTGGGGGCTGGTTTTCTTTTTGTGGTGTGCTTCTTCCCTGAGGAGTTGCTATGTTGCGTGTGGTTCTTTTACTCCCTACTGTCTGTTTTCTAATTTGCCGTATGCATTGGGACACTGTGTTGCTGGGACTGGCCGGCATCTTGGGTGAGCTTCTCTGCTCCCCTCTGGCTCCTCCGGGAGCCATCTGTCAGTTTCAAGCAGTGTTTACTGAAGAAAGGTCCCTGTTCTAAAATGCTGATGTGGGGACACACTCCCCTGTGCTCCTGGTCTGCCCCAGCTGTGGGTTCCCTCTCCCCCTCTGGGCTTGGACTGCAGGCCAGAGGTGTTCTGGTGTGGGCAAACTTCCCCGGCTCACCTCTGGCTCCTGAGGGAGCCTTCTGCAGGCAGTCTTTACTGAAGAAATGTTCCTGTTCTAAAATGGCGATGCGGGACACACTCCCTGCGTGTCCAGTCTCAGGCACACTCTTCTGTGCGCCTGGTCTGCCCTGGCTTTGGGTACTCGCTCCCCCTGTGGGCTCAGACTACTGGTCGGCAGGGGCCCGGCGTGGGCTAACTTCCCAGCTGGCCAATGGCTCCTCCAGGAGCCTCTGCTGGTTTCAAGTCGCTACATGGCGCCAGAGATCTCTCCTAGAGCCCTTGGGGAGCTGTTTTTTTTTTCTTTCACCCCGTGGGACAGGAAACAGAGCAGGAATGGTAGGGTAAACCTCACCGGCTTTGGGGTGCTGTGTCTGCCTTGTGCCCCACCGTCGTGGAGAACCCATGCCCCGAATTTTGTGCCCTGGATCTCAGTTCCAAAGCCCTCAGGTCCAGGACGCGGGCTGTAGCACAGTTCAGTGTCCACAGAATGGCATCTTTTGCACCCGCTCCCGTGCCTGGGTGCCTGGTTCCTGGATACTCAGTGAGGGACTTTCACCTCAGAGAGGGTCTTCGCGCGCATCTCTCTCAAGCCTAGGTCGCAGGCACGGGGACCTGGGCAGCCGGGATCCCGATCCGCGTTTGCTTTTCAACCACGCTGCTTTTCCGCGCTATCCTGATCCCGATCCGCCTTTGCTTTTCCTGTGCACCGCTTTTCCGCGCTAGCTTACCGGGTGGCCCGGGGCTGTGTGCTGGTCCTGGCCTCCTCCTGGGGGGCGGGGTCTCTGTTTAATGGCGCCCGGAGCTCACCTCAGCGCGAATCCTGCAGGGTTCTCTGTAGCTCCCGTTCACGGGGTGTGGTGGCTGCAATAGTTCCTTTCCACTCACAGTCCCGCTTGCTGCGTAGTTTGTTCTTGTTGTCGTTTTGGTTTGTTGTTTTCCTCTTCTCTGCTGGTCGGAGAGTGCAGACTCTGTGGGTGGGGGAGGAGAGCAGGGTTCTGCGCTTTCCTCCCTTCTAGTCCTCTTTTATGGCAACTTTCTTCTTCGGGTAGTTTGCTGGAGTCACCCGTTTATCTTCCATGTCCCAGTTCTCACTGGGACCTGCTGCTTTTCCTCCCTATTAACTTTTTTTTAGTGGGAGATCTTACTCGCAGTGTCTCCTCGCCGCCATGTTGCTCCGCCCTTTATTTGGAATAATCTTAACCTTAATTTCTAATAGGAGAATGGATGTCCATAGAATAAACTTTTAACTTGCACAATTTTTTTTTAAGATTTATTTATTTATTTGTACAAGCACTAGGTACAGTCAGAAGCGCTGGAGGGTGAGAGAATTCACCAGAGCCAGAGTGGGGAACAGAACAGGCAGAAGGACCGAAGTACACTGCTGAGGGGAGCAGCGGGCGGCAGGAGAGGTCTGCGCGCCATGTGGGACCCGCACCAGTGGCCGGGGATCGAACCGACACTGCAGAGGCTGTGGGCAGCTTCGCAGCCCAATGCTCAACCGCTGTGCCACCAGGGGAGGCACAGAATAAACTTGCACAACTTTTACAGGATGTTTTTGAAAAAAAAATAATAATACTGTAGGAAAATGGATCTAATATGAAAAAAAAATTATATATTCAGTCTACTTATTGACATATATTTATTTTTACACCTAACTAGCTTTAAACAATACATTAGAATTTCATTCATTATTGTGCAGTTATTCTCCACCAGGAACATTTTTTGCCCCCCACCCCCACCCTTGGTAAATTTGTAAATGTCTGGTGCCTGTCACAATTGGGAAGGGACAAGTATTACTAATATGCAGAGATCAAGGATGCTCTCCCTTCAGTGCACAGGAAGCTGAAGATACAGTATTATCACCCCAAATTCCAATAGTGATGCATTTGATAATTCCTCGAGCAGAGTATTTAGGTAATTCAGAAAAGTTTACACCAAAATTTAAATCACTATCAATCCTGCCAGTGACTGATAAATATTGTTAAAAGTTTTATGTGTAGGGACCTCCCTGGTGGTGCAAGGGGTTAAGACGCAACCTATGAAGCTCACCAAAACCACTACAGCAGAAGTTCAATGACCCCGGCCAGGGAGGTGACCCATATGGCACAGCAGACCTCTCTTGACTCGCCCACTGCTCCCCTCAGCAGTGTATTTCAGTTGATCTGTCTGTTCTATTCCCCACTCTGTCTCTGGTGAATCCTCTCACTCCCCACACCTCTGGCCTGTACTTCAGTTCTTGTATGTATAAATAAATAAATCTTTAAAAAAGTTTTATATGTATATGCATTAAATTCTCTAATTGTGTGCTTTATAAGCAGCAATTTTTTAAAAATAAATTCACTTGAAATATTCATTCTTCCTCAATAGCTACAAATGTTTTTCACATATAGAACATTCTAGTCATTGCTGTACGAAATTACATAACTTAAAGACTATAATTTTAGCTTATTTATATGGAGGAATTTCCCACAAATATCAAACTGTCATCATCTCTTAGGAGATTTGTCATTAGAATATTTACAGTCTTTTAAGGCATTAACTTCTAAATATTTATGTATTTGGTTAAAGTAAAAATTGTGACATCATAATCAAATAGTGAGGAATCTGATATATAAAGGGCAATCTGTTTGACTAACCAGTTCGTAGTAATCTCATTACCACTCAGTGACTGGTTTGTGAATGCACATTTCCTAGTTGGAGTTAATAAGATATAAATTAAGTCACTTTGGGGGTGTCTTTGGTGAAAGATTTGTACATCTTAAAAAATAAAAGATACAACAGATTGTTTACATAAAATAACTTACAGATGTATATGAAATATTAGAATTAACATGAATTTAGGATGATTGCTGGGTATAAGGTGACTACTAGAAAAACTGAGTTGTATTTCCATATACTATCATCAAAAATTATAAAGAGAAAAAAATTGAAATGTCATTTACTATAGCATCAGAAAATATCAAATACTAGGAGCAGATCAATAAAACATTCACAAGATCTTTGCCAAGAAATCTATATAGCATTTAGAAAACCCAAATAAGGGATCAGGAAAAAGATTATAATAAAGTAAAAATCTAAATCAACAGGCAACTATAAACCAGAGACACACTGTGGGGGGTGTGGGGTGGGGGGGAGGAGGGGGAGAATGGAGTAGGACCAAAACAAGGGTGGTGGGAATTTTACGGGGACTATAAACAATATGAAAATGCATACATCATACAAAAATGAAAAATGATGTAAAAAATATATATTAAAAAAAAGAAAAAATCTATATAGCATTTCTCATCATCTATTCGGCATCCCCAGAAAGAAACACAGACTGGTTGTCTTAATCAATTTAGGATGAATAAGCATCTACTGCGGAATTTTGTCCTATACTTTTGTCCTATACCTAAACATCTACTTTGGAATCCATTTAATCCCAATTGAAATCCCAGCTGGGTTTTTTTTTTTCTTTCTGTAAATAGAAACTGGCACACTGATTTTAAAATATATTAGGATATCAAAGATCCAAGAACAGCAAAAAACACCCAGAAGAATAAATCTGAAGTATTTTCATAGCCAGATAGCAAGATCAACTATAAAGTCATAATTAAGATAATGTGATTTATGTACAAGAATGAACAAGTAGACCAATGGAACAAAGAAAACAGTTCACAAGCATGCACATATACGTATATGTGTGCATGTATATATATGTAGTTACTTGATTTAAAACAAAGGTATCAATGCACTGTTTGGGAATAGTCATTTAAGTAAGTGCAGTTAGACTAACTGGATATCCACTCATATAGTAAAAAACAACTCTGGGGCCTCCCTGGTGGCGCAAGGGGTTAAGCACAGCACTGTGAAGCTATCTGCAGCCTCTGCAGCACGAGGTCGATTGCCACCAGGGAGGGGCAGTAGACCTCTCCTGTCTGGCCCACTGCTCCCCTCAGCAGTGTATTTCAGTCAGTCTGCCTGTTCTGTTCCCCACTCTGTCTCTGGTGAATCCTCTCACCTCCTGCACCTCTGGCCTGCACCCTGGTTTTTGTATGCATAAATAAATAAATCTTAAAAAAGAAAGAAAAAAATCGACCTGAACCCTAACTTAAATGATATACAAAAATCAATTCTAGAAGAGAAAGCTTCTAGAAAATAATGTACAAGCATATATTTGTGACCTTGGAGTATGTAATGAATCTCAAACAGGACACAAAAATCACTCACAATAAAAGAAAACATTGAAACACACACACACATACACACATCCCAGATGTCTTATATACAGAATAAAATCAAGAAAAAAGTAAATGCAATGTGATCCAACTGGTTAATAAACAAAGAAAAGATAACTCAAACTTGGTCATCAGGGTTATGCAAATTAAAATTACAGTAAGAGATCAGTAAATATCTACCAGTTTTTAAAATGAGTAGCAATATCAAGAGTTGAAGAAGATAGAAAGGAACTGAAACTCTAACTGCTGGTGAGTGTAATTTGGTACTATCATTTGGAAAACTGTTGAGTCATATCTATAAAAGGTGAATTATGTATTTTCTATAACTCAGCAACTCAAAATATATTAGTTTTCTATTCCTGCAAAACAAATGAACACAAATTTAATGGCTTAAAACAATGTCTGTTTATTAGCTCATAGTCATGGCATGGCTGGGTTTACTTAGTGTATCAGAGGGTGAAATCAGATAGAGCTATGGACTGTGTCCCTCTAAAATATACATGTTGAAACCCTAATCGCCAATGTGATGGTATTTGGAGGTGGAGCCTTTGGTTGGTAATTAGTTTTGGATGAGGTCATGGACTGGAGCCCCCATGATGGAGGTGGTACCCTTATAAAAATGTTGGAAAAAACTGCAGTCTCTCCCTGCCATGAAAACACAGCAAGATTGTACCACCTGAAAACTGGGAAGTGGCTCTTCGCTAGTTATTCAATTTGCTGGCACCTTGATCTTGAACTTCTCAGCCCATAGAACTGTAAGAAATAAATGTCTGTTTAAACCAATCAGTCTATGTTGGTTTGTTATAGCAGCCTAAGTTGATTAAAACAACTAGTCTTCATTTCTTTCTGGGGATGCTGAGGAAGAATACATTTATAAGCTTATTCAAGACATGGACAGAATTTAGCTCCACTTTTAGCTCCTAGAGATGTCCAACAATTCCTGGCCACAAGGATCCTTTCATACACTCAGGAAGTGCACAGTTCAGCTTCAGGGCTCATCTAGTTTGGCCTGGCTCCCCCAGGATACCACCTTATTTGCTAGTTCACTGATTTGGAACTTAATATATCTCTTTTACCATGTAGTGGCGCATGATCACAGGAGTGGGAGCTCATTATATTCACAGGTTTCTCTCACACTTAACAGGAAGATTAAGGGTTATTATGGGTTATCATAGAGTTCTGTCTACCAGAGTCGGCCCTCTGGTCCCGTGTTCCAGGCTGTCTGACATGCAAAATTCACTCACTCTATCCCACAGTTTCCAAATTTCTCACAGTATTATAGCATCAGCTGAATTCCAAAAGCTTATTGAGACTCCATCACCTCAGTCATTTAAATCAGGCATGGATATAAGAGGCAGAAACAACCTAAGTACCCATTGACAGATGACTGGATGAAGACAATGTGGTGCATATATACACAATGGAATACTATTATAAAAAAGATGAAATTCTGTTATATGCAACAACATGGCTGGGCCTAGAGAGGACGCTTAGTGAAACAGGTCAGATGAGAAAGACAAACACAGCATGAGTTCACTCATACGTGATACCTAAACAAAAAAAAAAGTGAATCAACTAAATAAAACAAAAATAAGCCTTTACACCATAAAAATGAATTAGTAATTATCAGAAGGGAATAGGGAAAGGGGGGTGGGTAAACCAGGTAAAAGAGGTCAATGTGAAGTTTGAATTCACACTCAACTTAGTGTGGTATATGCAGATTGATTTATAATGATGCACATCTGAGCTAAAATATTCTTCTAATGCTATGTCACTTCAATCGAAAATTTAATCAGGCATGGATGAGGTTCCTGAGTACAATCCATTCAGTACAATTTCTGGGGCACACAATCCCTTTCCAAATTAAAGACCAGTTACCACTAAAGTGATAAGCTGTCACTCCCTAACACACGATGCTGGACAGGCATAGGATGACAGCTATGCACATCGTGGTTTAATACTGTGGGGGTGGGGGAAGAATGGAAGACATATATGGCTACAAAACTACCGTATTATATACTTGTGAATTTTATTTACTAATACTAAAATTCATTAACAAAAAATTTAATCTATGTTTATAAGTGAGAGAGACCCACATTTCTCTGTGTGTGATATATACCATATCTTCTAGGTTTGGAGCCAGGGTTTCAACTCCCTTATTTAAACAAACTTGGAAGATGTCTATTTTTCTTCTAACTTCTAAATCACTTTTTCAAATGGATTAGGAAATTGGTGATTCCTTTAAAAAATGGGATGACTGTATTCAATTTTTCTTGTGTGTTCAACAGAAATTTTGGTTCCCAAAGCTAATGAAAGGGAGAGAGAGTCACGGTAACACAGATGCTGATATCAGATAATCAGATAGACTTAACTAACTGTCCCAGTTCTACCACGTAGGTGTGTAACTTTCAGCCAGTTACTTAATCTTTCCTGCATTGTTTAACCCAAACTTAGAAAACTTAGAAAAGTGGAATTTTTACATTACTCATACCAATTAAAAGTGTGGCTATAACCTGCAGCGATCAAGAGTAAATTTAATTTACAAGTAGTCGCAATTAACATGAAGTGAGAAATAATACATATTAGTATTTTTGAGTATTTATCTTCTAGAAATTAAGCTTACTGTTTCCACGTATTTTTCTACATAGAATATCTACATAAAATGCATCAATTGTTCTTTAATTTCCTCAAATTAAAATATTTGAGAAAATATTAAAATATAAATAACAACATTAGCCTTTAATGAAATTAGGAATCATTTGATCTCTCTCTCTCTCTCTCTCACACACACACACACACACAGTTTAATATATGCCATTCTTACAGAGGTGAGGTTATAATTTCATTGTGTTTTTTCATTTGTGTTTCCCATATAATAAGTGATGTTGGGGTCTCCCTGGTGGCTCAGGCAGTTGAGCGCAGCACTGTGAAGCTGTCCACAGCCTCTGCAGTGCAAGTTTGATCCTGGCTGGCCGGGGAGATACCCACATGGTGTGGCAGACCTCTCCTGTCTCGCCCGCTGCTCCCCTCAGCAGTGCTTTAGGTCCGTCTGCCTGTTCTGCTCCTTGCTCTGTCTCTGGCGAATTCTCTCACCCTCCCGCACATCTGGCCTGTACCCCAATTCTTGTATGCATAAATAAATAAATCTTTAAAAAAATAAGTGATGTTGGGCCTCCCCGGTGGCACAGCGGTTGAGCGCTGTGTTGCGAAGCTGCCCGCAGCCTCTGCAGCGCCGGTTCGATCCCCAGCTGCTCCCTGGCCACGGGAGGAGGGTCCCACATGGCACGCAGACCTCTCCTGCCGCCCGCTGCTCCCCTCAGCAGTGTACTTCAGTCCTTCTGCCTGCTCTGCTCCCCGCTCTGGCTCTGGTGAATTCTCTCACCCTCCCGCGCTTCTGACTGTACCTAGTGCTTGTATAAATAAAATTAAAATAAATCTTAAAAAAATTTAAAAAATAACATCTTATAAAAAAAATAAATAAGTCATGTTGAACATTTTTTCATGTGCTGTAGGCAATCTGAAAGTCTTCTTGGAGAAGTGTCTATTTAGGTCTTTTGCTCATTTTTTTGATTGGGTTGTTTGGTTTTTGTTGTTGAGTTGTCTGAGTTCTTTATATATTTAGAAAATGAAGCCCTTGTCAGATGTGTGATGTGCAAATAGCTTCTCCCAGGCTATAGGTTGCTTTTATATTTTTTTGTGGTGGTTTCTTTCAAGGTACATAAGCTTTCTAATTTGATGTAGTCCCATTTATTTTTGCTTTTGTTTCCCTTGTCATTGTATTAGAATCCCCAAAGACATCACTGAAATCAATGTCACGGAGTGCTTTGCCTATGTTTTCTTCCATGTATTTTATGGTTTCAGGTCTCATATCTAAGTCTTTAATCCATTTTGAATAATTTTTTTGTGTTTGGAGTTAAGAAATGACTGAGTTTCATTTGCAAGTGGCTGTCCATGTTTTCCAAAACCATTTGTTAAAGAGGTTTTTCTTTCTCCATTGTACGGGGCATGGCTCCTTTGTTAAAATTGTATTTTTGTAAGTTTAATTTCTGGGCTCTCTATTCTGTGTTTCTGGTTTTGTTCTAATACCATACTGTTTTGTAAAATTAAATTTAATTCTCTATTTTCTTACATCATTGTTAATTTCTCCATTCTGGTGTGGTCCCTGTAGTTATCACACCACCATAGCACCTGTGGCCCATCCCCATAGTCCCTTGTGCTCTTCCCTGCCCTTTTTTTATTTTGACATTTATCATTTTTTACATTTTTTAGACAATATTTGCTTTCCCCCACTCCCTCAGATTGAGTCCCCATAGAATTTCCTTCCCCAAGTCACCCATGTACCATCACCCCAGTCCCCTGTGCTCCTCCCTCCCTCCTGCTCACCCCTCTCCCGCCTCCTCCCCTGCAGTATGTCTGTGGTTTATAATTGTTTTTGCTTTGTTGTGTTTTGTACTGTTATTATTCTTTTTACACTGATGTCTTATCTGATTCCTCCATATTCCTGTTATAACTGAAACCATCCTATGTTTTTCTTTTTTCCTTCTGGCTTATTTCACTGAGCATAATTCCATCTAGCTCCATCCACATTGCTGTGAATGGCATGACTTTATCTTTTTTGATTACTGAATAATATTCCATTGTGTATATATACCACATCTTCTTGATCCAGTCATCTATTTTTGGGCATTTGGGTTGTTTCCAGGTTTTATCTATTGTAAATAGTGCTGCAATAAACATAGGGGTACAGGTGCTCTTTTGGATCAATGTTTTTGTGTCCTTTGGGTAGATCCCTAGGAGTGGAATTACTGGGTCATATGGTAGCTCCATTTTTAGTAGACTGAGGAACCTCCAGACAGCTTTCCACAATGGTTGGACCAGTTTGCACTCCCACCAGCAATGTAAGAGAGTTCCTTTTTCACCGCATCCTCGCCAATATTTGTTGTTTGTTTTTTTGATATGTGCCATTCTATTTTTTTTAAAGATTTATTTATTTATTTATTTATTTATTTATTTACACAAGCACTGGGTACAGTCAGAAGCCAGAGTGGGGAGCAGAACAGGCAGTGTGATGAAATATACTGCTGAGGGGAGCAGCAGGCTTGGCAGGAGAGGTCTGCGCCATGTGGGACCATCCCTGGCGCTGGTGATCGAACCGGCGCTGCAGAGGCTGCGGACAGCTTCGCAGCCCAGTGCTCAACCACTGCGCCACCAGGGTAGGCCCTCTCAGTGTGGTTTTGATTTGCATTTCCCTGATGATAAGGGGTGTTGAACATTTTTTCATATGCCTGTTGGCCATTTGCATTTCCTCTTTGGAGAAATGTATTTTGAGTTCTTCTGCCCATTTCTTGACTGAACTGTTTATTTTGTTTTTGTTGAGCCGTGTGATTTCTTTGTATATCATTGTGATCAGTCTCTTATCAGTTGGATGGAGTGCAAAGATTTTTTTTCCCAATCAGTGGGGAGTCTCTCTGTTTTGCTTAATGTCTCTTTTGCTGTGCAGAAGCTTTTCAGTTTAATGTAATCCCCGGTGTTTATCTTTGCCTTCATTATCACAGCTTTGGGTGATGAGTCTTTAAAGGTGTTTCTGAGATGTATGTCTTGTAATGTTTTACCTATATATTCTTCTATGTATTTTATGGTTTCAGGTCTTATGTCCAGTTCTTTTATCCATTTTGAGTTGATTTTTGTGCACGGTGAGAGGTCAACCAGTTCAGTAAAGTAGCAGGATACAAAATCAACACACAAAAATCAGTAGCCTTCCTTTTTTTATTTTTTTTAAGATTTATTTATTTATTTATACAAGCACTGGGTACAGCCAGAAGTGCAGGAGGGTGAGAGAGAGTGGGGAGCTGAGCAGGCAGAAGGACTGAAGTACACTGCTGAGGGGAGCAGCGGGCGGCAGGAGAGGTCTGCGCGCCATGTGGGACCCTCCTCCAGTGGCCGGGGAGCAGCCGGGGATCGAACCAGAGCTGCAGAGGCTGTGGGCAGCTTCGCAACCCAGCGCTCAACCGCTGCGCCACCGGGGAGGCCCAAAATCAGTAGCCTTCCTATACACAAACAATCAATTGGAAGAAGAAGATATCAAGAAAACCATCCCTTTTATAATTGAAACCAAAAAAAAATCAAATACTTGGGAATAAACCTAAAAAAAGAGGTGAAAGACCTATACAAAGAAAATTATAAAACACTGTTAAAAGAAATAAAAGAAGACACAAAGAAATGGAAAGACATCCCCTGCTCATGGATTGGAACAATCAACATTATTAAAATGGCCATTCTCCCAAAAGCAATCTACAGATTCAATGCTATTCCAATAAAAATCCCAATGACATTCTTCAAAGAAATAGAACAAATACTGATGAAATTCATATGGAACCACAAAAAAAAACCACGAATAGCCAAAGCCCTACTGATGAAAACAAAGGAGAAAGGAGGTATCACACTTCCAAACTTCAAGCTATCCTACAAAGCCATAATAATTAAAACAGTTTGGTATTGGAACAAAAACAGACACACAGACCAATGGAACCAAATAGAGAGCCCAGAAATAAAGCCGCACTTATATGAACAACTAATCTTAAACAAAGGAGCAAAGAATATGCAATGGAACATGGACAGTTTGTTCAATAAATGGTGCTGGGAAAACTGGACCTCCACATGCAAAAAAAAAAAAAAATAAAACTAGACCACTACCATGCCCTATTTTAATTGCTATCATTGTATAGTGTAGTTCAAAGTCATAGAGTGTGATATCTCCATTTTTTTTTTCTTTTCTCTCAAGGTTGCATTTGCTAGTCTGCACCTTTTGTGGCTCCATGTAATTTTTTTAAAGATTTATTTATTTATGCATACAAGAGCTGGAGTACAGGCCAGAGGTGTGAAGGGTGAGAGGATTCACCAGAGACAGAGTGGGGAGCAGAACAGGCAGATTGACCAAAGTACACTGCTGAGAGGAACAGCGGACAATGCAGGAGAGGTCTGCTGCTCCATGTGGGTTGCTCCCTCGCTGCTGCAATGGCTTCGGACAACTTCATAGGTTGTGTCTTAACCCCTTGCGCCACCAGGGAGGCCCCATACAATTTTTTTTAACTTTATAATTGTTTATTATTTTATTTTTTCTTTTATATATTTCTTATATCATTTTTAATTTTTGCACAATATATGCATTTTCATTTTGGTTATAGTCCCCATACAATTCCCACCACCCTTATTTTGATACTACTTCCTTCTCTTCCACCTATAATGTGTCTCTGGTTTATAGTTTCTTGTTGATTTTGATTTTTACTTTATTATAATTAGTCTTTTTCCTGGTCCCTTATTTAGGTTTTCTAAATTCCCATACAAATTTTGTAATTGCTTGTTCTGTTTGTTTGAAAAATGCCATTGAAAAGTTAATAATTGCATCGAATCTGTAAATTGCTTCAGGTAATATGGCCATTTTAGCAATGTTTATTCTTCTCATTCATGAACACGTGATATCTTCCCATTTCTTTGTTTCTTCTGTTATTTCCTTGAGTTTACTCCTAGACTCTTAGGTATTTTATATTTTTTGGTGTGACTGTAAATGGGATTGTTTTCTTAATTTCTCTTCTAATTCATTATTTGCATATAGAAATGAAACAGATTGTCTTGTATTGTTTTTGTCCCCTGCATCTTTATTGTATTCATTTATTATTTGTAATAGTTTCATGGTAGAGTCTTGCCGACTCTGTATGTCATCTATGAATGATAGTGGTACTTCTTTTCCAGTTTGGATTCCTTTTATATTTGCCCTCGCCCCCCACCCTCTTTATGTCCCTTCTGCCTCCCTTTTATAAGAACCGTTGTGACTCTGTTGTGTCCACCTGGTGCCGCAGACCAGCACAGCAGTAGACAATGAGGCCGTCTCAGGGTTGAGAGAAGCGTGCAGGGTGGTCAGGTCGTCGGCGAAAGAAATGACAAACAGACACACTTCAAGAGAGTGAAAATCTGAGTGTAATTTTCTTTGAGTTGGTGACCAGTATATATATGTTTTCTAAAAGCATAGGAATGGCGAACATCAGTGAACGAAATCAGCTTGCTTATAGGTTTTGCTTATCATTGACAGGGCAGTGATTTACATCTGGACCCAGGCGCATTCCTAAGTAGTTAGGCTATTAATTTTTCTTTTTGTTTTATGTGATTACTTTTTTGTTTAAACTACTCACTACCACTAAATTACTATTAATTAGCAAGGGTGAGTTTTACTTTTCACAATGTAATATTTTTATCATTAAGATTAATGCTAACAAGGCTAAGCATACAACAGAGAAATTATTAAGCTAACAGTTCTATTAATACACAGTGTTTAGTAACGTTTCATTTGAATTAGCCTAGTTATTAGATTTTATATGTTCTTTTTTAATCAGCAAACCAATGACCTTTTTAGACAGAGAAAGAGAAAAGATTTTTAGAAAGAGAAAAGATTTTAGAGACAGTTGTATTAGAATAAAGTTTGTGGGCCTTGAGAAGGCGAGATAAGGTTCCATGAGGTCAGCATTCCTGTAGTGGCTCCTTGGGGTCGTTATCTTTCAACAGGTTTCCCTCTTATCTATATCTTCAGGGGGTTTTGCTGTTTTCCCCCTGCTTCAGGGAGTTTTGCTGTTTTCCCCCTGCTTCAGGGAGTTTTGCTGTTTTCCCCCTGCTTCAGGGAGTTTTGCTATTCTCCCCCTGCGCGCTGGTTCCTTGCCCAGCCGGACCTAGGGAACTTGGCGAAAGCCATTAGCCCTAAAGGTCACTGCAGGGGGAGGTGCAGCAACCTGGATAACCAAAGATCATCTTCTCATGTCAAGATGAATAACTTAATCACATCTTCAAAGTCCCTTTGGTCATGTAATATGGCATTCACATGTTCTAGGATTAGCATGTGAATATGGGAGAGGGTTTTTTTAATTTACTATAATTTCCTTTCCAAGAGGATAAGCATTTTTATTCCCCCAAATACCCAAGATAAACTCATCATCTCAATCAGATGGAGGGAGGTAAGTCTTCCCACAGTCAAACTCTGACCCCTGGGGACAGATGTGGCATACAGAAATAGGAGTTTACCCCAGTATGATAAATAATCTGGACAGTTTAGCTTGTAACCGAGGATGATGGGCTACTCTTGTCCAGATACTTACAGATCTTGCCTCACTAAGAGGCTGAGTGCAAAGGAGGAATAACCCAGGAAGTGTGTCCTGCAGTTGTGGGGAGTCTTGCTGAGTCCTCTCTAAGGAGCTCCCTTTACTAATATACCTCTTCTTCATCTTTCAAGTTTAAGCTTAGGCATAATTTCCTCTCGGGAAGCCTTCATGGCTCCCTCCTCCCACCTGTGTCGTGGGTTGGTGTCTCACTGTGGTCTGGTCTCACAGCATCGTTTATTCTATCATACTTCTAATCTCTATTACTTATATTTTTAAACATATTTTAAAATAATGGCATAATTTTATTTTCAGAATATTTAATTAATTTAATTAAATATATTATCAAACTATTTTTGGCAGGCAGTTAACTTGACTGAAATCAAATAGAAAATTCCACCTCCCCTGTGGTATAATAACTGGTCAAAAATCATTTCACATTTCTTGGGAGTGGGGCTTCTGTTTTAAAATTTTTATTTATTTTTGACAAATAAAAATTGTATATATATTTAAGATGTACAACATGATGATTTGATATATGTATAATTGAAAAGATTACCCCACTCAAACTAACTTACCCATCACCTAAAGTTACCTTCTTTGGTGTTGTGAGAACATATGGAATTCATTTTATTTGCAACTAACCACTATTCAACTCTCTGTTTGTGTTCAACATATTTCTAGATGCCACATATAAGTGAGACCAGGAATATTTGTCTTTTTGTGTCTGATTTATCTCACTTTGCATAAAAGCATTAGGTTCATCTACGTTCTCACAAATGGCAGGATTTCCTTGTTTTTTAAGACTTAATAATAATTCCACATGGGCCTCCCTGGTGGCGCAGCAGTTGAGCCTTGGGTTGCGAAGCTGCCCACAGACTCTGCAGCACCGGTTCCATCCCTGGCCACTGGGTGAGGGTCCCACATGGCGCGCAGACCTCTCCTGCCGCCCGCTGCTCCCCTCAGCAGTGTACTTCGTCAGTCTGCCTGTTTTGCTCTCTGCTCTGGCTCTGGTGAATTCTCTCACCCTCCCGCGCTTCTGATTGTACCCCAGTGCTTGTACAAATAAATAAATAAATCTTAAAAAAATATATAAAAAAATAATTCCACTGTGTGTGTATAACATTTTTTATCCTTTCATCTGTTGGTGGACACTTAGATTGCTTCTACATCTTGACTCTAAATAATGCTTCTAGGAAGGTGGAGAATGGAGATTACTCTTCCCTTTGGATATAGATTCAGAAAAGAGATTGCTAGACCATATGTAGTAGTCCTATTTTTAATTTTTTTTAGCTCAGTTACAAGTTGCTTGACTGTGCTAAGGCTTTGATTGCTATAGCTGAGCCACAACATCCTTCACATTTAGAATATACCAAATGTATAACACCACAGTTATGTGTGAGCATAGAAGAATAAATCATTAGTCAACGCAGATATCTTCATAGGAAAAAGTGAAGCATTTAAGTGAGTTAGTCTTCCGATAAGAACCAGATGCCAGATACAGGTCCTTTCTAGAAACCCCCACATTTCATGGGCCTAGAGCAAGAGAAAAGGGATACATTTGTGAAAGGGCTGCTGGTTTATTGAAACTTGGTGATTAAGGAATGTTATAGGTTATGATAACTCTAGTGACTGGAAATGATTCTACCTAATAGGGTGTGCGCAATTCATAACAAAATGTACCGTATATTAATCATACGTGTTGGATCATGGATATGTGTGTGGGTGAGGAATTATATATAATAAATCATTATATGTTGTAAGTAGCAACAAAAATATTTATTTGCTTATTGCATTAGGTAAATAATTACTGCACAATTATACATATTACATATTATGCACTTTCAACCATTTATGTGCTTATATGTTTTTATCGGGAAAATCACGAATACATGATGTACATGGTAGTGACTAAATTTTGAGGTTTATTTCAGTACTGGTCTAGTAAGCTTGGGAATAATGCTTTTGGATCACAAACAGCTTTCCAGGATTACTTTAGAGTTTCAGTTTTCGGTGCTGATGTTGAAGCTTGATATCTTTCCAAGAAAATATTCATATTTTTTGGTTTACAAGACCAGGCTAACCAGAGTTTTCATTTTTGAAGATTGTTTTCAGTTTAACTTATAACTGGTTTAAGTATAAGAATGATAATGCATAAAGTTGATGCGATTTGACCAATGATAATAAATGGGTGTTCTTGTTGTCTTCGAATTCATATTAGCAGGATCTGGTACTAAAAGTCATACTGACCATTGGCTGACTGGTCAGAATATTATGCTTTTTTTGTTTTGATGTATGGAATATTGGATAATTGCTAGGATCAGGTTGTAGAAGATTAAGGCTAATTAATCCAATTAATTTTTGAGGGAGTTGATAGGATTATGTAGCTGAGCAGGAAATATCTGGCTTAATGTGTGGTGGAATATTGATAAAATGACTGGCATATAGTCTGAAACTGCTAAAAGATCAGGTGAAATTAGAACTAGTGTAGCCAGTGCTAAGATTACAAATGCAAGTCCTACAATATCTTTGATAGTATAATAAAGGTGAAATGGAATTTTGTCTGCATGTGATGAAAGTACTGATGGGTTATTTGGTACTGTCTCATGAAGGAATAACTGGTGAATGATTACTAGAACTGAGATAATAAATGGGAGGATGAATTGAAAGGCAGAGAATAATGTGACTGTGGCTTTATTGACTGAGAATCCTCAGATTCATTCAATTTGGTTGTTAGTGATGTAGGGAAAGGCTGATAGGAGATTTGCGATGACTGGTATCTCATAACGTTATTTGGCCTCATGGTACAACATAGCCTATGGATGCTATGGCTTACTTTGAACTATAGAATAATTCCAATATTTCATATTCTTAGGAATATATAGGATCTGAACTATAAGCCTCATTCTACACCAATGAGTAAGCAAATAAAAAATATGGATGTACTATTGGCAGGTAGTTTACAACTTGACAAATATGGGTGATGGGTGAGAAGGAGGCTATTATATCTGACATGTACTGTAGAGCTAGGAATAAACCTGATGCAATTTGTAAAATTAAACAGACTCCTTAAAGAGATGCAAAGTTTCATCATGACGAAATGTTTGATGGAGCACTGCAGAGGATGCGGGCAGCCTCTCAGCTCTCAGCCCCGCGCTCAAACCCTGCGCCACCAGGGGAGGCCCGGCCACTAATTATCTTACAGTTGAAATACAATGATGATTTTTCACATCATTGGTGACATATTCCATGTGGGGAAAAGGATGACACATCATATTTAAGTATTACTTTTGTACTTAGTTTTGTAGGTTTTATTTCAAAACCATCCCTTATTTATGGTGGCTTGGGGTTGAATGTGAGTGGTGGAATTGTTTATGGTATTTGGTAAAGTATGGCATACTATTTTTAGGTTTTGATGGTTTTAAAAATTTATTTAGGGGACATGTGTTGGTATTTGGTTTTAGAATAGCTGTGACTACTCAGGAGTATCCTGAAGTTTGGACTTCTAATGTAACTGTGTTAAGAAATTTTCCTCTCAGGTTTATTAACAGAACTTTTGGTAGCTGGATATGTTTAAAGGATGAGGAGTTGGAGATCATGTGTAAGTTTAATGGTTTGGGGTAATTAATTTATGATACTGAATATTATGGATTATTTTAGTGAGAAAGCTATATGTGCTTTATAGCTTTATTAAAAGTGCTGCATTATATTTTGTAGTTATGGAATATGATTGGTTCTGCTGACTGGTATTGGTGTTCAGGTTGTAATGGGGATCACTCATGGAAATTAAATAGTAATAGGCTTAGGGTTAATGTAACGAGGAAAGTTACGGAAATATAGTTTTATTAAGCTTTTTTGGTGAAAGATTAATGTTTTTTAAAAGATTTATTTTTATTTATTTATGCATAGAAGAACTGGGATGTAGGCCAAAGGTGCAGGGGGATAAGAGGATTCACCAGAGATAGAGTGGGGAGCAGAACAGGAGCATCTACTGAGGGGAGCAGCCACAGGAGAGGTCTGTTGTATGATATGTGGGTTAGCTCCCGGGCAGGGGATGGAACTCATGCAGCAGTGGCTTGATAGCCCTGAGACTTTAACCCCTGAATCACCAGGGAGGCCTTAATGTTTTTATTAAAGTTTTAATATAGCATTTCTATTTGGAACTGGGAGATAGTTTTTTGGTAAGGTATCTTTCCATTCAAATTTAGTTTAATAATATTGATGCTGAGTTTTGGCTTGCTGGGAGGTTTATGAAGAGTGGGAATTGATGCATAATAGTTGGAAAATATCCGAGAAGGAAAATATCTGAGAATTTGCGTGTGCTTGTAGGATAATTAAATTTTAGGTTTTGGGCCTCCCTGGTGGCACAGGGGGTTGAGCTCAGCACTGTGAGGCTTCTGCAGCCTTTGCGGTGCTAATTTGATCCCCAGCCTGCTGGGGAGCAGCCCACCTGGCGCAGCAGACCTTTCCTATCTCACCCGCTGCTCTTCTCAGCAGTGTATTTCAATACATCTGCCTGTTCTGCTCCCAGCTCTCTCTGGTGAATCTTCTCACCCCCTGTGACTCTGTACCCCACTTCTTAAAAAAAAAAAAATTTGTGTTATATGGTTAAGTTTGAGTGACAGAATGAAACCCAAGATAGTTATGTCAAGGGATGTTAATTTTAGATAATAAAGGCATAGTTATTTGTAGAATAGTTGTTGGAGCAATATTGTTGGAAATAATAAATCTAGCGCTTCTGACTGTACCCAGTGCTTGTGTAAATAAATAAATAAATCTTTAAAAAAAAGAATTAAAAAAATATCATTTTGGATTAGAGCACACTTTGCTGTTAAAAAGTGTGGTAATAGCACCTAGGCAGAGTGTTAATGTTTGGATCATTTTGTTGTTTTCTGCTAGTGAATTCTAGAAGTGGATTAGTGGTAAGATACCCTCCATGACTATATTGCTTGAGTAGAGTATGTCCAGCATGGGTTTCGCTGAAGGAAGGCATGGGTGGAGGCCAAATTCTGAGAACTTACAGTTTCAGCTAAAAGTAATCCAGGTAGTGGTATATTATTTTGATGAAAGTAGAGCATGAACATTTTTTGAGTTTCCCATTGTTTGAGTTATGTAAAAATCATACTGTTGACAGTATAAAACCAATGTCTCTGATGTGGTTGTATAAGATTCTGTGGAGGGCTGCAGTATTTACCCCTGTTCAGCCATGTCAAGTTCCAAATTTTTTTTTTAAAGATTCATTTATTTATACAAGCACTGGGTACAGTCAGAAGTGCGGGAGGGTGAGAGAATTCACCAAAGCCAGAGCAGGGAGCAGAGCAGGCAGATTGATGAAATACACTGCTGAGGGGAGCGCGGGTGTGGCAGGAGAGGTCTGCTCTGTGTGCCATGTGGGACCCTTGCTGGCAGCCAGGGATCGAACCTGCGCTGCAGAGGCTGTGGGCAGCTTCACAGCCCAGCGCAAAACTGCTGCGCCACCAGGGGAAGCCCTCAAGTTCCAATTCTTAAGAATGATATTATCCCTACTTTTCATCCGATAAAAAATTGTAAAACCTATTGGTAGTGACTAAAATTAGGATAGTAATTAAGAATATAATTAGAGGGCCTCCCTGGTGGTGCAGGGGTTAAAGTCTTGGCACTATCAAGCTATCAGCAGCCACTGTGGCCTGAGTTTGATCCTCAGCAAGGGAGCTAACCCACATGGCACAGCAGACCTCTCCTGTCTTGCCCTCTGCTCCCCTCAGCAGTGTATGTCAGTAGATCCACCTGTTCTGCTCCCCACTCTGTCTCTGGTGAATCCTCTCACCTCCCACACGTCTGGCCTACACCCAGGTTCTTATATGCATAAATAAATAAAATAAATATATTTAAAAAGACAATAATTAGATATTTAAAAATTGGTTAATTTATCATGTTGAAAAATGATACCATTTTCCATAGTGGCTACACAAATTTACACAACAATGCCCAGGTGCTCCCTTTTCTCTACATTCTTGCTGATGCTTGTTAGATCTTGATTTTATCATAACGGATGTGAGGTGATATAGCATTGTGGTTTTTTAAAAAATATTTATTTATTTATTTATGTCTCCTTTGTTCGTTTCTATTTTTGCAATATCAGCTGTAATGACTCTCTTTCCTTTCTATTTATACTTATTTGCATCTTCTTTCTTTTTCCCCTTAGTTAGCCTACCTAAAGATTTGTCAATTTTATCTTTTAAAAAATCAATTCAGGGCCTCCACAGTGGTGCAGTGGGTTGAGTGCAGAACTGTGAAGCTGTTCACAGCCTCTGCAGCGCAGGTTTGATTCCTGGCTGGCCAGGGAGATACCCATGTGGCGCAGCAAACCTCTCCTGTCTCCCCTGCTGCTCCCCTCAGCAGTGTTTTCGATTCGTCTGCCTGTTCTGCTTACCACTCTGTCTCTGGGGAATCCTCTCACCTCCCCGCCTCTGGCCTATACCCCAGTTTTTGTATAAATAAATAAATCTTTAAAAAATATCAGTTCATAATTTTGTTGATGTTTTCTATAGTTTTCCATTCCTTCTTTTTTTATAAATAGTAATTTAGTTTTGCTTTATCTGTGAATTTGCAAAAATACTTAGGACCAACATAGGGAGGAAAAAACCCTATGAAAAAATCACACTTAAAAAACAGAGGTGTGGGCCTCCCTCGTGGCACCGGGGATTTGTATGCAGCACTATGAGGCTGCTCCCCTGCTGCTCCCCTCAGCAGAGTATTTCAGTAGATCCACCTGTTCTGCTCCCCACTCTGTCTTTGGTGGATCCATCCTCTCACCCCCACACCTCTGGCCTGTACCACTCTGGCCTGTTCTTGTATGCATAATGGATGAATATTTAAAACAAAACAAAACAAAACAAAACAATACAATACAGAGTTGTAAGAGAGATTAGTGCCTTAGCCCCATAAGCAACTACAGCAACCTTAATTGGCTGAGAAATTAAAAAAAATATATTGGGTATATCAGGAGGAAAGAATGAGAAAGGACTGAGGGGGAGGGCCACAGGGGAGAACTGGAGGCCATGGAGTGGGTCTGGGTAGAAGAAGGGACCTCCCTGGTAGCTGTGGGATGCAGACTGTGAGGTCCAGTGTCTCCACGAGCATACCTCAGCGGAGGAGGTCCACAGGTACACGTGGAGGCATAAGACTCCAAGGGAGGGCCTCCCCAGTGGCGCAGTGGTTGAGCACTGGGTTGCGAAGCTGCCTGCAGCCTCTGCAGAGCAGGCTCGATCCCTGGCCGCCAGGTGAGGGTCCCACATGGCACGCAGACCTCTCCTGCTGCCCACTGCTCCCCTCAGCAGTGTACTTCGTCACTCTGCCAGTTCTACTCTCTGCTCTCGTTCTCGTGAATTCTCTCACCCTCTCGCGCCTCTGACTGTACCCAGTGCTTGTATACATACATACATACATACAAACATAAATAAATAAATAAATAAATAAATCTTTAAAAAAAATAGACTCCAATGGAGTGGGACCCATGGGACATCCCAAATGGGGTCCTTCGGGGGACATGCCCACTAGATGAAGTTCACGATAAGACATTCCAGCTGATGTTCATGGTGGCACCTGCCTGGGGACCAAATGGTGGTGTTCTAAGCCACGAGGGCCATGGTGGGCCAGCTGCATCTGGGACATCCCTGGATGAAGTATGCCACCTTGTGGGAATGAGTGAGGATGTGAATGTCCGTGACCAGGGTATCCAACCCCTGGGTTCTTGCTAATGGGGAGCCATGTCCTGTGGCACCATGAGGCGTAGGTGGTGGGGGCATAGCTGGAAGCATACGAGGTGAAAGGGCTCCAAGAAGTGGCATGGGAGGTGACAAGTTGCTAGGAGGAGGCATGCCTCGTGGAGGAAATCCAGATACCAATGATGATACCACAGGGCAGGTGTCAGAGGGTAGAGGTGTTGGAGCGGCCACACAAAAATCAGTAGCCTTCCTATACACAAACAACAAATCTGAAGAAGAAGAAATCAAGAAAACCATCCCTTTTATTAATGAAATAAAAAAAATTAAATACTTGTTTAGAAACCTAACAAAAAAAGTAAAGGACCTATACAAAGAAAACTATAAAACACTGTTAAAAGAAATAGAAGACATGAAGGAATGGAAAAATATCCCCTGCTCATGGATCGGAAGAATTAACATTATCAAAATGGTCATCCTACCAAAGGCAATCTACACATTCAATGCTATTCCAATAAAAATTTCAATGTCGTTCTTCAAAGAAATAGAACAAATAGTGATGAAATTCATATGGAGCCACCAAAAACCCCGAATAGCAAAAACCCTCCTGAAAAAAAGGAGAAGGGAATGGAGGCCTCACTCTCCAGATTTCAAACTATACTACAAAGCCATAATCATCAAAACTGCATGGTATTGGAACAAGAACAGACACATGGACCAAAGGAACTGAATAGAAAACCCAGAAATAAACCCACATATTTATGGTCAACTAATCTTTGACAAAGGAACAAAGAATATGCACTGGAGCAAAGAAAGTTTGTTCAATATATGGTGCTGGGTCACTACATGTAAAAGAATGAAGCTTGACTACTGCCTCAAACCATGCACAAAAACCAACTCAAAATGGATTAAAGAACTAGACATAAGACCTGAAACCATAAAACATGTAGAAGGAAATACAGGCAAAACACTACATGACATGCACCTCAAAGACATCTTTACAGATGCATCACCCAAAACAGTGATAGTGAAGGCAAAGATAAACAGCTGGGACTACATCAAATTAAAGAGCTTCTGCACAGCAAAAGAGACAATAACCAAAACCAGGAGAAACTCCACCGTCTGGGAGAAAATTTTTGCACACAACACTAATGATAAAGGACTGATCACAAAAATCTACAAAGAGCTGATGACACTCAACATAAACAAAGAAAATAATCCAGTCAAAAATGGGCAGAAGAGCTAAAAAGAAACGTCTCTGAAGAGGAAATGCAAATGGCCAACAGCATATGAAAAAATGTTCAACATCACTTGTAATCAGGGAAATGCAAATCAAAACAACAATGAGATGCCATCCTACACCAGTGAGAATGGCACATATTAAAAAAAAAAAAAAAAAACTAGCAACAACAAATGTTGGCAAGGATGTAGAGAAAAAGAATTCTCCAGCACTTCTGGTGGGAGTGCAAACTGGTCCAACCACTATGGAAAGCTTTATGGAGATTCCTCAACCTACTAAGGATAGAGCTTCCATATGATCCAGCAATTCCACTCCTAGGTATTTACCCTAATGACACAGAAACATTAATTCAGAAGGGCACCTGCACCCCTATGTTTATAGCGGCACTGTTTACAATAGCTAAGCTTTGGAGACAACCCAAATGCTCAAAAATAGATGACTGGATCAAGAAGATGTGGTATATATACACAATGGAATATTCGTCAGCAATCAAAAAAGATAAACTCATGCAATTTGCAGCAACATGGTTGGAGCTAGAAGGGATCATGCTCAGCGAAATAAGCCAGAAAGAAAAAGAAAAATACCGGATGGTCTCACTCATAGCAGGAATTTAGAAAACCTAAATAAGGGACCAGGAAAAAGACTAATACAAAGTAAAAATCAAAATCAACAAGCAACTATAAACCAGAGACACACTACAGTGGGGGGAAGAGGACGGATTGGGGTCAAAATAAGTGGGGTGCAATTGTATGGGGAATATAACCAAGATGAAAATGCATACATTGTGCAAAAATGAAAAATGATGTAAGAAATATATAGAAAAATACCCCCCCAATAAACCTATTGCACTCTTTGCTCTATTTCTTTAAAAAAAAAGATTTATTTATTTATACAAGAACTGGGGTGCAGGCCAGAGGCACGGGGGAGGGTGAGAGAATTCACCAGAGATAGAGTGAGGATCAGAACAGGCAGACAGACTGAAAACTCTGCTGAGGGGAGCAGAGGGAGAGACAGGAGTGGTCTGGCGGGCATGTGGGTATCTCCCTGGATGGCCCAGAATTGAATCCTCCCGTGCTGCAGAGACTGCCGACAGCTCCGGAGCGTTGGGCTCAACCTGCTGCGCCACAGGGGAGGTCCTCTATTTCTTTTTTTATTAATTTATTTTCAATTGAGATCATATTAGGATCCCCCTATTAAATTTTGCCACCATAGTGTGCCTACCACCAAAATCACCCACAGTCTACCACAATCCATTATGCTTCCTTCCTTCTTTGTTCTTACCCCTTCACCAACCCCGAGCCGCTAGGGATGCTTCAGTTCTTCTAGTCTGCATTCAAGTTAGTTTTTAAGCTTGTCTCATCCGATCTGTAGTTTGGCTTCTCTGTATTCCATATATTAGTGACATCATCCAGTATTTTTCTTTCTCCTGACTTATTTCACTTAGCATTATCCCTTCCAGCTCTATCCAGGTTGCTACAAATGAGATGAGTTTATCATTTTTTGATCACTGAATAATAATCCAGTGTGTATATATACCATATCTTCTTGATCCACTCATCTGTTTTGGGGAATTTCACTTGTTTCCATAATTTAGCTATTATCACTGCATTGTAATAAACGTGTGAGTGCAAGTTTCCATTTGAATTAGTGTTGTTGAATTTTTCAGGTAAATGCTATAAGTGGAATTACTAGGTCGAATGGCAGATCCATTTTTAATTTTTTGAGACACATCCACACTGCTTTCCGTAAGGTTTGGAATAGTCTGCATTCCCACCAGCAGTGTAGGAAAGTTCCCTTTTCTCCACATCCTTGCCAACATATGCTGTTGCTAGTTTTTTTAATATGTGCCATTCTTACTGGTGTGAGGCGGTATCTCATTGTGATCTTGATTTGCATTTCCTTGATTATAAGTGATGATGAACATTTTTTTTTATGTGCCTGTTTACAGTCCATATGTCTTCTTTGGAGAAGTGTCTATTTAGTTATTCTGTTTATCTTTTGATTAGATTAGTTTTCTTTTTGTTGAGTTTTATGAGCTCTTGGCACATCTTTATCTGTCCTTTCTCAGATGTGTGGTATGCAAATATTTTCTCCCATTCATTAAGGTATCTTTTTATTTTTATTTTAGTGATAGTTTCTGTCACTGTGCAGAAGCTTTTTAGGTTGATGTAGTCCCAGTTGTTTATATTCTCTTGTTTTCCTTGCTGTTGGGGATGAAATCCCAAAGACATCAATGAAGCTTATGTCTTGAAACGTTTTGCCTGTGTTTTCTTCTATGTATTTTATGGTTACAGGTCTTACTTCTGAGTCTTCTATCCATTTTGAGTTAATTTTTTGTATGGTGTGAGGTAGCGGTCTATTCTCATTCTTTTGCAGCAGCTTACCAGATTTGCCAACACCAATTATTGAAGAGGCTGCCCTGTTCCAGTGTATGTTCTTGGTCCCTTTGTCATAGATTAACTGTCCATAGATGTAAGATTTTACTTCTTGGCTTGTCAATTGTATTCCATTGCTCTTTGTATCTGTTTTTGTTCTTCTACCAGGATGTTTGAATTATTATGACTTTATAGTTTAGTTAGAAGACTGAAACTGTGATACAATTATCTTTCCTTTTTTGTCGGGAATGCTATGGCTATTTGGGATCCTTTGTAATTCTATATGAATTCAGTAGTGTTCCATTCTTTGAAGAATGCCATTGAGATTAATATTGGGATTGCACTGAACCTGCAAATTGCTTTGGTAGGGTGGCCATTTTGACTATGTTGATTCTTCCAATCCATGAGCAGGGAATATTTTTCCATTTCTTTTTGCCTTCTTATTTATTTTAACAATGTCTTACATTTTCTTTGTATAGGTCTTCATATGCTTTGTTAGGTTTATTCCCCAGTATTTACTTTTTTTAGTGAGATTATAAATAGGATGGCTTTCTTAATTTCTTCTTCTTCTAGCTCATTGTGTATAGGAACTGATTTGTGTGTGTTGATTTCATACACTTCCATTCTACAAAACTGATTGTTTCAATTAGTTATCCCTTGGAGTCTAAAAGGCTCTCTATGTTTATTATCATGTCATCTGAAAATAATGATTGTTTTATTTCTTATTTCCTGATTCAGGATTTCTTATATGTCTTTCTCTTATCTAATTGCTCTACCTAGGACTTCCAATACTGTGTTGAATGGCTGGTAAAAGTGGACATAAGGATTTCATGTACCAGATATAGAGGAAAAACTTTCATATTTTCACCATTGAGTATCATGTTAGCTGTAGGTTTGTTGGAAATGACTTTTATGACTTTTATTGTCCCCAATTTTTTGAGTGTTTCCACCATAAATTTATGTTTGTTCTTATCAAATGCTTTCTTGGCAACTATTGATATGCTGATAATCTATCTTTTCTTCTTTTCATTTTCTTTATTTTTAATTTTTATTTATCAAACATCCTTGTTTATATTTTTACAATATAGGATTTCTCTCCTCAGATGTGGTCACCATGGATTTCCCACCACCAAAGTGCGCACAGTTCTCTGCCTCAATCCACTACACTATCTTCCCTACCCCTTCTCCACTCTCCCCTCCCCCTCCCTTTCTGAGTATCTCAGGTCTGATGTCTGCTTTCAGTGGTCACTCTTACAGTTTATATTTGTTTTATCCTTTGTTTCATTTCTCTAGATTCCACATATAAGTGAAATCATCTGATATTTACCTTTCTCCTAAATTACTTCCTTTAGCATAATCCTCTCCAGTGCCATCCATGTAGTCACAAACACTTATCTTTTTTAATTGTTGAGTAGTATTCCATTGTGTATATATACCATATCTTGATCCACTCATCTGTTCTGGAGCATTTAGGTTGTTTTCATATCTTGGTATGATTTCGATCATCATGAATTTGGTGATTTTTGTCTTGTGACCCAGTATATGGTCAATCCTGGAGAATGACCCATGTGCACTTGAGAAAAATGTGTAGTCAGATTTTTTGTGGTATATTTCCCTATAAATATCTATTAGACCCATAGGTCTAGTTCTTTGTTTAGGGAGATTATATCCTCATTTATTTTCTGTCTTGTCAATCTGTCTCTTGGTGAGAGCAGGGCTTTGAAATATCTAATCACATATGCATTTTCTCCAATGTCTGTTTTCCAACTTGATAGTAGTTGTTTGATGTATATTGGTACTCCTTCATTTGGTGAGTATATATATTGATGAGTCTTAAGTCTTCCTATTGTATTGTTCCCTTGATCATTATGTAGTATCCATTCCTGTCTCTTGTTACTTTACGATGGTAGTCTATTTTGTCTGATATAAGTATGGATGTTCCTGCCTTACTTTGGGTGCCATTTGCTTGCAAGATTATTTTCCATTCTTTTACTTTCATTTTATGTTTATCCTTGATATTTAGATACTTAGGTGTGTTTCCTGGAGGCAGCAGAAGGCTGCATTCTGTTTTCTAATCTACCTATATACTCTTTTCTGACCTAAAGATACTGAACTACATATCAGCTACAAAAAGAAAACAAGGAAATACTTTCATACATGGAAACGGAATAATATATTACTGAAAGACCACAAGATTAAGAGGAAATCAAAGAAGAAATAAAAAAAATACCTAAGACACATAATAATGAGGAAACAACCTTTGAGAATGTATGGGACATGGAAAAAGCAGCTCTAAGAGGGAACTGTATAGCAGCAATACAAGCCCGCATTAAGAAACTAGAAAGAGTCCAAACAAACAACCTGGTCTCACATCTCAAAGTACTAGAAAAAGAGCAAAAAAAAAAAATCCAAAAGCCTGGAGAAGGAAGGAAATGACAAAAATTAAAGCAGAAATAAATAAAATAGAAATATAAAAGTCCAGAAGATCAAGGAAACCAAAAGCTGGCTCTTTGAAAAAAATAAACGAAATAGACAAACTTTAAGATAGGTTCACTAAAAAAGAGAGGGGTGAAATCAAATAAATAGGATCAAAAAATGAAAGAGGAGAAGCTGTAACACTGCAGAAATTCAGAGGAAAATAAGAGATTACTATAAAAATTTTTATGCAACAAATTCAAAAACCTAGGTGAAATGGACATGTCTTTGTGGTTGCATCCTAGACAGTTCTTCTCTTCTTGTGATGTCATATTCCCTTGAGGTCTCAACTTCCCATACATTATATTTTTTATGCCCATTTTGCTACTTAAACAATAAACTTAAGAATGTTCAACGCTTTGATACTGATTTAGTTACTGAGCATTTAATTACTTATCCTGGTAGTTTTACATAGCATCAGCAGTTGGCGCTGTGCTTTATTTGATTTGATTTTTGTTTACTTTGCTGATTTTGGTGGTACTGAGGTCTATGTTTGGAGTTTCTGTGTCAGTAGAGTAGGGGAGGAGTACGGAGGGACCCAGCCACTGTCACAAAAATGCTGGGGGTAGGCTGGTTTATGTTTGTGACATTCAGAATTCTTTCCTCCTGGGGTTGCAGGTCTATGACTTGGCTGTCTGAGCCCTGTCAATGCACTATACAAGGTCTGTAGCAGTTCTGAGGGATGTGGGAGTGGAAGAACTGTCTAGAGCACTTTCTCTGTTCTTCTTACTGGGAGCCTGGCCTGTATCCGGCTCCCAAGCGCCTCTCTGTGGGTTTCTCCTGAGTCTCCCCTCCCCAGAACCCTTGACTGACTGATCTGGCAGTTCTGCTGTCTCTTTCTTCTTCCCCAGCTACAGTCTCGAGGTGTTTTTCTCCACCCACCTGACAAGCATGAATCTCCCCCATATCTTCTCTTCTGTGGTCTTTGTTGGTCTCTGAGCTGAAAAGGGTGCTTCAGCTTCAACCCAAGCTGCAACACCCTCTCATTGTAGTGTTCCTCCAAGTTAATTCTTACATGTTCTTCTCAAGAATGAAGCAGGGAACCTCCTCTATTGCCATCTCGGTGACATTATCAATAAAATCTTTTCTTGTGACCCTAGGATTGCCTCCAAATACTATCCAACAAACTTCCAGAATGGAAGCCTGGACACAGGTCTAGAAAAATTTCCTTCAGGAAATCTGTGGTTTTAGATAACATAATGATTAACACATTGATTGTGCAGACTGAAGGATTCTGATGTGCAGTGTTGAACCCAGCTGATGCCTTCTCAGGCATTTCACTGAATCTATATGATCAAAGCCAATTTGCCTTCATGTGAGTCAAATTAAAATACATGTGTGTATACATATACATATACATACATACATACATACATACATACATACATACATACATACATAGTGATGCAACAAGGGCAGTCAAACTCTCATGTTTTCTCACCAGTAGATAGGCTGAGTCCTAGCAAAGGCTGAAACTTTACTAGATGTGTTCTACTACCCATTATACTGATTACATTATTTTGACTTGAAGGGCTAATGATAGCATACAGACTGCTTTAAGTTTGTGATCCTGTATATGAGAAACCAGGACTAAAAGATTAAACCTGACAAGACTCAGTGGCTCGCAATCTACATATGTTCTTGGTAACCACGTAGGATGATGTCTGTAGGTCTGTAGCATAATCCTGAATCTGATAGAGAAACACTGATCACTTAAAAAAAAAAACAAAAAACTCTAGCAAACAAAAAGGAGGTCTAACATTTGATCAATTTGTTTGATATTTGAGTATCCTACTCAGCCCATCACATAAAATTGTTAGTGATCAAACCGGGCCTTTCACTGGATACCCAGAAAGCCAAACTCTGAATCACAAGAGTATCTTTACACAAAGGAGTTTATTACACAAGGCAGCTATCAAGGGAGTCAGCAATTGCGTTAGTATCCTGAAAGGTGCAGCCTCTCTTAACGGTGGGAGTATGTTATGATTATATATACAGAGGGAAGGAATGTGAGGAGGTGCAGGATGCAAAAGGGGAATGAGAGTCCTTGTGTTCCCAGGAGGTGCCAGGCGACGTAGGTATTATGTGTTTTGGTGTTTATCTTCTCTAGCAGAGAATGTCCCTCCAGAGTTAGCAGCCCATAATGGCTGGCAGAGGCTTGCCCTGATGCTATCATTATCTTGAGAAGGGGCATAAAGAACTGTGTTAGAGAAGTAACATACTTAGTTCTCAAGGTTCCAGGGAATGCAACTAGAGAGTAAATCACATGGGGCATGGGGGTGAGGGAGAAGAAAAAACAAAGTGTTTATTATTTAATTCTATTTAGTTTTACTTTTAAATTACAAAATGAGGGGCTCTGGCTACAAAGTCACTCAAAGGTAGCCATTTCATGTGTGTGATTGTGTGTGTATGTGTGTTTTGAAGTACATCCTTCTGGATTGTTTTCTTTCTCTTTTTGTTATTTTTTATTTTTTTAATAGTAACTTTTTTATTTCTTTACATCATTGTTCTTTTTTAAACAATATTTGCTTCCCCCAGGCCCTCAAGTGTAGTCCCTATAGAGTTTACTTCCCCAATGCACCCGTGCTCCATCACCTCAGTCCCCTATGCTCCTCCCTCCCTCCCTCTGTTCCCTCTCTCACCTCCTCCCCTGCAGGATGTCTCTGATTTATAATTGTCTGTTTTAACTTTGTTGTGTTTTGTACTGTTATTATTTGTTTACACTGATGTCTTATTTGGTTCCCCTATATTCCTGCTATAAGTGAAACCATCCAATATTTTCTTTTTTCCTTCTGGCTTATTTCATTGAGCATGAGTCCTTCTAGCTTCATCCATGCTGCTGTGAATGGCATGACTTTATCTTTTTTGATTGCTGAATAATATTCCAATGTGTATATAAACCACATCTTCCTGATCCAGTCATCTATTTTTGGGCATTTGGGTTGTTTCCAGGTTTTATCTATTGTAAATAGTGCTGCAATAAACATAGGGGTGCAGGTGCTCTTTTGGATCAATGTTTTTGTGTCCTTTGGGTAGATCCCTAGGAGTGGAATTGCTGGGTCATATGGTAGCTCCATTTTTAGTAGACTGAGGAACCTCCAGACAACTTTCCACAATGGTTGGACCAGTTTGCACTCCCATCAGCAATGTAGGAGAGTTCCTTTTTTCACTGCACCCTCGCCAACATTTGCTGTTGCTTGTATTTTTGATATGTGCCATTCTTACTGGTGTAAGGTGGTATCTCCATGTGGTTTTAATTTGTATTTCCCTGATGATAAGGGATATTAAGCATTTTTTCATATGCCTGTTGGCCATTTGCATTTCCTCTTTGGAGAAATGTCTTTTTAAGTTCTTCTGCCCATATCTTTCTCTTTTTTTTTTTCAGATTTATTTATACAATCACTGGGTACAGTCAGAAGTGTGGGAGGGTGAGAGAATTCACCAGATCCAGAGGGGAGATCAGAGTAGGCAGACTGAAGAAGCACACCGCTGAGGGGAGCAGTGGGCAGCAGGAGAGGTCTGTGCGCCATGTGGGACCCTCACCCAGTGGCCGGGGATGGAGCCTGTGCTGCAGAGGCTGCAGGCTGCTTTGCAACCCAGCGCTCAATCGCTGCACCACTGGGGAGGCCCTCTTCTGCCCATTTCTTGACTGGATTGTTTATTTTGTTTTTGCTGGGTCATGTGAGTTCTTTGTATATCTTTGTGATTAGTCAGTTATCAGTTGACTGGAGTGCAAAGATTTTTTTCCCAATCAGTGGGGTGTCTCTCTGTTTTGGTTAATGTCTCTTTTGCTGTGCAGAAGCTTTTCAGTTTGATGTAATCCCAGGTGTTTATTATTTCCTTGACTTTCTTTGCTTTGGGTGATGAGTCTTTAAAGAAGTTATAGCGATGTATATCTTGTAGTGTTTTTTTTTTATTTATTTGTTTGTTTGTTTTGTTTTTTTTGTTTGTTTGTTTGTTTATACATGCACTGGGTACAGTCAGAAGCACGGGAGGGTGAGAGAATTCACCAGAGCCAGAGCGGGGAGCAGAGCAGGCAGAAGGACCGAAGTACACTGCTGAGGGGAACAGCGGGCGGCAGGAGAGGTCTGCGTGCCGTGCGGGACCCTCCTCCGGTGGCCAGGGAACAGCCAGGGATCGAACTGGCGCCGCAGAGGCCATGGGCAGCTTCGCAACCCAGTGCTCAACCGCTGCACTACCGGGGAGGACCTATCTTGTAGTGTTTTAACTATATTTTCTTCTATATATTTTATGGTTTCAGGTCTTATGTCCAGTTCTTTTATCCATTTTGAGTTGATTTTTGTGCATGGTGAAAGGTAGTGATCTAGTTTCATTTTTTTTTTTTTTTTGCATGTGGTGGTCCAGTTTTCCCAGCACCATTTATTGAACAAACTGTCCATGTTCCATTGCATATTCTTTGCTCATTTGTCAAAGATCAGTTGTCCATATAAGTGTGGTTTTATTTCTGGGCTCTCTGTTCGGTTCCATTGGTCTGTATGTCTGTTTTTGTTCCATTACCAAGCTGTTTTAATTATTATGGCTTTGTAGTATAGCTTGAAGTTTGGAAGTGTGCTACCCCCTTTCTCCTTTGTTTTCATCAGTAGGGCTTTGGCTATTCGTGGTTTTTTGTGGTTCAATATGAATTTCATCCGTATTTGTTCTATTTCTTTGAAGAATGTCATTGAAATATTTATTGGAATAGCATTGAATCTGTAGACTGCATTTGGTAGGATGGATATTTTAATAATGTTAATTCTTCCAATCCATGAGCAGGGGATGTCTTTCCATTTCTTTGTGTCTTCTTTTATTTCTTTTAACCGTGTTTTATAATTTTCTTTATATAGGTCTTTCACCACATTTGTTAGGTTTATTCCCAACTATTTGATTTTTTTTAATTATAAAAGGGATGGTTTTCTTGATTTCTTCTTTTTCAGATTGATTGTGTGTAGGAAGGCTACTGATTCTTATGTGTTAATTTTGTGTCCTGCTACTTTGCTGAACTAGTTGATTATTTTGAGTAGTTTTTCTGTGGGGTTTTTAGGGTTCTCTATGTATATTATCATATCGTCTGCAAATAGTGATAGTTTTACGTTTTCTTTCCCTATCTGGATTCCTTGTATGTCTTTCTCTTGTCTTATTGCCCTGGCTAGGACCTCCAGTATTATATTGAAGAGCAGGGGTGAGAGAGGACATCTTTGTCTTGTTCCTGATCTTAAAGGATAGGCTTTCAGATTTTTGCCATTGAGAATAATATTGGTGGTGGGTTTGTTGTATATGGCTTTTCTCATGTTAAGGTATGTTCCTTCTAGCCCGAGAATTTCAAGGGCCTTCATCATAAAGGGATGTTGGGCTTTGTCGAATGCTTTCTCAGTATCCATTGATATGATCATATGGTTTTTATTTTTCTTTGTGTTGATGTGTTGGATTATACTGATTGATTTTCATATGTTGAACCATCCCTGTGCCCCTGGGATGAATCCCAGGTGATCATGGTGTATTATCCCTTTGATGCATTGTTAGATTCTGTTGGCAAGGATTTTGTTGAGGATTTTTGCTTGAGTGTTCATTAGGGAGATTGACCTGCAATTTTCTCTTTTTTTGTGCTGTCTTTGTTTGGTTTTGGTATTAGTATAATAATGTTGGCTTCGTAGAACATATTTGGTAGTATTCCTTCTTTTTCAATTTTTTGAAAGAGTTTGTGTAGGATAGGCACAAATTCACTGCTGAACGCTTGGTAGAATTCATTTGTGAAGCTGTCTGTCTAGGCCCGGGCTTTTGTTTTTGGGGAGTGCTTTGATTATTGCCTCAATTTCGCTGCTTGCAATTGGTCTGTTTAAGTTTTCTATTTCTTCTTTGTCCAGCTTTGGATGATTATATTGTTCTTGGAATTTCTCCATCCTTCTAGGTTGTTGAATTTGTTTGCATACAAGTGTTCATAGTAATCTCTGAGTATTCTTTTGATTTCTACTGAGTCTGTTGTGATCTCTCCTCTTTCATTTATAATCCTATTTATATGTGTTTTCTCCTGTTTTTTCTTTGTGAGCCTGGCTAGAGGTTTGTCTATTTTGTTTTTCAAAGAACCAACTTTCATTTCATTGATCTTTTGTATTTTTTTTAATTTCCATTTCATTTATTTCTGCTTTGATTTTTATTATTTCCTTTCTTCTACTGGCTTTAGGTTTTTTTTTTATTGTTCTTTTTCTAGCTCTTTAAGATGTGAGATTAGGTTGTTGCTTTGAGTTCTTTCTTGTTTCTTGATGTGAGCCTGTATTGCTATATATTTTCCTCTTATTACTGCTTTTGCTGCATCCCATACATTTTGGAAAGTGGTGTCCTCCTTGTAATTCAACTCAAAGTATTCTTTAATTTCTTCTTTGATCTCCTCATTAGTCCAGTGGTCTTCCAGTAGTGCGGATTTCAATCTCCATGAAGTGGGAGGGTTCCTTGTTTTCTTTTCATGATTTATTTCTAGTTTGATGCCTTTATGTTTGGGGAAAATATTTGGAATGATTTTGATCTTCATGTAGCTGTTGATGTTCTCCAGAATTGATGTGATCGATTCTGGAGAATGATGCATGTGTGCTTGAGAAAAATGTGTACTCGGATTTTTTTGGGTGCAGTGTCCTATAGATGTCTGTTAAGTCCATGAGTTCTATGTCTTTATTTAGGGCTCTAGTGTCTTTATTTATTTTTTGTCTCATTGATTTGTCCATTGGTGAGAGAGGAGTGTTGAAGTCTCCCGCTATATATGTATTTTCTTTAATGTCCATTTTTAGAGCTGATAATAACTGTCTAATATATTTTGGTGTGCCTTTATTTGGTGAGTATTTGTTGATGAGTGTTATATCTTCCTGATGTATTGTCCCCTTGATCATAATGTAGTGTCCGTCTATGTCTCCTTTTACATTTTTTTTTTTTATTTGAAGTCTATTTCATCTGATATACGTACATTTGCTTGCAGGATTGTTTTCCAACCCTTAACTTTTAGTCTGTGTTTCTCTTTTGTGGTTAAATGTGTTTCTTGGAGACAGCAGAAGGGTGGATTTTGTTTTTTTAATCCAGGGTGGTTAGCCATTTTTTTTAATGTGGCCCTAACCAATAGTCTTTAGAAACTACCTAGCAAGCTTGGGCCTGTTAGTATTAAGGACCCCTTTCAGCTGTAAGTGTCAGTAACTACAGTTATGCAGACTGGAACATCTGACACAAAGATCTGACTCTCAAAGGTGCTCTCTGGGATCTGGGAACCCTCCCAGGTGACCACCTGGCATACCTCACTTGAGAGACTCTAAATGGCTTATTATGGGGTACTGGTGGACCCTTACTAACAAAGTGACAGCAGTGTTGCCATACCCTGATCCCTACCATGGGAAGGATCAGAAATGAGACCACCAACAAAGTGGATGTTGCCCCCAAAGCATCCATTATTAAGTGGAGTCTTATGTTGAGGGAAAAAGTAAGCTAGGTGTTATGAAGAGTCACAGTTAATGTGGAAAAGTAGCTGGTCACCACCTCGATGAAGCTGCTCAGATATGGTGAATGTGCAAGCACCTTGGGCTTCTTGTGGATTTTAGTACACTTGGGTTTTTTCAGGTTCCTGAGTGTGTCTGAGATCAGTTAGGTGGATCAGTTAAATTAGGCCAGTGGGGTGTACTGGAACACTGCTGCTGTGTAGGTTCAAAGAAAACTGCTACAACTGTATATGGAAAAGGGAACTCTGTTCAGTGGTGTATTTCCATGGTGTTTGCCTTGGAAAACACCTCCCAAAAGGCCCCTGTTATATGTTCACTGACTCATGGGCAAAAGCCAACAGGCAGCTTGTGCTTGACAGAAGGATGACTAGACTTGAGCCTCTATCAAGTCTCAGGCTCTGAAGAGACAAATATTATATTGGTGCAAACTGCAAAAAGACCCACAACCTCTCTTGCTGGTATTCTACACACACACACACACAGATGATACACACATATAATATATATACCCATGTATGTGCATATTTATCAACTCACCTATTTTGCCTGTGCAGAAAACACATATTGAAGGTTGATAGTGGATCATCGTAAGCTTAACCATGTGATGGCAGTGACTCCAATAGCAGCTGCTGTATAGATGTGGTTTCAATGTTTGAGAGAATTAACGTACCTTCTGGCATTTAATTTAGCATTTGCTATGCAGTTATCAATCTGGCAAATGCCTCTTTCTCCCTTCCTGTTAACAAGGTCCACCCAAAGCAGCTTACTCTCAGTTGTAAAGGATAGCAATACCCCTTCACTGTCCTACCTCAGAGCTATGTCATCTCTCCAGCCCTATGTCATAATTTACTGAGCTGGAATCTTGCTTACTTTTTTTCCTTCAAGATATCATAATGGTCAATTACAATGATGACATTATTCTAATTAGACCCATTGAGCAAGAATTAGTAACTATTCTAGACTCATTTGTAGGACATTTATGTACCAGGGTGTGGGAAATAAATCCAAGAAAAATTAAGGAGCCTTCCATCTCATTGAAATCTTTGGGCTTCCCATGATCTGGGGAATGTTGAAATATCCTTTTTAAGATGAAGGATAAGATGTTGTATCGGCCCTCCTACAATCAGAAAGAGGAACAAAGCCTAGCGGGCCTCTTTGCATTTTGGAGGTAACATATCCATAGGTGCATTATCCTGGCCCTTTTTTTTTTTTAAGATTTATTTATTTATTTATACAAGCACTGGGTACAGTCAGAAGTGCAGGAAGGTGAGAGAATTCACCAGAGCCAGAGCAGGGAACAGAACAGGCAGACTGACGAAATACACTGCTGAGGGGAGCAGTGGGCGTGGCAGGAGAGGTCTGTCGTGCCATGTGGGACCCTCACTGGGCCAGGGATCGAACCAGCGCTGCAGAGGCTGAGGGCAGCTTCACAGCCCAGTGCTCAACCGCTGCGCCACCAGGGGAGGCCCTGGCCCATTTTTTTGAATGACCCAAAAAGCTGATATATTTGAGTGGGGCTCAGAACAATACAAATCTCTGGAAAAGATCCAGGCTGCTGTGCAAGCGTGCCTCTTGGGTTATATGATCCAATAGATCCAATAATTCCTGAAGTGTCAGTGACAGATAGGGATGTTGTTCAGAACTTTTAAGATTTATTTGTTTATGCATACTAGAACTGGGGTACAGGCCAGCGGTGCGGCAGGGTGAGAGGATTCACCAGAGACAGAGTAGGGAACAGAATAGGCAGACTGACCAAAATACATTGCTGAGGGGAGCAGCAGATGAGACAGGAGAGGTCTGCCACGCCATGTGAATATCTCCCCAGCCAGCCGGGGATCAAACCCATGCTGCAGAGGCTGCAGACTGCTTCACAGCACTGCGCTTAACCCCCTGTGCCACCAGGGAGGCCCTGTTGTTTGATGCTTTTAGACAGGTCCCTTTAGGTCAATTATAGCTTAAACTTTTGTAGCAAAGCTCTACAAATATCTACTTTCTTTTTGAGAAATAGCTGTTGGGATGCTACTAGGCCTTAGTGGAGATTGAATGCTTAACCATGGGCCACCAAGTCACCATGTGACCTGAGCTACCAATCATGAATTGGGAGTTATCTGACCCAACACACCATAAAGTTAGATGTTCATATCCATATGCTATGAAATTAAAGTGGTATATACATGATCGGGCCTAGGCAGCCCCTGAAGGTGTGGTGAGTTACATGAAGAAGTGGCACAGATACTTATGGTCCCCCCTCCTTTTTTACTGCTTTCCCTCTTCTAGTCTGTACCAAAGGCCTCAGGCAGAGTTCCCATAGTCATTTGACAGGGAAAGAGAAGATGTAAGCCTGATTTACTGATGGTCCGCCATGATATACATGCTACCCAAAAGTGGATATTTGTAGCACTACAGCCCCATTTTGGGGGCATCCATGAGGGGCAGCAGTGAAGGAAAAGACTCTCAATTATCAGAACATTGAGCTATGTACCTGGTTGTTCATTTTTCTTGGAAAGACATGGAATTATATTTTGACACATGGGTTGTGACCAATGGTTTGGATGGACAATGGATTTGGAAGAAAGGTGATTGGAAAATTGGTGACAAGGAAATTTTGGGAATAGGTATATGGATTGATCTCTCAGAATGGGCAAAAAACCATAAAGAACATTTATGTGAGTGCTCACCAAAGGGTGACCACAGCAGAGTAGAGTTTCAGTAATCAAGTGGATAGGATGGGCCCACTCTGTGATCCCAAGTCAGCCTCTTTGCCCAGCCAACACTGTCATCACCTAATGGGTCATGAACCAAGTAGCCAAGGATGTAGGGATGGAACTTATTCATGGGTTACATGATGTATAGTTACCTGGTTAGCCTGGCTATGGCCACTACTGAGTGTCCAATCTGATAGCAGCAAAGATCAAGATTGGGTTCCGCATATGGCACCATTCCCTAGGGAGATCAGCCTATTACTTCCTGGCAGATTGATGACATTGGACAGCCTTCAACATTGAAGAGGCAGCATTTTATTCTTACTGGAATAAACACTCTGGATACAGATTTACCATCCCTGAATCTATGACATTACAGAATGCCTTACCACCACCAATTCCATACGGCGTTGCTTCTGATCAAGGTACTTCACTGCAAAAATAGTGCAAGAATGGGTTTATGGTCATGGAATCCACTGGTCTTATCATGGTCCCTGCCATCTTAAAAGTAATTGGCTTGATAGATCTGTGGAATGGCCTTTTGAAGACTCAGTTACAGCACCAGGTTGATAGTAATGCTCTGCAGGACTGGGCAAGATTCTCCAGGAGGCCCTATATGCTCTTTTTTTTTTTTTTAAAGATTTATTTATTTATTTATACAAGCACTGTGTACAGTCAGAAGCACGGGAGGGTGAGCGAATTCACCAGAGCCAGAGTAGGGAGCAGAACAGGCAGAAGGACCGAAGTACACTGCTGAGGGGAGCAGCGGGCGGCAGGAGAGGTCTGCGCACCATGTGGGACCCTCGCCCAGCGGCCAGGGATTGAAATGGAGCTGCAGAGGCTGTGGGCAGTTTCACAACCCAGCGCTCAACCGCTGCGCCACCAGGGAGGCCCCCTATATGCTCTTAATCAGCTTCCAATATGTGTTTCTCCCATAATCAGGACTCACAGGTCCAGGAAATGGCACTGGCACTAGTCAATATTACCACTTGTGACCCACTAGCACCAATTTTGCTTTCTGCTCACACAACCTTGTGTTGGCCTAGACGTCTTAGTTCCAAAGGTGGAAATGCTTCCACCAGGGACACAACAGAGATTTCACTGAACTGGAAGCTAAGAAGTGTCTGTTTTTTATTCCTTACCCCTTTGAATCAATACGCCGGGAAAGGAGTTACTGTGCTGACTGAGATGACTGATCCTGACTACCAGGGGGAAATTGAACCGTGCGCCACAACACAGGTAAGGAAGAATGTGTTTGCAATATAGGAGCTCCCCTAGGGTATTCCTTGTGTTGTCATTCCCTGTGATTAAAGCAAAAGAAAACTACTCAGCCTAATTCAGGAAGGACTAATGGCCCAGACACCTCAGGAATGAAGTCACCATGTAGAGAACCACAATCAGCGGTAGTGCTTACTGAAGCAAAGGAAATACAGAATGGGTAAAAAAAAGAAGGTATTTATGAATACCAGCTTTGATCATATGACCTGTTATAGAAATAAAGACTGCAGTTGTCATGAGTGTTTCTTCCTAATTTTGTTATGAATGTGTGTATGTATGTGAAATAAACTATTTTCTGCTGTTAACCTTTTATCATGTAACATAAGATATATTGACTTTACATCACAGTATTTAAGTTATGAGCTACCATGGAGAATAATGACCTTATCCAAGGACTTTGCATTCTCTTCTATGTTGAAGGGGTTAGTGTATTTTCCATTATATGCATGATAGTTGTATCATGTTAGGTGGAAGGATGACCTTATTATATTGTCTTATTTGAAGATTAAGTATTGTTTAATATATATGGGTGCTAAGTTGACATGGGGTAGTAGTTAATTTTATGTTTCAAGTTGGAGGGTGTTTTAGAGGAGATCAACAACTTAAAATCTGTGAACTTTCTATAAGCAGATTGCCTCATCCAATCAACTGAAGCATGAAAGAACAAAACTTCCTGAGCAAGAAGGAATTCAGCATACCGCCTTCAGACATAATGTACCATCAGCTCGCCTGCTCTCCAGGCTTCCAGCCTTCAGACTAGAGCTGCACCACTGGTTTGCCTTCACCTCCAGGCTGCCAGTCCATACTTCAGATTTTGGACTTACTACTGTCTATAATCACATTACCCAATTTCTTATAATAAATCACCTAAATATACACACACACACACACACACACAAAAAAAAAAAACATATATACATGTGTATCTCCCGTCTTTGATTCAGTGTATATGGAGAAACTGGCTAGTGAACATGGTAAAGTCTATCACCTTAGGTTACTGAATATTAAGGAGCAGGCAAACAGGTGTGCTTTACGTTAACCATCATAATTATTGCCTTGATTAAATTCTCTATGGTCACAGCACCATTGCCTTAAAATATCTAATAGTGGACATGGGTGCTCTGAACCACTAAGTAATAAATCAAAAATAAATTAAGTCTTTGGCAAGTACAAAATGGCTCGAACATTTTCCCCACCTTTATCTAGTTAATACAGACTAATGAAATTAAAGCAGTTTTCAAGGATTAAAACGCATCATACAGGACCCACTTAGAAAAGGGGTGATTATCCCTGTTATGTCATTTAAAAGTCTAATTTGACCTGTTGTTCATCTTGGAATGAATGAATGGGACTTCACAATGTATTACCAAAGCCTCAATGTCATGATCCCACTCATTTAGGCCCCCACAACTACTACTATGGAAATTGTTGCCAATTCAATCAGAAACTGATGATTTTCTATTATAGATTTGGATAATGCAATTTGTTTAGTGCCATTTCAAAAGCCTTTCAGTCCCAGTTTCCTAATCCTTCCAATCAAAATGCGACACCTTTACCTGGCTACTCATTGCATACCTAACAGCTCTGTTATGTCACATCATCTTTGCAGGCAAGAACTTCACTGAATTCAGCTTTCTCCAGGAGCACAGTTGTGATATTACAGTGATACCATAATCTTCCAAAGGATTCCTTGGACATATTCATCCAAGACAGATATTTGAAAAGGAATGCACAAATAAAGGAATGGGTCATGACGCATACATAGTGCAAAACCTTGCCATTTTGGACGAATTTCTGAAACTCATCAGTAAACTGAAAACTGCTCTATCCTTGACACTGTTAAAAAAAAAACAAAACAAAACACTACTGAACATTATTAGCACCAACATTAAAACAAAACTGACATCTATTTTGGGGGATGGGTGTAGTTGTGGAAGCACCATATTTTTCACTTACAAATTTTAAGCACCCCCTCCAACAAAAGGATCTAGGAGATTTATTCAAATGCAATTCTATAGGTACTCCTATTAGTGGCCCCCAGAAATCCATTCACTACAGAACCTTAGCAACCTCCTTTTAGGCCTTTTTGAATTTCTTGACCACCCATAATGGCCTTGGCTTTCTGATGCAAGAAACTGACCTACTAGCCCCCATTCCATATGTCTTTGGAGTGGTAACTGCTGGCTACATACTGGGGTCACCTGGAAATAGAGGCTGTCATAGGCCTTGAGCTAGTGACCATCCATATTGTTAATTATACCTTGGGCCTTGGGTAGAAGCACCCTGCAAACTCATCACAGTCACCAGAGCCTCTGCAAGGACAGAGCTAAACCCGAGTCCTCTGGCATATCACACTTTAATATGGAGATGGCCCACCTGTGCTTAGTCCCTGGGCAGACGCCATAGTGCTGAAGGAGGTCACCTCTTGATTACCTGGGGATCCTCTTGGGATCAACTGTGAGAATAACAATAGGAGTTTGTATGTTTTATGGGTACACCGTCATAATCAGACATGAGGAAGCTTAATGGTTTGCTGCTGCTTTTCATCCCTTAACCAGTATGTTTCTGATGAAGTACTAGACCCAAGAATCAGCATAATTGGCCAAACTTCAGGCAGTTAGTTATCCTAGCACTGGATGCCCTACTCAACCAAACTTGGCCTTTAAAAATTTTTAGCTATTGCCAAAGGCTATTATCTGGTTAAATTATTGACAACAACCTAAATTCTTTATCCATGATGTCCCTTTTGGGGTAAAGACTCTGAGAATCTTTTGTTTCACAGATAACAAAATGTAAGTCTATATCACACATGCCTATATTTATAGAAAGAATTTGTAGTTGGATATGTGAAAGGAGAATGAAGTTGTAGGAGAATGTCTCCTCCATGGTAGCCTGGCACCCTTGCATGTCTCCATATAGGTTTAAAGCAGCTAATCTGAGACTTGATTAAATGCCTTGTGACCCTCTCTGAGTATAAGAAGATGGAGAAGGTTGTAGGGAGCTGCTATAAGCAACCGTCTTCTGGGCCACAGATAGGACATTACATTGATGCCAACAGGACATACAAATATTCAAAAAGAAGCTCCCAGAAAGGGGATGGGTCACTAGAAGGTGAATGTTTTACCACTCAGTGTCATGACAAAATAATAACTTAAACATATTTCAAGTGCTGTCTTGCTTGATGCTAGATCTTACACATACCCATCTCCCCAGAAGGTTATCATGAGACCGTTTCTTACCACCTACCAGTTTTGATGAGGTATGGGGCTTTCTGACCTCAAATAGAGCTGCAGAATATAAAACCACTTGGCTGCAGTCTAGATTTGATTCCTCAACAATGGAGTATCCCCAAACTTTGTTATCATCCATAGGGCCCCTTTCTTTTCTCTCGTCTTTTAGGGTATGTGGGACAAGGGCATGGGGGAACTGGCACCCATGGCTCACTCTTCTTTGCACTGTCTGTGTAAGTAATAAACTGTGTAAATCTACGTGGCTCATTGTATCTTTGCCAGAGGAATCAGTCAGGTCTTGGCCTTGTCTTGTTTGTATGAACATAATCCTGATTGCTATCTATATGTCTTTTACCTATAAACTGATTAGCATGCTTGTATTTATCCAATAGTTCTCAAACTTAATTAATACTGAGGACTTTGTATGTCCTTCAGTCATTTGTATTTGGGAAGCCTGCAGTGAATTATCAAGTCCCACTGTAGGGACAGTGCAGCACCTTAGGGAGTACCACATACTACTTTATGAAGCTAAGAAGTTAGGAATAATTGGTACAAGATTTCTGAAAAATAGAAGCACAAAGTATTCTTCCCAATAAAGTTTAAGTACAGTCTTATGTGTCTCAATCTTCACATTTCCCCATAAATGTGGTAAAATAACAGCAATACATTTTTGACAGCTAGATATGAAAATTTATACAATAAACATGTCATGAGCAGCTGTGGGGTACCATGTTCTAGACTCTGTCCCAAACTGGGGACACACAGGGGCAACCTAGTCTGGTTCCCAGAGCCAGGAGACCTCAGAGGATAGAAGACATAGGCATTCAGGTTATTAAGTATAATTTTGATTAAAAACTATCATAACAAAGCAGTGGTGTCTGGAAACATAAACCCTAGGGGATCAACTTTACTCTAGATTAATAAGTGTTTCTTGAAAGCAGTACTGTTTACAGATGAGAAAACCCAAAAAAGGAGAGGTAAAGTAACTTGGTAGAGGCCACTTAGCTAGCAGATGGTCAAGCCAGTTTTGAACCATGCCTGTTGGACTCCAAATCACTATTTGTTTTAATTTATAGCTACCACCTAGTTTTAGTTCCTCTGGCTCTGCTTGCCTCCAAATGTTAAAAATCTGCTAAAATTAGAGTAAACTCAAGTTAGGAAACAACTTAAGAGGAGACCAATAAATACTATTCAGTAATTTCATGTTTCCTTCTAAAAGGGGAACCTCGGAATTGAAAGCGCCCCCCAGCTGTGGGTAGAGAGGAGCCGAGAGTAAACCTTTCATCTCTTCCTTTCCAAGAATCATGTTTCTGGGGATATGCTTCCTGTTGGGATTGGAACACACAAGAGAGAGCAGGAGTAGAATGGACTATTTCCCTTTCACAACCCTGCACACTTATGAAGCTGTTCATCTTCCCTGGAAGGGGCCTCTGATGTTCTCACTTTTGGCTTGTTCCTTCTTCACCAACAAAAAAATCGGGACAGACCCCAAACCTGTTGATTTCAGCACAGCTTCACTAACTCTGACTTAGATGATTTTAGCCGTTAGAGAACTCTTAGTGCAAAACTGAAGGAATGTTTATAGTCTGTGAAGAACACAAGATGGTTTGCTATAGTCAGGAATGTTACTGCTTAACTTCCTGTTTCACTTACCTTCAAATGTAACTTTAAAGTTAGTGAATGTGCCACTAACAAGTCTACAGTCACTATACTCCCCTAAAAAATTATGATTCAAAAATGGCATCTTATGAATTTTTATAAAATTATATAAATTTGCTCCCTGGAGGCTCCACCCCTTTGATTTTCCACATTATGAACTACATTGTCATTAGAAATCCCACTCAACACAGTGATAGAATCAACTCCTATTTTCCAATATACATATATGTATAAATAAAAATATAAAGGATAAATAAGGCATAAGGGAGAAAATATATGGCATGAGAATTTGACTCAATTTCAATGGGCCAAATTAAAAGGAAAAACTCATAACACTGGTGTGTGGTAAGGGAAGTACTAGCCACTCCAGTATGGCACCCCATAGCCAGCATTTTCTAAATAATCTAAAATTTTTCCTCCTCTTCTTCTTTTCTCTAAGTCTTATATCTTAGCTTCAATGAGGACTCTGATAACAATTTTTATTAAGTTTTTACTATGAAAATGTCAAACATATATACAAAAGTAGAGAAACATATTTAATGAACCATCATATAACTATCACCCAGCTTTAACAATTATCCAGACCAATCTTGTTTCATCAATACCTCCAAAGCTCTTAACATCCACAGACTTATTTTTAAGCAAATTCCAGGTATCATTTCCACCATAAATATTTGAGAACATATCTCTACAAGATAAGGACTCTTGTTTTCAATATAACCACAAAACCATTATCCCAACTAATATCAAGTATCAGGTCAATTTTCAAGTTATCCTGATTGTCTCACAAATGCTTTTGTTATAGTTTGGTCAAATCAGGATCCAAAAGGCCCATATATTACAATTGGTTGATATGTCACTTAAATTTCTCTGAACCTATAGGTTCAACCTTCATCTTTTTCTTTTGTTCTGGCCATTTATTTTTGAAGAAACTCTACAGTTTTGACTCTGCAGACATCATTTCTGTGGTGCACAGTGGTAAGTTTCTCTCTTCCCTGTATTTTCTACAGATTAGGAATTACGTCTAGAGGCACAGTCAGATTTAGGTTTAAAATTTTGGCAAGTATATTCATAGGTGGTACAGCACACTGCCATCAGACAGCACGTAAATGTCTGGGATGACATAGGCAATATGAGTAAGAATTTTTGTTTTTTAATCTCACAGCTGCCTATGAAACACTTGTGTGACATTTGGCATGTAAAAGCCACATATATGCTAGACATTACTGTAATAACACCAGATTAGAAAATGAATGCTTTGCCATCTACAAAATGTCATTTAAGCAAACCTTCAGTGATGTCGATCATATTTCAAATTATGTCTTATATGTTAGATATGTAAAAAAGACTAAGTAAACAAAGTACTTGCACTCAAGGACATGTAACCTAGGAAATTACAGACACATAATCATAACAGCAGAAATAGGCCATAGAGCCACATTGGAAGGCTGTACAGATACAGTGGTAGTGCAACAACCTAGATCATAGTCATTGTAATAAACTGGGAGGAAGTGTCCAGAAGCATAGGATGAGCTGTGTCCGTGGGAGTGTGAAAGAGCTCACCTGTGCTTCACAATTCCATTCATCATTGGGTTCTTTCAAATGAGTCTGAACAACATCTATGCCATTCACCTAAAAAAGAACAAAAACTCAATAGTTTTCTAGCTCATCAATTCTTCTAGTCAACAAATATTTACTGAGGGTCTACTATGGGTCACCAAACACTTAGTATTGGAAAAACCTTTAGTAATATATCCAGTGCTTCCACTATGAGAGCCTGAAGGAATAACAAATTCTCTTAGCTAAAATATGAAGCTAAGAAATCAAGAATACATTAGTAAACATTTTTAATCTGTGGATCAAGGCAAAATGCCTTCAAGTTTTAGTCACTATTCTAGGTTTGAAAGATATCAGGAGGATTCAGGTTAGGTTCTAGTCCTTACAGAGTTCTTATAGGTCAACAATCATTTAGAAAGATGATCATAATAGTAGAATGATACTGAGAACACTTTTTTTTTTTTTGGCTTGGTGCTTCCACAAAAGGAACTCTGAAAATGAAAAAAATGGCCAGCTGTTAGTGCCATAGGCCCCAAAGTAACATTTTCACCATCCTTTCCTCAGATAACAACTATTGGTGGAGGAACTGCTTTCCTACAGTTGGACTTCACTTAAGGGACATGAGAGAAGCAGCTCCAGTTTCAGAGCATTTACACCATTATCCTGGAAAGGCATTCCAATGTTGGTGACACAAGATGTCTATTCTTGCCCTTACATACACACTTACTATTCATTTGACGCTTTTAAATACAAAAATGTTTAGAACATTACAAATTTCAAAAAGGAATTAAAATATTTATAGCCACCTCCATCCCTTTTGGAGTTACCTCTTTCAAAACAGTGCTCTGATCAACAGAACATAGGTTTCTTAGAAACTGTAGTTCAGGGCCTCCCCGGTGGCACAGCGGGTTGAGCGCAGCGCTGTGGGCTGTCTGCAGCCTCTGCAGCGTGGGTTCAATTGCCCGCTGGCCAGGGAGATTCCCACACAGTACAGCAGACCTCTCCTATCTCACCTGTGCTCCCCTCAGCAGTGTATTTTGTCAGTCTGCCTGTTCTGCTCCCTGCTCTGTCTCTGGTGAATCCTCTCACCCTCCCGCACCTCTGGCCTGTACCCCAGCTCTTGTATAAAAATAAATCTTAAAAAAAAAGAAAGAAAGAATGCAGAAAATATTAAAAAATAAAAGAAAATGTAATTCATTAGACATCTGGGGAAATTACATATATATTTTATATATATAAATATATATATAAATTACATATATATAATATATATATTAGTATTACATTTACTTAAACAGGATTTCTTTAAAATTTTTTTTAAAGATAAAAATTGGGAAAAATAAAGATAAAAATGGGACACTTATCAAGTTGGGAAGAAAAAAAATTAAAAACATGGCAATAAAAATGTCTACCTCATGTGTTAAGGTCTTAACTTTGATCAATGCACTGTTTTTTTGTGGGGGGGTATGAGCTAAAAGACGCATCTGTATATTTTTAATGTGAGCATCAAATAAATAATGCATGGATACTAAGTCATGACTCTATAGGAGTCTGTGCATCAAACACTTGCAGGATGGAGATTTTAAATGCATTCTGTTTGTTACCTCTGTATCAACTTTCAGTCTGAAGTTTTTTCTTTTATTTATTTATTTATTTATTTATTTATTTATTTATTTATTTATTTATTTATTGCATTTAAAAGGACGGGTTTATTAGAAAAAAGAAAAAAGGAAAAAAGAGGCACCTATCGAGACATAGGTGAGCAGAAAACTGCTGCTGCTATTGCTGTTGCTTTTGAAAGGGAAAAGATTGTTAAGAGAGACGTCTGCATAGACGTCAGTGGACAGTCTGGGTCAAGAAATGCTTGACTTCTCTATTAAAATGAAATTATTTTGGGGTTCATTTAATTTTTTCAAAATGAATTCCAAAGCATATATAACAACTGCCCATGTAAATTTGAAAGCTTAAAAGTGTAATAACTGTGAAATGATCTATTGCAATTTAGAAATGAAAACCTTAAGAAATTTAAGAGTTCAGTAAAAAACACTGTACTTTTCACAGTTGTCAAATACATAATTTAAAAGCCAAAACATAAAATTATATTGTGTAATCTCTAAGGCTACCATGTGTAAGTAAAACCTAGAAGGTATAAGTCAGAGCATTTTAGATGGAAGCACTTTTATGTAGGAAATAGTCGTAAGGCAGCAATCCAGGTTCTCTAGTCAGTGTATACTCGAAAAATCTCAGGTTAATGAAACTACTGGTTGATTTGGATTGTTCTAATAGGATCAAACTGTAGGATTTAGAAAGTTAGTTTAAAAATTTAGACATGTCTTTCTGTATAAAGAAATATAATTTTGAACAAATATTTGATAATTCTACATAATTAAGAATACAAAAAATATGATTTTTTTGAAGTTTCATTTTCTACTTTCCTTGTTCCTTTGATTTTTTTTGTTAACTAAAATATGTACTTTAGATATATTTATACATGCAAAGATCTTATTAAAAAACAGTGGCAAAAACCTTTCAAAGGTAACAAGATTCAATTTTACGAATTTAAAAAGGTTAATATGTAGAATAGCAAAGTATTTAAATTATTACTATCAACTATATTTATTATTGGACTGTAGATTTTTTAAAATTTTTTATAACATTTATATTTTTTTTTACATTTTTAGACAATACTTGTTTCCCCCCACCCCCTCAGATTGAGTGCCCATAGAATTTCCTTCCCCCAAGGCACCCATGTACCATCACCCCAGTCCCCTGTGCTCCTCCCTCCCTCCCTCCCTCCCTCTGATCCCTCTCCCTCCTCCTCCCCTGCAGTATGTCTCTGGTTTATAATAGTCTGTTTTTGCTTTGTTGTGTTTTGTGCTGTTATCATTATTTATTTTACACTGATTGGAGGTGTCGACTTTTTAATACATTAAGTGCTATTATAGAAAGGCAGCCCCCACTCACCTTCTCTTCAAAATAGCAGTCCTTAACCATTCTGAGATGAAAAGGAACTCCCAGGGGGAATCGTGACTTAGAAAATGTCTTCAAAATGACCTCCCCCCCCCAACCTTAGGTGACAAAAAAACACTTAATGATTACGATATGACACATTCTAGATTATCCTAATACAACTCCTGAAGTCCACTTCACAAAGTAGGCTTTACTTCCAGCTACTTTCTGACATGACTGAGAGATACAGGAGACCCCATTTGAGATGGGCTTCCTCATTTCAAGCAAATATCAAAGCAAATGTGAGAGTCTTTAATTTGGCAGCCAGAAAAGTCTGTTGTAATATTTAAGAGAGGTGGCTCAAGTATCCTAACAGCTGGAGAAATCTGGATCAGCAGGGTAGCAAGGAAGCAAACTCACTCAATTGGGATGTAATGACCACCTAAGAGTCCATCCCTTTGGCCATCTGCTATCGAGACAAGTCTAACTGGAATGTCACCAGCTCAAATGTGGAAGGAAATATTACTTTCCTTCCAACACTAACTGACAGGGAGGACCATGGTCCTGCTGGGGTAGTAAGAAAGGGGCAGTGGAGCTGGAAGTGGAGCCTGGCAAACCACACTCTACAAAGGAACACAGCCCTCCCTGTGAGATGCACTTATCAGGATGCATCTGGCTAAGAAATCGCTACCCTGCCGGGCAGCGTTTGGTTCAACTACACTGGGCTTATATGGGAAATGCCCGTTTGAAATAAGCAGTGAAAAACGATCAACTGTGAGGCATTTTTGAAAATCAAAATATCGCCAGAGGAATAAAGAAACGTCTGCAAACGTCTGCGATGAGATCGCGTTTCTGGAAACAAAAAGAGTATAGAGTGTGGCATGAGCACAAGAAGCGAAATTTCCTAACACCCATTTTTTCGATTCAAAAGCGCTGGTTCAAACCAATGCCCATCACGGGAGCGCTGGCTGACAAGGGTCGGTGCTGCGAATGAGAACCTAAGTTAAGAGCAAGAATTAATCAAAGATGCCACACCCCCACGCTGACTGGATTGTCACGGCCTTCACTCCGAAACGAACCGCAAGGCTGGCACCCAAAGTACCGCAAATAGCAAGGATGCACACACGGGTGTGTGTGTGTGTAAAGGGAAAAGACAAGCCACCAACCAACCACAGGGCTTCACGCGCGCGCGCGGACACACACGCACACAAACACACACGCACGCACACATGCACGCACACACACAGCCCAGAGCCGGTGCGCACTCAGGGCACCTTCCAACGCAGCCCGAGCAGCTGTGCTCCCGCACACAGGTCCGAGCAACCCGCGAGCAGCGATTTTCAAGGCATCTGACAAAGGTGCAAATGGCCTGAAAACTGTGCCCGGCGGGCAGACGGTTAGCGAGCGCGAGGCAGAGGTCTGCCGGGAAACAAAAGAAGCCTCCCTCCTCCCCGGGAGACCGCACATGGCACTCGAGGTGCTCGGCAGGCTGGGCTGCGGGCGCGCAGCAGGCGTCTGTGCAGGAGCGGTACATACTAGGGCTCGCTCTCTGGCAGGGACGGGGCCATGGAGTTTCCATTGGTTGGGGAACCGCCCAGCTTTAGTTTCTCCAGATATGCGGCATGCACGGGCTTGTGGCACTGGAGAACCTTGATGGCATCTTCGACTTTGAACCACTCTCGCTTCCTCCCAATGCTCACCGAGTCTTCCCAGTCCTCCAGAATCTCAGTGACAGTCAGTACATACACGTACGTTCTGTGCTTGCGATCTTGGTTCTGCTCGAAGACGCCCAGGAGCCGGCCCAACTTGCCCCTGACGCCCGCCTCCTCGTACACCTCCCGCACGGCCGCGCCGCCCGGCTCCTCCTCGGGCTCCATGCCCCCGCCCGGCACGATCCAGCGGTCCGGGTGGCGACTACTGCTCACCAGCAGCACCTCGTCCTCGCGCTCGCTCCGGAAGCACAGGCACGCTGCGCGCTGCTTGAACCCCTCCGGGTCGTAGGTGCGCGTCTGGTTCGGCTTGCACTTCATCGTCCGGGCCGCGGGCTCCTGCGCTCGCCTCTGCTCTGGCCGCCGCCGCCGCCCGGTGCCGGGGAGAGAAAGGGCCAAAGCGAGGGGCGGGGAGAGACGCGCGGCTGGGCGGCGAGCCCCGGCGCCCAGGCGAGGAGGGGGCGGGGGCGGGGGCGGGGGCGGCGAGTGCGTCAGGCTTCGGCCCCCGCGCGCCCGCCCAGGGTCCCGAGCGCACGCGCCCGAGGGACGACGCGCCGCCTCCGCCGCCGCCGCCGCCGCCGCCGCCGCCGCCGCGAGCCCGCACCCCTCGCCAAGCCCCCGCGCGTCTAGCGCGCCGCCGTGGCTCCGCCCGCCCGCAGCCGGCCGGCTAGGGGTTGAGTGAGGTGAGGCGCCTCTGCGTGCGCGTCCGCGGCGCGATCCGCGTGCGCGTGCCCGCCGGAGGGTGAGGGGCGGGGGCCGGGGTCTCGGGGCTCCCTCCGCGCGCGGCGCCCGGGGCCCAATGCGCAGGCGCCCCGCCCCTCCAGGGCCGGCGTCGCGCGCGGCGGGGTTAAGCCCGGCGCCGGTGGCGGGCTCGGGTGCGTTCCACGTGCGCGGGTCGGCGAGCCCGGCTGTGGCGCGGCCGCACGGCTCCCCTCCCCCTCCCAGGCAGGTTGCACGACACCCACGCGCGGTCATTTCCCACACGGTCCTGTCCAGGGCTGCGGTGTCTCCGGTCCTGGGTGGCAGCCGCTTATTTCTAGGAAGCTCTCCCCGTTTTGTCCCAGGGATCCCGCGGCTCCTTGGCCCAAGGCCACCCAGTCGTGGCTGAGTCTCCTCATGCATGAGGGGTTTTTCCTGAAACAGGTTCACCATGCCAGGTGTCTTGGCACAGCCCCTACCTCACCACCTTTCTTGAACCCCTCAGACTTCTGAGTCATCTCTGCCCCTCACTTTCCTGGTCGCTGAACTCCTGGTCTGCTCCCTTCAGTCCTGTGCCCTTGGAGTCCTGGTCCATCAGAGTTCACTGACATTCCGAGAAGTGCGCCCCGCGCAGTCCACCCCTCGCTCTTTCTCACCTGCCATCACCGGTTGGCGATTTGGGAGACCTGGCTGAGGAAATCTTTCTTTTCTGTTTGGACTTTTAGTCGTCTGCTGGCCAGGACCTTCAGCATGGCCACTGGCGCGTGCAGCCTCTCAACTCTCTCCTTGGTCATTGTGTCCTTTTGGACAACAAGCAGCACCCCACAGCCCCAAATCCAACAACTTAAAAGCCCACGGAGCCAAGCTGTCCTTTGGCTTTTGTTTTTGCTGCTTCCCCGCTCAAACAGTAAACGATGGAGCAGACACTGCTGTCCCCTGACTTCTGCCAAATGGCAACTTAGGCATGTTTGTCTGACTCTTGCCATCAGTGCTGGCATCAGAGGAACAGCGCTTGAAAACTGGATGAAAGGGCAAATCGAGTCCGAAATGGAAGTGACACTACCTAGGAAACTTACAGGGCAATTGGTGGGCAACAGTTTAGCTCAGTTTCCTGGGATCAGCTCCACTCCATTTCAACCCACACGAGCTCCCCAAAATGGCCGTATTCCCAGTGGCGACAGACAGCTGCTCTATCTGGAGCATAATATAAGAAAGATGCGTGGGGCTTCTGGTGTGAAGAATTATGTGAGCGACGTCGAAACACAGACATTCCATTGCCGAGGACCCTATATTCAGGACATATCGATGATCAAAGACCATTTAAAGGGATGGTGCAACCCCTGATTAAAGACAGACTAGGGAAATGGATCTCCACGAGTGGGGTTCCTCAGTGTGCAGATACATAAATGATGTTAAACAACTAGAAAAAATTCCATTATGATCAGGATCTAGGGAGATAATACCGAGTGTCACTGGGATCATTATCTGTGGTTTAAGACGTTCTTACCAGTTTGTGTGGTGAGATCGTGAAGAGAAAGAGACCTGTCACATAGGTAAGGAAGACAAAATTGCCGTCATTGGTAGGCAATGTGACTATTTGCTTGGGAAACACGTAAAGACAAACGCCCTGAAGTGACACGGTGAAATGCTAACATTTACAGTATCAGTAGCTTTGATGTACTGCAGCAATCATGCTGTAGAAAATATAATGGAGAAATGAAGACATTCACCAGAGCAAGGTCACCCTACCAAAAAATAAATACCGAGGGATCCTAAAAGTTATGACTAGCACTTTGTAGGAGACAACGATAAAACCTGTACCCCGTGTGGGAAGGTGATCTGAATAAAACCAAGAGGAACTCTAGCAACGCTGGAGAGTGGGCTGGTGTCTGGGTGTCCACCTGGCCCAGCCACCTCACAGATCCACTTCCCACTTGCCGGGCGCTATCTCCCCATCTCACCACAGGTGTCGTTTCCCGGTCTACTCCCATCACCTCTAGAGGTGCTCGCACAGTGTGCCTCTGCTGGGGTCATGCTGACCTGACCAGCCACAGAATATGGAAAGAGGGAGAGGCTGGGCTCCTACTGGCAAAGTCGTCGCAATCCGTTTCTGGATAAAGAGGCCCACAAATTACGGGCTTCATAGAGTAATAGCAAAGGAAGGTTCAAATTAGGGTTCCCCCTGAATTTCGTAAAATAATTTTATTACTCACTTCCTATATGCTGGTAGGGCAAGAATGATAGGATGCTTTCCTAAAGAATAGTAGAAATCATTTTTGAGAGACCAGCATTCCACTGTCTGGTTTACCCACAGATAAGTGTTACTGTAGAGATGAACAAGGGTAATTCAGGTAGTGATGCTCTATGGGTTTTCCTTCGCTTGCTGCACTGGAAGCAGGATGACAGAGATGAGAAGAAGCCCAGCTCCGGGGTCAATGAGAGGCCCATGGTCCCAGCAACCCTGTCATTTCAGCTGACTGTGAAACAGTGGCCACACTGTGGGTGACAGCCTGCTTTGACCATCCAGCCCCCAGCAGAGCCCCTTAGCTGACAGGGCACTGATCACAGGTGAACACGTAAACCTCACGAGAAGAGCAGAAGAACCACACATATCAGCCCAGGCCAAATTATTGGCCTGCAGGATTCCCAGCAAAGGAATTGGTGGTTGTTTAAAGTCACTGGATTTGGGGCTAGTTTGTTATGTGTCAGCAGCTCGCTGATACAACCATTAGCTGCCAGCCCCCCCCCCAATCCAAGCAAGAATAATTAACGAGAGAAAGCATTTGTCATAGTAGCAATGTTAATTCCGCTTGAAAAGGGTGACCGCACTTTCCCTGGCGTCAGAAAGAAAGGAATGAGGTGAAGACACATAATAATTCTGGGTGCCCACTATGTGCCAAGGCCCCGTGCTGAGCCCTGTGTCCTACATCCCGGAAATCCCATTCATTGTGCAGGAGGTGGTTAACATTTCCATTTCATGGAAGAGAAAATCAAGGCCGGGTATGGCATTTATTTTGTCTGAATTCAAGTCTTCCTGTGCCTATAGCCTCCATGTCTTGTCAAAAGGAATATTTTTATCAGGAGCTGTGTTTTGTTGTGACAGTGTCCGGTGATGTTCAGAGTCCAGGTAAGGTAAGGTGTTCATTTACCAACAGTCATTGTGTTCAAAAAAGGTAGTTTCCATCCCGATGTTCCTCGTTAGCCTGGTCTACATAGTGGAAAGGCCACCCGAGATCCACCCCACTCCAACCTACAAACAGTGTGTCACCTCCACATGTCCTTTGGTAACTCAAAGCTTTTTTTTTTTTTTTTTGCCATTCAGTGACTTTTTTTTTTTATTCATTGATTAAATTTTTTCCCCTTACATTGTTGTAGTCCTCATAGTTCTCCTGCTGCTGTTTCACGAGTGAACCTTCCCTACAGTCCCCTGTATTAATCACCTCCTTGTATTCTTCACTCTTTTCCCCTCCTTTACTCTATGCTCAGTTCTTTGGGCAGTTTGCCAGTTTGACTTTTTTTTTTTTTCCCCTTGACCTTTTGTTGGGTTTCTCTATATTCTACATATACGTGAGGCCATCTGGTATTTATCTTTGTCCTTCTGATGAATTTCTGCTAGCATAATCCCCTTCCAGCTCCATCCGCATTGCCGCAAATGACATGAGTTTGGCTGTTTTGATAACTGGATACTATTCCAGAGTGTAAATATAGCACAACTTTTTGAGCCACTGGTCTATTTTGAGGCATTTGGGTTATATCCCTATCTTGGCTATTGTAAATTGTGCTGCAATAGACATAGAAGTGCAGGTTTCCTTTTAAATAAGTGTTTTTGTGTCCTTTGGGTTGATTCCTAGCACGAATCCATTTGCTGAATCACAGTAGATCCATTTTCAGTGTTCTGAGGATCCTCCACACAGCTTTCCATAGTGGCTGGGCCAGATTACATTCCCACCAGCACTGTAAGAGGGTTTCTTTATCCTCTCCAGCACTGGGACAACTCAGTGCTTTGATTTCCCTTGCCAGTATAAAAAGAAAGGAGGCACTGCATTTAGTAAGATATTGTACACTGTCATCCCTCTAGGCAATGATTTTATTTACTCATGGTCTGCTTTATTTTATGAACTCATTTTTTGTTAACCAAATAATATCTCAGATGAGCATCAAAGTCCTTGTTCAACAGAGTACAAAACCGACTGAGATAGGTTTAAGTAAGAGAGGCAGCCCATGTTGTGACTTCAAAGGCAATCCTTTTCCGTGCACCATGACTAGTTCCACAAGTGAAGCTGTGATGTACAGCACCTGTCCTCCCTTGTGGCGCAGTCTTTTGCCCTAATTTTTGTCAACCTGGGATGATCCAGGCACCCAGGAGAGCATGTCTTCCCTGTAATGTTCTGAAGCTGTGAGGATCTGCCCTGAAGCCTGGCCATTTCTACATTTTGTCTGCTGTAGGAAGGAACAGGCCCATTGGAAATGGACAACAACATTAGAAGCATTATCCCGGGAAGTTGGGTGCCTTACCTAATGAGATGGGCCTGAGCCTGGAGATGCGTCTTTTTCTACTAACTTTTGAGTGAAGTACAATTTTAAATGGAGAGGGCCCCTCTGCAACAGCTGTCAGCTGGGATAGAGAATTACAGACCTTCCCAGAGTCCTGCAGTCCTCAGTCGAATCCAGCCTTTGGGACCATGAGCACAACATACCTGAGAGATTTGCAGGATGTATTGAGGGGAAACTGAGCCAGGGGAAGTGATTTTCATAGTAGGGGATGAAAAAGGAAACTGGTGTCATAAAGCCAATGACCTCGGATTTCAATGTGACTCTTTCCATAGCTGTGCAGCCTTAAGCACGGAATACCTTTAACCTTAGCCTTCCCCCTAAATGGGGATAACAAGCCATGAACCTCACCACTCCTGAAAGGGCTCTCCTGAGCTTGGGTGCCCTCGCACCGGGTACATTTTGATCATGTTTCCCTTTCTATTGTTTTCCTTATTGGCAGGGTGATTTCACTTTATTTCTGCCATCTGTGTAATCCAGGTGCCCTTAAATGATCTGTCTGCATGTTTGTAAGAAATGTAAAGGCTGGCAGCCAGCCTGAATCACTCCCATTGCCCTGAGTCAGCACGGCGGCTGGAACTTGGTGTCTAGCAGGGATGCAAAATTCAATGATGGAAAGACCACGACAGAAGCTGCATGACTCATGAGGGACAGTTATGATTGTACCTGCAATTTCTTTATGGGGGATGTAAAATGAAGGATGAGTAAACACGGGCAGCTCCCTATATGTCTTCTCTTCTATATATCTTCTCGGAGAGGGAGCTGGTTTGAATCATTCAAATCACCCATGTACATGCCCCTCAGTATCAGAGCATTGAGCTTTCCCAGGAAACCCTTCATAAGCGGACAAGGCATAAAAGCTAAGAAACAGTTGACCTTAATTTATATGGAAATGTATTTGAGCATTTCCAGACCCCACAGTAACCTGCTAAATTATTTGGAAAAAACGCATACGACCTAGAAGACCACTAACATATGTGAAAGCAGAAAGGACAGGACGCAAACACAGCCTGTGTTCCCTAGTTACGGGGTGGGGGGGTGGTGGTGGAGGGGCTGGGCAGTGCAGCTTTGCTGCTGGGGAGCGTGCCCTCTGCAGAACGGCTCGCTGGAAAACAAACATTAAAAAAAAAAAAAGCTCTTTTTGCTTTGGTTGGTAACAGCGAAAATCCTCTTTGTCTTCTTGGTTAGCAAAACAGGTGCTCATGTCGCTCTTTCGCAAAAGCTTAGTGGCTTAACAAGAGCTTCCTAAATTCGGGGGATACTGGTATCCCCAAATTTGCTTCCCCAGTTCTTGTCTTAAAATGCCTTGTACAAAAAAAAAAAAATCTATCATGCTTTAAAAAAAAAAGATTTTTATTTTTATTTATTTATGCAAACAAGAACTGGGGTATAGGCCAGAAGTGCAGAAGGTGAGAGGGTTCACCAGAGACAGAGTGGGGAGCAGAAAAGGTGGATTTACTGAAATACACTGCTAAGGGGAGGTCAGTTGATATAATGGTAAATAAAATAAAGGTGTAGAGCAATGGACACTCCAGCACAATGATGTAGAAATAGAAATAAAAGAGCTTCAAAAATAAAAAAAATAAAAAAAAATGCCTTGTACGCGATCCTGTGCCACTCAGCCTTAGAAGTGGCTTCTTCGTTGGTCTATACTTGATAATTCAGGAACAGCTTCTCAGATGCGAAGCGACGGGAATGCCGAGCACACCCCTGCAATGCGCGTTGATGAATCAACGCACGGCGGATGAAGGCAGAACTGCTCCTCATGCGATTTAGTGAATTACGGGCAGATGTGCACAGACTGGAGGTGGGCACACAAAAAGGGGATGGAGTCAAATCTAGGTGAATGCTCCCACCCTCTCAGAGGCAGCACTCCTTGGCCTCTCCTGCTGTGTGGGTCACCGCTCCACTTTGTGAGAGTTGTGTCCCACTGTGCGCTGATCCTGTCCCCTGTGGGTATGTCTGATTCAGCACCCTTTGTGGGGCTCCTCTGCTCATGCAGAGTGTCCATGGCTGACTCTTCATACAGTTAGCAAAGCCTGGCAAAATCTGACCCCTGCGCCCTCCTGTCTACCTCCCCACTCTGCCCTTCAGCCACCCACCTCCAGCTCCACTGGACTCTGCAGCTTCTGGATTATGTCAGCTGGGCTCCCTCCTTGGGGCCATTGCTCTAGCTATTTCTTCAGTGGACTGCTCCTCACCCCTCTCTGCCTGGCCAACTCCCTCACTTTCACAAAGGCCGCCTTCAGCTGTCACCTTCTCGCTGAGGCCTTTGAAGTCCACTACATTTTATATTAGCCTAAATTTTCCTTTCCCTGTGACACGTATCACCTAACAGACTATGTCACTTGCTTCTTTATTATGTTTACTGCTTATCTCTCATCTCCCCCATAGCTCCTCATGAATATAAGCTCCTTGATAGCAGGGATCTTTGTCTCTTGCTGGCTGATCTCTTCAAGCAGCCCAGAATGTTGTGTGAAGCACCGTATTCGTCTGGAAATAGCTGGTGTGTCATGAGTATCTCTGGCTCTCCTGCTACACTGTGAGTCCCGTGAGGGCAAGGTCTGTGTTTATGAGTTGCTGCAAATGCACAACAACAGAAATTTTCTGATACAGCTACGAAAGCTCAGCTGAATATCTGTTGAATTAGTTACTCTTTGGAAAGTGACCCTACTGTGGGAAACAGTCTCCTTCCGAGCTCTCCGCGTTCGAGTAGGTGGCTCTGTGTCAGCACCACATCCCTGGCAGCTGCCACGCATGCTCTGCTTGGCAGCTGGGAGGTGTTTGAGGGCCAGACGTCTGACTCGATGTCTCTGGGTCCCTCATGCTCCCAGCACAGTGCTTACTCCACACCATGACTTAGGGTGGTGGTTCCGCTCTCAAACATTCGTCACCTGCCGAGGTTTTGCTTTCTTGGCGCAGGATGTGTACTATAATCTCCATGTTCCATTTTGCTAAAATAAAACCTTTTTTTTTTTGAGAGTAAAACAGAATTACACAGTGAAACACAAAGAAAGACAAGCAATGTGATGAAACAATTGAAGTAATTGTCGGTACTAACGTGTTTTCGTCGAATTTTATTGACTTGTCCGTCATTTGCATGGCTGTATACGTAGCTTCGCCCCTGCCCATGTGCGCGTGCTTCCCTTGGCCTCCACCAAGGTGCAGGACTAGGCACTTCTTCAGACCTCTTTCTCATCACCCTAATGAAAAGTTTTCAAAAGAGATATTCTCATTCCCTTTCCCCTGAGGGAGAAGAGAGAGCACAAGGGCAACACGTAAATTGCCCAGGACATGACAGCCAGTAGTTACCCACCTGAGGTGGAAGCCCAGGGCTCACTGAGGGTAACTCTCCGGGAGGACGGAGGTTCAGGCAGACTTCAGCTTAACTTGCCGCCAGCGTTCCTGTGTGGGTCCTCCCTTCTCCCACTGAGACTGCTTCCCCACATTCTCCCGCCGTGCCCTAACACTGTCAGAGCTCTTCAGGCCAGAGATCTCTCCCCAGCGCCCTCGGCCAAGAATCGGTCTATTCAACATTGATTCCGGCAGTGGCAGGTGACAGATGACCGCTTTGAGTCCTCACAAAGGGATAAAATAATTGTTATTTACAAACTTTCCGTGACTTTTAATGACAGTGGATCCAGAGGACGTTTCCTTGCAAAGGTAGTTTCTGTGCGAGTGGTGCCTTGGCTGGGCACCCTTCCCTTCCACGAAGATATCAGACATGCCCAGCAGGGAAGATCGTTCACTCATCAGTGACACTCACATCCCCAGGTCCAGTGACCATGAGACCAGTTCCATCAGCGGCAAAATACAGCTTTCTCAGGTGACCAATGTGTTGCACAAATTGTATAGGCTACTTAGGTGAAGACAACACAGCACAAACAAGTGATGTTTGGAATCAAAATTGGAATTGGGGGAATGAATCCATTCTCTGTAAAAGCTTCAGGAGTGCCGGTAAAACCAGCCTGTTCTTTAAAGGTGTGCCATTACTGACACCACTGTCACAATGGCTACGAGCATGGGCTCTGGCTCGACATCGACCAAGATCAGCAGGAAAAGAGCTTTTGCCATTCCTTTTATTTCATCTTCTTCTGGGTTATTTGTTTCAGGCCGCTGTGGAGACCAGTGGTCTTGTTAGCAGTTTTCACAAATTATATTATTTTACTACCTATGAGACGAGACCAACTAGACTCCAGGTTTACAAACTTCACCTTGCCATCCATCAAATAGCGTTTACTTTCAGCCCACATCTCAAAGGAGGTATCCTTGTTTTGTTGTTTCGGATGATCTTTCTGTTGTGTGCCTTACCTACGATGGAGAGGATGGGATCCCATTTGTTTTCGTTTATCCGTTGCTTAACTGCAACACCCGAATTGATAGTAAAAGCTTTTAGAGTTGCTACCATGTGCAGGGACTTTAACATATCTCACTGGTAATTTTCCTAACCGCCCTGTGACATTTACCATCATTCCAATCTCCAAAGGAAGACATGAAGGCTCAGGAGGAGAGATAACATGTCCACGAGCATACAGCCAGGATGCAGCAGAGCTGGGATTTAGAAGAACCAGGGTCACCATCAACTGCCTGAATTGGCAGTGTATACCCACATTCAGCTTTTGAAAGTAACTGGTGTAAATTTTACAATTCCATACATTGCTGTGCCATCACATTACTTATGTTTAGATTTTAACGCATGACAAATGGTACTTTTCCTTTACAATAAATGCTAAGTTTGTAACATCATAGCTGGAGGTGACACATGAGGAGAAACATTCACATGACCAAGTTCTGGGAATTGTTGCTTTGAGCCACGTGTTTGTAGAGGTACAGGGACAAATGAACCAGGCTTCTAGTCCTCCAATACCTCCTTGCTTCTAGAAGGGTTTGCCTGGCCCCTGTACTCAGATGCCACACAGATGCTACGTCACAGCAGCATCTGCCATTTGCCTCCAGATTGGCTGTCAGTGTTTCAGTAGGAAGTAAATTAACTCGGCAAACTTCAGTGGTGCCCACCAGGGTCCATCTAATGCACTGGATGCAGGATAAGCAAAGAGCAAATAAAGCGTGTTTCCAGCGCTTTCTAGCTCCTAGGAAAGCAAGTAAGAAAAAGAATGCAGGTGGCACATCGGGTTGAGCACAGCCCTGTGAAGCTGTCCGCAGCCTCTGCAGCGCTGGTTGGATTCCCGGAGGCCAGGGAGATTCCCACATGGCGAGGCAGACCTCTCCTGTCTCGCCCGCTGCTCCCCTCAGCAGTGTACCTCGGTCCTTCTGCCTGTTCTGCTCCCAGTGCTGTCTCTGGTGAATTCTCTCACCCTCCCTCACCTCTGGCCTGTACCCCAGGGCTTGTATAAATAAATAAATCTTTAAAAAAAAAAAAAAAGAAAGGAAAGGAATGTAGGGCCTGATGTCGACATCTGCAGTGTGTACCCTTTCAGTGCAACAGGGGGAAAACGAGGAAGAGGAGGCCATGAAAAAGGCTGAGAAAGAACAGAGGCAATGGGAGCAGGGATCACATCAGGGATCTCAGCACGTGTCACTCTGGTCATTCATGCCTGTACCTGAAAATTCAATTGTTTGGGGGCTCACACACTTGATTCCACATCCTGAATATTTATGATTTCACCAAAGCAATTTAATCGTCGTATGTCCTTTTATTATTTTCTCAAGTTAATGTCTTTTATGACTTGGGCACATCAATCACTTTGTATTTGCAAAGCCTAGGGGAATGTCCCCTCTGCAGATGTCTCAGAAACAGAGAGATTGTTAGAGGGAGACCAAAATTGATTATGAAGCCAGGAAGTCAGCAATACACTGGTATTCCAGGCTCTGAATGCAGAGACCTGGGATATGACGGCGAGGAGCCTAAAGTTGCCTCAATGGAAAGAATAAATGAACACGTTATCAAAACTTTAATTAAGTTAAATCAGTTTATAACATTATATATATAGGTTTCTGGTCCACAGCATTATAAATCAACACTTTCCTACACGTGTTTGAAAGAGCTGCTTTTTAGTTTGTGGTTCACATCACCTTCTGTGAACAATGTCTCAACTGGTTAGAAGACTTCTCATGACTTTTGTACTTTATACATATGGGGGCAATATCTTTAAAAAAATAGAGAACTGGGATAAAAGTCAGAAAACCCCCAGGCTCTGTGCTCCACCGTGGGCTCTGCAGTGGGAGGGATCATTCAAACTACCCAGCTGTCTCGGCACAGCCATTCAGCCAGCGAGGTCTTCACCCAGCAGTCTATAAAGCATTGTGGAAATTGTTTACCTAGGAGGGATTATACATGCTTTCTGTCTGTCTGTCTCTGCCTTTCCCTCTCCGTCTCCCACACACAGAGACACACATAGGAAAACCCCTGCATAATTAATACATTAGAATTCTGGAACTCAGTTGGGATCGCGCAGCTAGTGCTGCAGTCAGTCCGCCTGTCTCTAAAACCTCAAAGAATATCTGTGGCGTCAGACCCTTTTTCTCATACAATTCATTTCAATTTCACTCAGAGCTACTACCTGCAGGTCCCCTGACAGTACTTGTCTACTGTCTATTCTCTGGGAGGAGAAGTTTGGAACTGAAAGTCCTGCCTTCTGTGAAAGGCAGGCACTGTACAGGCACTTGCTGCTACACTTCAAGGTCTCTGAACAGGCAGTGAGCAGGCACTTGCTGCTACACTTCAAGGCCTCAGTTCCTTCCTCTATGTTGTAATTTATCTTCAGTGCACAACAGTTAGAATTCTCCATTGGAAAGGATATGTGCACCCTTATGTTCTTGCGGTACTATTCACAATAGCCAAGATATTGAGACAAAGTCCCTGAGGACCAATGATCGCATAAAGATGTTGTGGTTTATATACACAATGGAATACTACTCAGCCATACAAAAGATGAAAACTTGTCATCTGCAACATCATGGAGGCAAGTTGAGGAGATTGTGCTAAGTGAAATAAGTCAGAAGATGAAAGCCAAATCACATATGGTTTCACTCATTTTGGGGCTAGAGAGAAACACAGCAAATGAACAAGTGAAACAAAAGCAAACACAAGGCCCTAGACTCTGATAACAGAACGTCGGTACCCGTGTGTGGGGGGAATAGGCAGACGGGGCTGTTAGGTTCGTGGGGGATGACGATTGCACCTTCAGTGGTGGGTGTGGTGTGGTGCATACAGTTGCTGAGGTGACAAACTGCACATCTGAAACCTATACAGTGGTGTAGTCTAATATTACCACGCAAATGCCTTAAAAAATAAAAAGATGGTGCTTAGCCAGAAGTAGAGCTTTAAACCATACTCCACTTCAAGAGTTGTCTCTGGCTTTTCTGCAGCATAATAGTTACGGTGTCCCCCCTGGCATGCTTAGATTTGTGTGCAGATAATCTCTTGATTGGTCTGAAGCTCTAGGCCAAGTGGGGAGATAGTTCCCACGTAATTGGTCAAGTCAGATATCTGAAAACAGCCTTTCTTCCTGCGGCATTCCAAGTCTGTAGTGGTTTTTCGATAAAGGTTTGATTTTTTTAAAAAGTCACAAATCTCTGGACTGTGACTTTGTGTATGTTATTTTCATTTGCAATTTACAGCTGATGTGGTAATGTCTGTGTCAGAAAGTCTTCCTCACCATCTCCAGTGGGTTGAATATCCAGAGACTTTTGTTAACCGGGGCAGATTTGACACAGGAACTTAAATATCTGTGTACCAACCTTCTATGGCTGTTTAACAAATTGCCCCAAATTTGGTCGTTGAGCTCAGCCCATCTTTACTATTCCACAGGTCCCACAGGTCAGGCGTGGCGTGGGTCAAGTGAGTTCTCTTTCAAGGGTCTCACGAGGTTGAAATCAGGGTGTCAGTCAGCAGGGCTGGGATCCTTCCCAGAGGCCTAGGGAAGAGGCTGCTTCTGAGCTCACTGAGGTGGTCGGCAGAAATCCAGTCCTGGGGGGTGTCGGACGGAAGCCATGTCCTTGCAGGATGTCCTTGGGGGCTGGTCCAGGTCCAGGTCCTGGAGACTGCCTGCATTGCTCCCCATGTGGGTCCCTACATCTTCAATGAACAGTGGAGTGTCAAATCCTCCTTGTGCTTCAAATCTCTCTTGCTTCCCCTCTGTTGTCCGCCTCCCCCCCCCCCCCCCCAAGGACGCCTTGATTAGGTTAGGATCTTTTGGATATCCTCCCAGTTTGTAATGTCAATGGTTTAGTAATCTTAATTACAACTGCTAAATCCCTTTAGCCACTGATCGTGTCTGTTAGGTCTCGTTTTATACACAGTATCTGGAATCATGGTGGCGATCCTGAGAGATCAGGCGTAGAATTCTGCCTATCCCAACCCTTAAACACCACGGAGAATTATGTACGAAAACTCTACTTTTGTGACCCTGTTGTCTGTATTCCTGGGGATACATTTCCCGCATTTTACTGAGTTATGTCATAGCATCAGGTATTTTTACTTCAACAAGAGGCCTGTGCCTTCCAAGGTGTGTTAGTCAGGGTTCTTCCAGGGAACAATCACTGTGAGTGAGTATGTGTGTGTGTGTGTGTGTGTGTGAGAGAGAGAGAGAGAGAGAGAGAGAGAGAGAGAGAGAGAGAGTGTGTACCCCTGCACCCCTGATAGGGGGCAGCATTCAGGTCCTCAGTTATCGCAGGGTGAAAAGAAAAAGATTAATTCGGGGCCAGGAATGGGAGAAGAGTCAATATCTTGTGCAGAAACCCTTTGTTACTGGGTAGGGCTAACATCCCCCAACATGTCCATGTCATACTAGATAATGCTTGATCAACAGGAACAGGATTATTTGCAATCCACTTGGTAGAGACCTTTTATTACCCACAGCGCGAGTGATGGGCAGTAAGTGTATTCTCTTTCCTGGGTGACTAACCAGTCCCTTCAGACTGCACTTTCTTCAGTAGCCAGGTCATTGAAATCTCGGTTTCTACCAGTGGGGTCTTCCTATTCCATTTTTTGTTGGTTTTAGTTTTGCAAAGAGCCGTCCATACACCCAGAACAGTGCATACTATATGAGATCTCTAAACAAACCATTATAAAGTGAAAACAATGAAGCCTTCCCCACAACAGTGAAGTTGCATATCAGTGACCCCAGAGCACATGCCCCCGACCCCCGGTACCACCAGCGTGGCCTCCTCCATGCAGGCATCTGCCACCCGGTCCCTGCTTGAAATCTCCGCGCCGCTGGTGGAAGACGCTGAACTGCCTAGGTTAGAGTTTTTCAAACTTCATGGCATTACACTCGGCTTTGAATTTTGAGTGCCCAGCTGGACAACCATCTTCTTATTTCTAGAGGCTCCTAGAAATATTTAAAGGCAAAGCTGCTTTCCAGGTTACAGGGGTGAACCGTCTTCCCAGTAGGTACTTGGGCACCTGCTGTGTGCTTAGGAGCCCACCGGATGCCAGGGTACGTGCTCTCTGCTTCGGGAGACTGCAGTGCAGTTGGGGAGACGCAGTCCGTGACACTGACCGCCACAGAGCTGCAGAAGGCCCCGGGAGCAGGAGGCCCGGGCGCCGCGGCGCATGTTCCACGTGCCGCCGCCACTGGCTTTGCGATTTGGGCAAATCTCTCTACCCCGCAGTCTGTGTATTTACTTGTTATAGAGAGGGAGATTAAACAACTATGCCACGGGGTTCTTATTTATGGTACTCGTAGGCTTTCAGTGAATGGTAGATACTTAACTACGCTAATTCATCCTGCTGGTCAGATGGAAGAGTGAAAAGGTTGTCCACCGATGCCATATATGCAAGGCCAGTGACTTTAGTGCACACTAAGAGCTTAAGGTGAGGATTTTTGTCCCCACGAGCACACTTAGGCAGCCAAGTGCAGTAGTAAGATGTTAGACATTCAGAGCAGCAATACTGGTTTTCACAATTATAATGGGGTGAAGCTGACCTTGCCTGAGCACCACAGGAGCCCACAAGCACAGAGGCCCGACCCTCGGCAGGCCCTGCAGCAACATGGCTAAATCTGATTATTTGGAACCAGAAATGTCTAGGTCAATGACATACTTTAGACTAAACAAAAAAACCAGGAAGGTTAAATAGGGCTAACTCCTGCTAGTACTCCCTTTGTCCAAGAAGATGCTGAAAACATATGTGTTGTCTTGCTTAATCCTTTTCCTGTTGCTAGAAGATGCGTGGGCTCAGTGATGGTCCCGGTTGCTGGCGAGTGCCTTCAATCCAGAGGTTATACAGTGTTTCTGCGCTCAGACAACTAATCATTGAAGGAGTCAGAAATGTATCTCATTGGTATTCAGTATCCGCAGTACTTTTTTTCATACATGCAATATTTATGAATGATTTATATATAGATCCAATATATTGATACAATATGTATAACACACTATTTACACAGCAGGACTTCTAATTCTTTTTTTTTTAAATATTTTATTTTATACCAGTATTCACAGTACTCTTTGTGAGGGAGGGGCTTTTTATTTGGAAACAATTGCAAACTTACAGAAAAGTCATAAGGTTAGTACAAGAAACTCACATTTATCTTTTCCCCAAATTCCTCCATTTTTGCATTTGCCTATTTGTTCTCTCTCTCTCTCCATTCCTTTCTCTCCCCTCCAACCTCCTGCTGGCTTTCTGTCTCCTCTCCTTACACAAACCACGCACACATATGCATAAATCTGTGTATTTTTATAAGCCATTTGATGGTAAGTTTTGCCCCTAAATACTCCAATGTAACTTCCTGAGAACAACGGCATCCCCTGGCATAAATACAGTACAAATATCAATATTAGCAAATTAACATTAGGATAATATTTTTATGTATATCATTTATAAACCATATTCAAATGTGATCAATTATCTCAACAATGTCATTTGTCAACCATATTTCAACAATTTACAGGAAATGCAAATAGTTTTTATTGTACTTTCCACTCTCGTTTTATGGTTTTATATGTTTGCTGTTTCACTTCAGTTTTCTTCAGTTTGGAAGAAACTTATTGTCTTGTATGGCCATCATTTTTTTTTTTTTTAAAGAGCAATTTTTTTTTTAATATTTATTTATTTATTTATACAAGCACTGGGTACAGTCAGAAGCACAGGACTGTGAGAGAATTCACCAGAGCCAGAGCGGGGAGCAGAATAGGCAGACTGACAAAATACACTGCTAAGGGGATCAGCGGGTGGCAGGAGATGTCTGCGCGCTATGTGGGACCCTTGCCAGAGGCCGGGGATCGAACGGGCGCTGCAGAGGCTGCAGGCAGCTTCGCAGCCCAACACTCAACTGCTGCACCACCGGGGAGGTATGGCCATCATTATTTTTTTTATCTAGAGGATACAATTTAATTTTTCCTGGGTAAATTTTCTTTTTATTTATTAATTTTTATTTTTAATTGACATCATTGTTTTGCTTCATTGTGATTTAGAGGTACAGGCTCAGATTTGAAAAATATCTGAGTTGCTCAATTGGGATGCCCTTTCAGTTGTTTTTTCCTGATTTTCTATCTTCACAGTTAGATTCAGTGTATGCATTTTTGCCAGGATCACCACAAAAGTAGTAGTTTTCCCTTCTCAGTGCATTATATCAGTTGGCATGCCTCTATTTATTTTATAAATTGTGGTGTTAAATTTGATAACTTTGTAAGGGCTTATTCCATGCAGACAGGGTAAGTCCTCTTCTATATTTTGTGGGAAGATGGTTGCAAAATATGCATATATGTTCTATTATTTATTGATGATTCTTGCCCTAATCCATTAATATATGATGGTTGAAAAGTTATGTTTCTCAATCCATCATCTCCTCCTCCACAGTTACTAGTTGAGAGTCTTCTGTAATGAAAAGCTTTTCTCTCACCCTCATTTATTATTCATGTCTTCATTTATATCACTAGTGGCTTGTGGGCATATATTTTATTCATTGCGTAATAACCCATTACCATTATGATTTATTTTTATGTTCAATTTTGCTTAGATTTGGCCAGCGGAGTCCCTTTAATTATGTTATTGTATACTTTTGATATATCTGCATTTTTCTTTGAATACTTCTTTTGGGGTAGCAAGAAATTTCTGGATCTTTTATACTTTTCCTAGCCCAGTTGAGAAATTATCCATTTTCCAGGGAGTCCTGATTTCTTCCAGTGTAGAGTCTTATTTAGAATTGATTCTGCAGTTTTAACCACCATTCTTTATTGAGAGTATGGCTACAGTCCCCTACATTTCCCTTAATTTCACTAACCCACTATGTGTAATTGACAAAAAAGTAGGATTTCTTTTCATTGTTTGTTGTAAATTTTAAGTAAAGTAATGGAATCGCATAGTAAAATGTTTGGCACACAATAATTGTTTTTAAATGGTACAGTTTGAGCATCAGTATGAAAAAGAATAAGATGATTATATATTATAACCCAATGAATGAAATAATAACCCTTTTGAAAACAAGTGGTAGCTATTTTTTATCATCGTTTTTGTTACTATCGAATATTTGTCAATGCAAGTTAGTTCTGGGAAAAACCTCAGGATTACAATATCAATTTGATTAAGCGAAGGCCAGTTCAATAGCCTCATAGAATTTGCACAAGTTTAAATTGAAGAATCACACCAAAATTAGGACTCCATCATTTGTGACTAGTGTAACTTCAAATTAAAACAAGCAACATGAAGTGAAGAACATCAGCTGCTTTTACAATTCCTGCCACTAGAATCTAGAACGTTCTTTATCATGGCCCTAAAACTACTGTGCTGTATACAAAGTTATTTATTTGCTTTGTTCATTAGATGACAAGCTGATAGACATAACTTGTTTACCAACTTATCGCCAATATAAAACAGTGCCTGTTGGATAGGAGATATTCAATAAAGATTTGCTGATGGAATGAATGAAGGTGTTGAGCTATTTCAAATATTTCATTAGGATAATGAGAAAAGGTAACTAAGGTTCGAAAAAAGTAGAGAAACATCCCCTAAAGTCAACTAGTAAGGGATGGAGGTAGAATTCCATCTTGGTCTGACTCTAGAAGTCTGAAGTCTTAGTTGTGTTGACCTTTTTGGATGATGGGCCTTTCCAGCAAGATTATCTTGTCCAGTTTCCATGTTTCCCAGAACTAAAGTGGATGTCCTATGTGCACCAGACTGTGGATCTTAGACTGGTTCAAGGATCAGGTAGTTAATTCAACAAATGTATATGTATCACTTCCTTTTGACCTTTTAGGCTCTGGGGAAACAACTCTGACTACATTAGTCATCCTCTATCAATAATTCATTCTACTGTAAAGAAAATGAATAATGAGCTACATAAATGTTAAGATGTTAGAGAAATGAAAGCTTGATCGACACACAGAGAATCATCTTGCATGTATGTGCAAGGAAAATAGAGTGAATGTGGAGGTGAGAGAGTGCCTGTTGGGTTTCTGGAACATGGAATAGTTCAGTTGGCTGGAGGTTGGATGGCATGTAGACTAGTTATTGAAGTGGGAGACTAGAAAGCAGAATTCACCAAAAAATGAATTACCTTACTTCCCTGCAAATAATCATTCTTGTCAAGAAAATATAGATTCAGACATCTGAGATAATGTGTTGAAAGTAACTAAAGGTCAAATCTCGAAATGTTAATGTTATTTTTTTTAAAGATTTATTTATTTATACAAGCACTGGGTACAGTCAGAAGCATGGGAGGGTGAGAGAATTCACCAGAGCCAGAGCAGGGAACAGAACAGGCAGACCGACGAAACACACTGCTGAGTGGAGCAGCGAGCATGGCAGGAGAGGTCTGCGCGCCTTGTAGGGCCCTCGCTGGCGTGGCCGGGTATCGAACCAGCACTGCAGAAGCTGTGGGCAGCATCGCAGCCCAGTGCTCAACCACTGCGCCACCATGGGAGGCCTGAAATGTTAATATTATTAAGTTCAGTTATTGAACAGTAATGACAGTAATAATAGCTGGTAATTTTTAGTGTTGCTATATATTTTAGTGTTGCTAGTTGCTATATGTGCTTATTTAATCCTTTATAATGAAGAGTAGTAGGGATTTTTAGAGTTTTTGGATTGCTGTAGATGGCAGGTATTAGGACTTAATCCCCAAACAGTCTAATTTCATAGGGCTTGTTCTTTTGTCAAAATTAGTCCTTTTCAAAGTGGCACTCAGCCAAGGGGTACCAACCAACATGAATTGATTGGTACGCAACATTTAAAATGACAATTATGAAGATTGAATGACATAGTATTTACAGAGTGCTTAGCAAAAGTGAGGAGAGATGAGCACTTTAGGAAAATGTGATATATATACACAATGGAATACTACTCAGCTGTAAAAAAGACAAACTCTTGCCATTTGTGACAATATGGATGGAACTGAAGGGGATTACACCAAGGGAAATAAGAAGGAGAAAGACAAATATCTGATGATGTGGAATATAGCAAAGGATCAGATAAAACCAAAGCAGTAACAATCCTTAGGAAATCTGACTATAGAATTGAGGCTACCAAAGGGGAGGGAGAGTGAGGAGAGCAAAGTGGTGAGGAGGCACAATGCAGTATGGTGGAAGGCTTCCCGTACCTTGTGGAAACATACACCATGGTAATACACACCTATGAATCACACAATGTTGTAAATCAGTGTTACTTCAGTTAAAAAAAGGAAAGAGACAAAAAGACAAGTTTGTTATATTTTCTTTATTTTTAAACTTGTAATTTTTAAATATTTCATTGAATTATTTTTAAAAGATACTGATTACAGTACATAAAATGCTTTGCATTTTTAGCAGTTATATAACATTTTCTTTTGATTGAATTTGAGTAAAGGATGATACAATATAATTTAATTTATTAAGAAATAATAACATGGTGGGCCTCCCTGGTGGCACAGGTGGTTGAGTGCAGTGCTGTGAAGTTGTCCACAGCCTCTGCAGTGCCATTTCGATCCCCATCAGGCTTGGAACAACCCACATGGCAAGAAGACCTCTCCTGTCTCACCTGCTGCTCCCCTCAGCAGTGTATTTCTTCAGTCTGACTGTTCTGTTCCCCGCTCTGTCTCTGGTGAATCCTCTCACCCTCCCGCACATCTGGCCTGTACCCCGGCTCTTGTATAAATAAAAATAATAAATCTTTAAAAAATGAATAATAACATGGCTTTTGCATATGTCTTGTAAATCCTAAAAGGCATGCTTACTACCTGGCATTATATAGAAATCCAGTGAATGATAAGTGGGCTATATAGAAAAAAAAAAACACAACAAATAGACAGCAACCTTTTTTGTGTTCTTTAAAATAGTCATAATCCAATCACTCTTGGGGAAGATGGCTCAGAGGAGGTTCCCTGCTTAGCTCCCAGGAGAATAAACTAGATAGTCCAGGCAGGCACTAGACTCAGAAGATCCTGTGACTTTGGACATAACTGGAGCACCTCCTAGACATTAGAGACGAATGTTGACCATGCTTGACAGAAGACATACTGAGGAAATTTAACTCTAGGCAACAAAGGGTGTGTGAGGAGAGGGATGTCCTGGGCAGAAACCATGGTTCATACCCACACTGAGAAGGGCACATCTCCTGTTGTGGATCTAACTGTGGGGAGATACGTGCAAGAGTGCTGGTGTGATCCAGATGGATAGGGTCCCCAGTGAGGAAGACAACGCTCAAAAAGATGAGATTCTCCCCACCCACTTCCCTCCAGACAGGATGGATGTGTGTTGAGTGGACACAGTGAAACTGAGCTGGAAAGTGCTGGGAGGCAGCAGGGAAGGCCCAGCCCCCAGACTATGGAAAAGCAGGTGTGCAGCCCAGAGAGGGGGGCTACCAGAGGTCTAGAGGTACCAGAGGTCCAGTCACCCTTGTGCACACCACTTTTCACTGGTGACAGACCCCTCCAGGATCCTCTCCCAACTCCAGAAGAACTAGCTAGTTAGTGCTCTTGATCTACAGCGCCATCTAGGGGAGAAGTGGAAGCCCAGCACCCTTAGTACTTAAAGGTGAGACTGAAAAACAGAACAAAAGGCAGCCTGAGTCCTCAGGGGAACAGTATACCTCAGAGAGAACAAGTCTCCAGAACTCTACCACATGGCCGATCTTTTCTTACTATCATATACATAATTGCAATGATAAGTTCAAGGAAATGGAAGAAAACACAGAAGAGCTGATCAAAGTTATATAAGCAAACAAAAAAACAAATGAATGTCCAGACAAATAAAATGACTAAGAAAATAATGGAGATGCAGGATGTAAAAAGATCAATATAGGAGATTAAAAAATAACAAAGCTACAGACATAGAAGATACCAAATCAAAATCAGTCAGAAGGAGAAAAGCAGATACTGGACAGTGTCACTTATATGTGGAATATACAAAAACAAAAACAAAAAGGTCAGATAAAAGCAAAGAAATAACAAATTATAGAAATCTAATTTTAAAACTGAGGCTTCCAGGGGGAAATGGGGAGGGGAGAAGACAGAGTAGGGGGACTGGACTGTGGTGGAGGATTATGGGTGTTTTTGTGGCGGGCTTGGTGTGGTAACATACTCTTGGAGAGGGAGATCCTGTATCTCTAAATCTCAAACAATGTTGTAAACCAATGTTACCTCAAACCAAATAAAATAAGTTTGGAAATTAATAATAATTTAAAGAACTGTCTTTTCTAAAAAAAAAAAATCTTAATCAGAGGCAATGGCATCAGAGGAAGTTTCATGCTTCACTCCCCAGAGGATCCTATAGGTTGGCCGGTGGGATGCTGCATCCAGAGTCCCTGGCTAATGGTACAAGGATATTGAGTGGCTTAGGAAGAAACAATATGTATGCACAATGGAAATCTATTCATCTTTAAAAGAAAGATGAACTCTTGCCATTTGCAACAGTATGAATGGAACTGAAGGGGATGACACTAAGCAAAATACATTAAAAGGTTTGCCATATCATTTTCAACTTCTTTCAGTTTGTGTTAATGTATCATTACTATAATATTATTAATGTATCAATGGTGGCATAGCTATTTCATTCTAGGGAACACCATATGTGTCTCTTCTTTACATACTGTATTTGAAATGAACCACAGTCATCATCAGAACAAACATCCTCAATATGTTCATTCAACTAACTTTAGGCAGAATTAATTTACTAGTCTGGTTTTTTGCCTCCAGTTTGTTTATATGCCTGCTTGGGACAGGGAATGGCATTCTCATATAAAATTTTCTCATATAAAAATACATTAACAGGAGAAAGACAAATACCTGTTAATTTGACTCATGGAATTTCAACAAACAAGCAAAGGAACACACAAAATCAATCCAAAGCAAATCTTTGGAATCTGACTGCAGAACAGAGGGTACCAGAGGATAGAAGGGAAGTGGAACAAAGAGAGAAAGGGGACCTCCTTGGTGGTACAAGGGTTTAAGATGCAACCTATGAAGCTGTCCCGCAGGCACTGCAGCACAAGTTCAATCCCTAGCCAGGGAGCTACCACATGGCAAAGCAGACCCCTCCTAACTCACCCGCTGCTCTCCTCAGCAGTCTATTTCAGTCAGTCTGCCTGTTCTGTGCCCCACTCTGTCTCTGGTGAATCCTCTCACACACACCCCCACACCTCTGGCCTGTACCCTAGTTCTTCTATGCATAAATAAATAAATCTTTAAAAAAAGAAAGGGATCCAATGGACTAAGGTGGAGGATTATTGGTGCCTGGGTGGTGGGCGTGGCATGGTAACAAACATTTGTAGAGCTGTGAACCTAGACCCTAAAATATAGATCATGTTGTAAACTAATATTACTTCAATAAAAAAATTAAAAAAAATTAAGTTTAAAAAACACACAAAAACAAAAAGCAATGTTATTTATAAGAGTGAATATTAGATGGCAAGCAGACCTCTCCTGACTTGCCCGCTCCTGCCTTCAGCAGTGTATTTCAGACAATCTGCCTGTTCTGCTGCCCACTCTGTCTCTGGTGAATCCTCTCACACTCCACACCTCTGGCCTGTACCCCAGTTCTTGTATGCATAAATAAATAGTTTTAAAAAGAGTGAATATTGGTGACATCTAAATGTCAACTAATACAGAAATAGTTTAATAAACTCTAATAAATCATATTATTAAAGAGTATTCAGTCACTACAATCCTGTTTTCAGAAAATGCTAATGTCATAGAAAATACACCATTTAAGAAAAAGCAAACATGGGACCTCCCCTGGTGGCACAGTGATTGAGCTCTGGGCTGCAAAGCTGACCGCAGCCTCTGCAGCGCCTGTTCGATCCCCGACTGCCAACAAGGATCCCACATGGTGTTACAGACCTCTCCTGCCGCGCCCGCAGCTCCCCTCAGCAGTGTATTTCGTCAGTCTGCCTGTTCTGCATCCTGTTCTGGCTCTGGTGAATTCTCTCACCCTCCTGCGCTTCTGACTGTACCTAGTGCTTGTATAAATAAATAAATAAATTTAAAAAAAAAAAAAGAAAAAGCAAACATGATACCAAGCAATTATTCTTTTTATTCAAAAGAAGTGTACAGATGCACAGAAAACTGTGAAAAAATAAAATTTCATTTAAAATAGTAAAAAAAAAAAATAGTAGTTATAACCTTAACATGGGAAAATAAGACTTTCAGATTATTCTGGAAATGTCTTCTCTGAGCACAGCCACACAGGTGTTTAGATGGCATTTCTCCTGAAACAGAAGAATGACCTGCTGTTACATAGTCTAGATGAAGGTGAGTCCTGGGGTCTAAAGTGAGGGTACTGAAAATTTTTGCCTTTTTGGGCTATGATCAGGGAAAAGTGTGGCAACACTTACTTTGGGACTGGCAGAAAGTTTGGCCATGATTGCGAGGTGGAAAGGGTCTTAAAAAAACATGGTGGTGGGAATGGCAATAGGAGTAAGGCAGAAAACTGCCGCAGAGAAACAGAGTGGGTTAAAGTCTGTGCATGGTTATAAATCCTAGTGTTATGGGCAAGGAGAGAGAAGAGGGACATAGTCAACATACTCCAAGAACAGATGCCAACCAGAATATTCTATCCCACAAAGCTCTCCTTCCTATATAAAGGAAGAATAAGGACCTTCCCAGACAAACAGAAACTCTGGAATTTCATTACGATAAAAACCCCACTACAAAAAATACTACAAGGAGTCCTAAAGCCAGAACCTCAGAGGGACAAATAACAATGAAAGAAGGTCAAAAAAAAGTTATTAAAAGAATAAATAAATAAAATCAAAGGAAAGACAAACACAATGGTAAATACAGATACTAACATATCAATATTAACTCTAAATGTAAATGGACTAAACTCTTCAATAAAAAGACACAGAGTCAGAGGCTGGATTAAGAAACAAAACCCAACCTTTTGCTGTCTGCAGGAAACACATTTAGCTACAAAAGATAAAAATAGACTCAAAGTTAAAGGATGGAAAACAATCCTACAAGCAAATGGACCAAAAAGAAAGCAGGAACAGCTATACGTATATCAGATAAAACAGATTTCAAACTCAAAAAGATAAAAAGAGACCCAAACGGTCACTACATTATAATCAAGGGGACAAGACTTCAAGAAGAAATAACACTCATTACATACATTCACAAAACGAAGGAGCACCAAAATATATCAGGCAACTATTGTCATCTCTGAAAACAGACATCAGAGTAAACACATACGTAGTGGGAGACTTCAACACACCACTATCAACAATGGATAGATCAACGAGACAGAAAATAAGTAAAGACACCAAAGCTCTAAATAAGGATCTAGAGCACTTGGGCTTAACAGACATCTATAGAACACTAAACCCCCCCCCCCAAAAAAAAAAAAACGGAGTACACATTTTTGTCAAGCGCACATGGATCATTCTCCAGGATCGATCACCTACTGGGACACAAGACAAACATCAACAGATACACCAAGATTGAAATCATACCAACCATTATTTCTGACCATGAAGGCATCAAACTAGAAATAAACCATAAATAGGAGGCAAGGAACTCTCCTACCTCATGGAGATTGAAAACCACACTTCTGGAAGACCACTGGACTAATGAGGAGATCAAAGAAGAAATTAAAAATTTCTTTGAATTGAATGACAAGGAGGACACAAAATTTCCTAAATGTATAGGATGTAGCAAAAGCAGTAATAAGAAGAAAATATATAGCAATAGAGGCCCACATCAAGAAACAAGAAAGAACTCAAAGAAACAACCTAATCTCAAAGCTCAAAAATCTAGAAAAAGAACAACCAAAAAACCCCAAAACCAGTAGAAGAAAAGAAATAATAAAAACCAAAGCAGAAATAAATGAAATTGAAACTAAAAAAATCCAAAAGATCAATGAAACCAAGAGCTGGTTCTTTGAAAAAAATCAATAAAATAGACAAACCCCGAGCCAGGCTCACAAAGGAAAAAAGGGAGAAAGCACAAATAAACAGGATCATAAATGAAAGAGGAGAAATCACAATGAACACAGCAGAAATCAAAAGAATAATCAGTAACTACTATGAACAGTTATATGGAAACAAGTTCAACAATCTAGAGGAGATGGACAAATTCCTACAACACCACAATCACCCAAAGCTAGAGAAAGAAGAAACAGAACACCTAAACAGATCAATTACAAGCAGCGAAATTGAAATGGTAATCAAAAATCTCCCCAAAAACAAAAGCCCAGGACCTGATGGATTTACAAATGAATTCTACCAAACATTCAGAGACGAATTAGTGCCTATCCTTCACAAACTCTTCCAAAAAATTGAGAAGGAAGGGATAATACCAAACATGTTCTATGAAGCCAACATTACACTAATACCAAAACCGAATAAGGACAACACAAAAAAAGAAAACTACAGGCCAATCTCCCTAATGAACACTGAAGCAAAAATCCTCAATAAAATTTTAGCTATCAGAATCCAACAATGTATCCATCAGATAATTCACCATGACCACGTAGGATTAATTCCAGGGACACAAGGATGGTTTAACATCCGAAAATCAATTAACGTTATCCAACACATCAACAAAAAGAAATATAAAAACCATATGATAATATCAATAGATGCTGAGAAAGCTTTCGACAAAGTGCAACACCCATTCATGATAAAAGCCCTTGAAATTCTTGGGATACAAGGAACATACCTCAACATCATAAAGGCCATCTATGACAAGACAACAGTCAATATCATTCTCAATGGTGAAAAGCTGAAAGCATTTCCATTAAGATCTGGAACAAGACAAGGATGTCCACTCTCACCACTGCTTTTCAATATAATACCGGAAGTCCTAGCCAGAGCAATAAGACAAGAGAAAGACATCCAAGGAATCCAAATAGGAAAAGAAGAAATCAAACTATCACTATTTGCAGATGATATGATAATATACATAGAGAACCCCAAAAATGCCACAGAAAAAATAATTCAACTCATCAATCAGTTCAGTAAAGTGGCAGGATACAAAATCAACACGCAAAAGTCAGTAGGCTTCCTATACACAAACAATAAATCTGAAGAAGAAGAAATCAAAAAAACATCCCTTTTATTATTGAAACAAAAAATATCAAATACGTGGGAATAAATCTAACAAAAGAGGTAAAGGACCTATACAAAGAAAACTATAAAACACTGTTAAAAGAAGTAGAAGAAGACACAAAGAAATGGAAAGACATCCCCTGCTCATGGATTAGAAGAATAAACATTATTAAAATGGCCATCTTACCAAAAGCAATCTACAGATTCAATGCTATTCCAATAAAAATTTCAATGTCATTCTTCAAAGAAATAAAACAATTATTGATGAAATTCATATGGAACCACCGAAATCCCCGAATAGCCAAAGCTCTCCTGAAAGAAAAAAAAAAGAAGGGAATGGAGGCATCACACTCCCAGACTTCAAACTATACTACAAAGCCATAATCATCAAAACTGCATGATATTGGAACAAGAACAGACACACAGACCAATGGAATCGAATAGAAAATCCAGAAATAAACCCATAGATTTATGGTCAACTAATATTTGACAAAGGAGCAAAGACTATGCATTGGAGCAAAGAAAGTTTGTCCAATAAATGGTGCTGGGAAAACTGGGTTGCTACATGCAAAAGAATGAAGCTTGGCCACTACCTCACACCATACACAAAAATCAATTCAAAATGGATTAAAGAACTAGACATAATACCTGAAACCATAAAATACATAGAAGGAAATATAGGTGAAACACTACGTGATATGCACATCAAAGATATATTTACAGACACATCACCCAAAGCAGTGATAGTGAAGGCAAAAATAAACAGCTGTGACTACATCAAATTAAAGAGCTTCTGCACAGCAAAAGAGACAATAACAAAAACAAACAGATACCCCACTGACTGGGAGAACATTTTTGCACACAACACTAACGATAAAGGACTGATCACAAAAATCTACAAAGAGCTGATGAGACTCAACAACAACAAAGAAAAGAATCCTGTCAAAAAATGGCCAGAAGAGCTAAAAAGAAACTTCTCTGAAGAGGAAATGCAAATGGCCAACAGGCATATGAAAAAATGTTCAACATCACTTGCAATCAGGGTAATGCAAATCAAAACTACAATGATTTACCATCCTACACCAGTGAGAATGGCACATATTAAAAAAAAAAACTAGCAACAACCAATGTTGGCAAGGATGTGGAGAAAAAGGAACTCTCCTGCACTATTGGTGGGAGTGCAAACTGGTCCAACCACTATGGAGAGCTGTGTGGAGATTTCTGGACCTACTAAACATAGAGCTTCCATATGATCCAGCAATTCCACTCCTAGGTATTTACCCAAAGGACACAGAAACATCAATTCCAAAGAGCACCTGCACCCCTATGTTTATAGTAGCACTATTTACAATAGCTATGCTTTGGAAACAACCCAAATGCCCAAAAATAGATGACTGAATCAAGAAGATGTGGTACATATACACCATGGAATATTACTCAGCATTCAAAAAAGATAAGCACATGCAATTTGCAGCAACATGGATGGCACTGGAAGGGATCATGCTCAGCAAAATAAGCCAGAAAGAAAAAGAAAAATACCAGATGGTCTCACTCATAGCAGGAATCTAGAAAACTTAAATAAGGGACCAGGAAATATAACAACTATAAGAAATTAAACTCAAAATCAACAAACAACTATGAACCAGAGACACTCTATTTGGGGCGGGGGTCGGGGAGGGGAGGGATTGGGGTCAAAATAAGGGGGTCTCAATTGTATGGGGAATATGAAAATAAAATTTATAATATTTTTTTAAAAATGAAAGAAAAAATAAATCCTAGTGTTTGCGTTACATTTCTCTCCCACAGTCTAAGGTTTTTCAATAAAATCTCATTAAATATTGCAATCTGGTTGCTGCTGTGTGGTGGGAATTCTGAGGAAGTCTCAAGTCCATACCTAGAGTAAGGAGATACAGGTTAAAGAGCATTATGAGAGCTGATAGCTGAGACAGTCCCCAGCCTGGAACAAAAGTGCACTGCAGAGGGGCATTGTGAGGGTTTGATGTGGCACAGCCAGAATGGTGCAGCAGCAGGTCAAGACATCCAGAATAGACAGCAGGGCTCCAAGGAACTTTTTCACATCACAGGGAAAGGACGAGCAGAATCACCTGTAGAAAACCTGATTCATGAAACCAAATTATGAAAAGGACTTCTCATGTCTTTGATCAGCAAGATAGCCTTGGTTTTTCCTGCCTTTGTCATTTTAACAAGGGGAAAATTGCCTTCAACTCCTACAGAGGCTAAAAACTGCTTAATCTTTTAGTTTAGTTTTGTTTTTGATCTGTTTAACCCAAACCTAGTTGACAGATCATGAAAAAGGAGATGAAGTATTAAATAAAGAGCAAATCTAGGCTTTGGGGGCAGCAAGAATTGATGGAGAGCCAGGATTTCAATAAAAAATCACAGGTTCTGGAGATAGACATTTCTCTAGTGAAAAGGAGGGTTTCACCACTAACCTGCGAGTGATCTGGTGATTGTTATCAAATCCTTTGGGAGCCTTACTTTCTTCACCCAAACAAAGGAGCTGATGATGGCACTTATATGAAAACACTGGTGTGAGTTTGGCAAAAGAGACACTCTATGCATTTACTGGTAGTATTGTCAAGTGATTCAATTTTTATGGGAGTCAGGCTGTGTCAAAGATTAAATATGCAGAACTACTGAATCAACAATGTACTTTCAACAATTTATTGTAAATAAAATGGCCAGATACATTAATATGCTAGTAAAACATTGCTCACTAGTGCCTTGTCATTAACATGAAATAAATGCCTTAAATGTACATCTAGTCTCAGCTTAAAGGTCATTAACTTCCTCTGGAATGCATTTACTGACTACACTTAAATCCTATTTTTCCCTCCCTTCCTAGGAAGGGTGTAGTCCTTCCTTGGTCCTGAGTTGATCTCCCAGGGACCTGGACAGGGCTTCTGGATGGTCTGCTGAAGGTGCTGAACCTACGGAGTGAGGGGGTTGCGGGGCGCAGACCTTGGGCTCTGGAGTATATGGGTCTCCTCAAACCCCTGCATTGGCACTCTCCAGCCAGTAACTCCCTGACTTTTCTTTTTTTTTAAATTTAAATATTTTATTTTATATAATTCTTACATCTTTTTTCATCTTTGCACAATGTGTGCATTTTTACTTCTGAGCAGCTGTGCTGAAGTTCTTGTGCCCCATCTGTGCCCCTTAGGGGCTGCCTTTACTATTTTTTTTTAATATGGCCCTCAGCAAGATGACAACGTGGCACTATGAAAACCTCCCATCCCCTTTTAAAAAAGTCAGTGTTGGGGAGGGATTGGGGTCAGAATGGGGGGGCTGCAATTGTATGGGGAATATAAAAATAAAATTTATTATTTAAAAAAAAATAAAAAAATAAAAAAGTCAGTGTTGGACCGGATATCCTGGCGGGGGTGGGGGTGGCAGCAGGGAAGCATGAAGCCCACTGTTTTTCTAGACACGTCCCCAGAAAAGCTGGCATATGGGTTCCTCTGCCCCTCTGCTCCTCTGCCCCACCCAGCCCCATTTACTCCTTCCCAGTGACCCATGAGCTTAGGTGCGCGACACCTCGTCCTGTTTTCCCATTTCTGTCTTTGCCTCCCTCTGCCTTCCCTGGTTTCCCTACCTCTGTCTTGCACCCTGACCCCTTCTTCTGAGATGATATAAGTTTCTGAGGGGAACTGCATATCCAGTGTCTCCATCTCTGCCATCATCCTGGTCGCAAGGTGAAATTGAAGAGGAGGAAGTGAGAGACAAAGGTTAGGTAAAGAAGAAAAAGAGAGGTAAAGGAGAGAGGATAAGGGGTGAGGAGAAGAGAGAAAAGGAGAGGAGAGAGGGGGAAAGAAGAAGGGGAGGGTGAATAAAGAGGAGGGCGGGGGGGGGGGGAAAGAATAGGAGGAGGAGGGGGGAGGGAAGAGGACAGAAGAGGGAAGGTAGGAAAGGAGCAGCGGGAAAGGAATACAGAGGGAGATTAGGATGAAGAAAGAACATTAAGAGGCAGAGGTGAAAGAGAAGGAGGAGAAGGTGATGAGAGAGGGGAAGGAGGATATTGCATAGAGGGGGAAGGGGAGAAAGAGAATAAAAGAGCTTAGAGGGATTGAAGTGAAGGGTAGTAGAGAAGGGAGGAAAGGGGGAAAGAGGAAGGAGGAATGAGGGTCAGATGGAAGTGTCAGGAGAATTTTTTATGACTCAGGATCTCTGCTCATGCTCTCCAAGGACAGCTGTCTCAGGCAGGCCCAGGTCACTCCTCCCTGCTTGCCCCATGGGCAGTCCCTCATGAGGATGCCCCTTGCCCACCTCTGGCACTTGGATGAATAAGCAGCTGTGTGTATAACTGAACTAATAGGCCATAAGTAGAATGATGGGTGATAAAATGAATGAATGGGTGGATGAATAGATGGTTGGTTCAATTGTTGGTTAGATGAGTAGGTGGACAGGTAGATAGTTGGAGGGATGAATGGTTAGTTGCAAAGGGTAGAGAAAATGGAAGAGTAGATGCACTGGACAATCTGGATGGACAAATAGATGGATGGATGGAAAACTGGGTTAAAAGGCAGGATGACTGGATGGTTGAATAGGTGGGAAAGATGGGTGGCTGAATTGGACGCTACTACCTTTAAGTTCCTGCATGGTTTCAGCCTGTCTGTCTCCCTATGAATTTTCTTTCTTACCCTGGTGTCCTTCTCTGAGGCTGAGTTAAAAAAAAAAAAATAAGGCCTCCCTGGTGGCACAAGGAATTAAGCACAGCACTGTGAAGCTATCCGCAGCCTCCGCAGCATGAGTTCGATCCCCGACTGGCCAGGGAGCTGCCCACATGGCACAGCAGACCTCTCCTGTCTCACCCGCTGCTCCCCTCAGCAGTGTATTTCAGTCATTCTGCCTGTTCTGCTGCCCACTCTGTCTCTGCTGAATCCTCTCACCCTCTTCACCTCTGGTCTATACTCCAGCTCCTGTGTGCATAAATAAATAAATCTTTAAAAAAATCTATCCTGCTATGATTTGATTTGATTCATTTGTCCTCAAAACATTTATCTAATGTCTATACTATGTGTCAGACTTTGGGTCTGAGCTTGTAAAAGTTAAATGAAAAAAAAAAGTGATTAATTGCCATTAGGGAATCAGCAGATTAGTGAAAGGACAGATATAATGCTCATTATCATAGAAATCAGTCTCATGAAAATTATGATTATCAGTGAGTGGAATGTTCAGGCAAAAGGAATGGCAAATAAAGGTTCCAAGGTTTTGGAATGTGCCTAGTGAGTGTCCGGGAATAGTGAGCATGCTCACATGACTGGAGGAACTCAGTCAAGAGAAGCAGTAAAAAGTGACATAGCAGGTGAAGGCGCTAGGTGGCATGTAGGGTGCAGCCCACTGACAGGACCTCTGTGGTTGCTATGGATAAGGTGGGATGTAGGAAGGCGTTTTGTTATAGGAGGGATGTGACTAAATTCACATTTCAACAGGATCTACCTGTCTCCTATGGAAAAAGTCGCTTTAGTGACATGGCTGGGGTTGAAAGACGGAGGAAAGAAGGTAGGGAGAAAGAGAGAGAGAAACAGCTATGAAACACCCTGCTTTTTCCTCAACACCTCTTCAAGGTGCAGTTGTTCTGCATTCACCAGGAAAAAAAAGAGTGATGCTTTCAGACCTCAGGAGCCACGTCCCATCCTACTCCCCGGAACCTCCACTTCAGTGAAGGGACTTACTTGGTGTCACAGGAAAGGCCTTGTAGAGACCAGGGGAGACATGAGTGTCTTCCTTCATCTAGTAGAGACCACTCTGAGACCAGTCCCCTACCCTACGAAAGTCTATATTCCCCATAAGTGTTGAAAGTCCATGATATTTACAAATTATGAGTATGTGCAGAATAAAATTGTTACAAACAAACCTTACATCTCATTGGAGAGATATAATTAACAAAAATGTAGATACATCAAGTTGGGTGAAGATAAGGGCTGTAGAGAGAAAACATTCAGTGAGAAGGGGAAGGAGCCGGTGGGTAGCAGGTGCTGTTTTTTCATGGGAAGATAAGTAAGGCATCTATAAGGAGGTTTTGAGCTCAGAGTTGAATAGATAGAGGCAACAGGAGGACAGATTATTGAGGGTGAAGAGTACTACAGGCAGAGGGAACAGATGTGAAAAGTCCTTGAAGTTAGAGTGTGCTCTATGAGTGTTTTGTTGTCATCAGAGTGGAAGGGGAGTAAGAGGTAGATGTTGATGTCAAAGAGGTGGCGGGACACCCAAGTAGGCTTTGGGGACCACACTGAAAAATCTGCATGTCTGGATTTAGAGTTTAAGGAGGATAGGGGATATATGATATAGAGGTGTTGTGAGACCTCACTGTATTCTTCTCATACCACTTATATGAATCTAATTCCTTCTGTTTGACTTCCCAGAGGGCACAGGTCTCTCTCACCTCCTCACTTGCTTTCTGTTTCACTAGGCCCCAGAAAAGAGACATATTGAGTAAGCAAAGCACTCAATTCTGCTCCCTCTCAAAATATTGCATTTTTAAATTACCTGACAAGCACCCCAGATTATACAGACGAACAAGCAGAAACTTCCAAGGCCAGCTCCTTCTGAGCAAAGCCAACCACTCCAGTTCACTGAGCTCACATTTTTGGAACTCTTTAACCCAATTAATCAGGTCCTCAATCTGTGGATCCAGGCTTTCTGCTGCAGAGAGAAAGGGACATTGAGTTTGAGACAACCAGTCATTTGAGACAGGTGGAGATGGGGTGGGTTCTGGCATGGTATCTGTCCTGTTTTCATTTACTTTGCATTTACTGAGTGTCTGCTCTGCTTCATAGTGAGAAGTACCCTTGTGGGGCTTCTGTTATGAGTGGCAGAAAAAGAGTGAACAGAAAAACAAATCACAGTATTTGAAAATATGTTGGTAACTGTGTTGTAAAAAAAAAAAATAGTAATACAAGACATAGGGAGATATAGAGTGAAGGGGAGGAAGGTGGTTCTTTAAATTATAGGCAGAATATCCTGGGTCCCAAATAAGGATGAAGAGCAAGCCCTATGGCTCTCAAGGACAGGAGGGTGTGGGGGACATTACCTGGCAGAAGGAATAGCAAATATAAGCACCTTGAGCTGGGGTTGTAAGAAGTATATATTGCGGGGGAGGGGGGGAGACACAGCGAGCAAGTGAAGAGTGACTGGAGGTGAGGTGTAATGAAGGGAGGAGGGAGGTCCTACAAGGTCTTATGAATCAAAGTAAG